>NC_053492.1:430918593-431235593 GCF_905171775.1 Rana temporaria
TGGGCTAATCCCAACATTATTGTCAGGATCCATGCACAGCCTCGACTGGCTATATAACGTCAGCTGACACCAGGCTAGTGTGCAGAACAGTACACTCACTCCTGTGACCCACAGGAGAAGTATGACCAAGAGAGGAAATTGGGCATCTTCTCCAGGGCACCCACTGTCACGCTTTGAAAGTAACGTGGCCCTGCGGGGCTCGGCATTCATTCACAGCCCCCTGTGAATGGGAAACTACAAGTCTACAACTTTTGTGGCTGTTGAGCGATAAAGTAGTTCATTCATTCTTCCTGTCAGTGAGTATCTGCCTGCCTGTACAAGGTACAAGCATATGGATACACTGACTGGTCTGTAGGAGTCCTGTGTGGTACCAACAATCTGCTGATCGCTGGTGCAATGCTTTGCACGCTCCCAAAACAAAATAATATTAAATGCACATTTTTTTTTATTTTTTACACGCAAAAAAAATGTCATTTATTATTTTTTGTTATAAGGTGAACTTCTCCTTTTTAAGTATGGAATTCTGCCCACAGACTTCAGATTCACTTTAAAGTGGAACTTTAGTCAGAAAAGTTGTGCTTGATCACTTTTGTGTTTGTAGGTATAGTTTTGTAAAATATTTTTAAAAAGTGACTATACTGTTTAAAGTCCAGTAATACATTTTCTCACCCTGCTCTGCACATGCTCAGTTGCTCTCTGTTTTTCGGCACTGTGCCAAAAGTGTTGAGGCCGATCTGCTGACAGCCTAAAGATTTAACCACTTCCAGACCGCCGCACAACTATATACGCCCTGACTTTGAAGAGGGATATCTTGGTTATGGCAGCAGCTGCTGCCATAACCAAGGTATCCATCTCTTCAGGCTGGGGTGCGGTATACGATAATGGTCTCTGCAGCGGATTCACAGCGAGATCACCGTTATTGGCGGCGGGAGAGGGCCCCCCCTCCTGCCACTCTCCCACTCCCCCCCCCCCCCCCGCCCCTTACTGCAGCCGTCGGTAGCGGCGGAGGCGATCGGGTCCTCTTCCTAGCTGGGTATGGATACGAGTGAGGGCAAGATGGCCCCCATCCGTCTCCATACCATATGGCTGGTATTGCATTTTAGTCTAAATATGAGATCTGAGGTCTTTTTGACCCCAGATCTCATATTTAAGAGGACCTGTCGTGTTTTTTTTTCTATTACAAGGGATGTTCACATTCCTTGTAATAGTAATAAAAGTGACCCAATTTTTTTATTTTTTTTTGTAAAAATAAATAAAATCACGTAAAATACAATTTTTTTTTTTTTTTTTTTAAAGCGCCCCGTCCCGTCGAGCTCACATGCAGAAGCGAACGCATACGCGAGCAGCGTCTGCATATTTTGAGGGCAATCATAATGCTGTTGCGGCCCACGATGGAATTGAGTTTGACACCCCTGTTCTAGGGTGTTAGGGAAAAAAAAATAATGTTTGAGGGTTCTAAGTAATTTTCTAGCAACAAAAACGTGTTTTTAACTTGTAAACACAGAGTCTGAAAAACAGGCCCGGTCCTTAAGTGGTTAATGCTGCCCTGGGCTTCAGCAAAATGGCGGCCTCCAACAAGGACAATGCTGGAGGCAATTTACAGCATACACTCATTTTGGTAGCATAATTATTAATGTGGAATGTATGTTCCTTGCTAAAGAACATTATTTTTTTTTATCAAGTTGTTATGGGTAAAGTTCCACTTTAAATTAGACAGGAGATTTATACTGGTTGGACTCACAATGACAGCTCTGAGTAATAGAAAACGAAGATGTTGGTTGGCTGCATTTACATCAGGGCCATTGTGTTTTATATCGGCCCTTATCATTTAAACTCCATTCTGAAAATCTGTCTGGCTCTCTTTGTAGTGCTTCATTTTGTCAGCTATGGGGGAGCAAAGACGAAGCCATCAGTTTGCATGTTGTAAAAAAAACATTCTGATTGAATAAGGATGCTTATAACAATTAGATGATTGTATTTTATATTACATACCACCGCAAATAATTTTCTTTGGCATATCACTTCTAAAATGAACGGCTGCCACGCTTCCTTGTAATAACTGCCGATGTGACAGTAAGGTGTTAGTTACCAATTGATAACCTAGAAAACCGTATTGTGATCTCTTCAGATAATTAATCTTAGCCATTTACCTGTCATGCGGCTTCAGTGCGCAATTTTTTATTTTTTTTTCATCTAGGCAGGAAGATTGCCAGCTCTTAAAATTAAAAAGCATTCCTTTTATATTATTCATTCCAGTAACAATTTATGACGGTATGTTTATACGCTGAGCGCTTGTCAACAAACATAATTATGTTTCGATATAAACAAGATTGGTGACCGCATTATGCAGCCCATCTTCGCAGAGCCGCGTCTGATTTAAGGCCAGATTATAGAGGACGTATATTTTGCCTGACGTCTTTTCCCCCTCTTTGTTAACAGTTTTGTTTTGTTAATTACTTTTAGACAAACGAGTGTCCATTTAGGATCCTTGTTTATGGGGGACATCAAACGGAGAAGGAAAGCCGCTCCGATCCCTGGACCCACGGCATCTGGTAAGAAAGTGAAATGACGCTGTTTATGATGATGTCACTGAGGTGTCTGATTATACGTAAAGCTAACCTGTACTATATGGCTAAAGGTTTGTGGAGATCTGACCATCACACCTACAGGTGAAACTCGAAAGAAATTGAATATCGTGCAAAAGTTTATTTATTTCACTATATGCAACTTAAAAGGTGAGATAGGCAAGATAGTTCAAGCCTTGATTTGTCATAATTGTGATGATTTTGGCTTACAGCTCATGAAAATCCTGAATCCCAAATCCATAATCTCAGAAAATTTGAATATTGTGAAAAGGTGCAATATTCTAGGCTCAAAGTATCCCACTCTAATCAGCTAATTAAGCCATAACACCTGCAAATGGTTCCTGAGCCTTTAAATGTTCTCTCAGTCTGGTTCAGTAGGAATCACAATCATGGGAAAGACTGCTGACCTGACAGTTGTGCAGAAAACCATCATTGACACCCTCCATAAGGAAGGAAAGCTTTAAAAGGTAATTGCAAAAGAAGTTGGATGTTCCCAAAGTACTGTATCAAAGCACATTAATAGAAAGTTATGTGGAAGGTAAAAGTGCAAAAGAAAAAGGTGCACAAGCAGCAGGGATTAGCGCAGCCTGGAGAGGATTGTCAGGAAAAGGCCATTCAAAAGTGTTGGGGACTTTCATAAGGAGTGGACTTGGGAAGGGGTCAGTGCATCAAGAGCCACCACACACAGACGGATTCTGGACATGGACTTCAAATGTCGTATTCCTCTTGTCAAGCCACTCCTGAACAACAAACAACGTCAGAAGTGTCTTACCTGGGCTAAAGAAAAACACACCTGGTCTGAGAGCAAATTTTGCATCTCATTTGGAAACCAAGGACCCAGAGTATGGAGGAAGAATAGAGAGGCACACACTGTAAGATGCTTGAAGTCCAGTGTGAAGTTTCCACAGTCTGTGTTGATTTGGGGAGCCGTGTCATCTGCTGGTGTTGGTTCACTGTCCTTCATTAAGTCCAGGGTCATCGCAACCATCTACCAGGAGATTCTGGTGCACTTCATGCTTCCTTCCGCAGACAAGCTCTATGGGGATTCTGACTTCATTTTCCAGCAGGACTTGGCACCTGCCCACACTGCCAAAAGCACCAAAACCTGGTTCAATGACTGTGGGATTACTGTGCTTGATTGGCCAGCAAACTCGCCTGATCTGAACCCCCATAGAGAATCTATGGGGCATTGCCAAGAGAAAGATGAGAGACATGAGACCGAACAATGCAGAAGAGCTGAAGGCCGCTATTGAAGCATCCTGGTCTTCCATAACACCTCAGCAGTGCCACAGGCTGATGGCTTCCATGCCATGCCACATTGAGGCAGTAATTGCTGCAAAAGGGGCCCAAACCAAGTACTGAGTACATATGTATGCTTATACTTTTCAGAGGTCCGATATTGTACAATCCTTGTTTTAGTGATTGCATGTAATATTCAAATTTTCTGAGATTGGGGGTTTTCATGAGCTGTAAGCCATAATCATCACATTTATGACAAATCACGGCTTGAACTATCTGGCTTTGCATGTAATGAGTCGATCTCGTATATTAGTTTCACCTTTTAAGTTGCATTAGTAAAATGAATGATCTGCACGATATTCAAATTTTTTTGAGTTTCACCTGTATATGAGTTTGTTGGGCATTCCATTCCAAAACTATGGGGATGTTTAGGGAGTTGACTCCCCACTCCTTTCCCTCTCTCCATTACTTTGCAGCTTTAACTGCCTCCTCTCTTCTGGGAAGACTATTCACAAACTTTTGTAGTGTGTTTGTAAGAATTCTTGCCCATCCACCTAAAAGAACATTTTTGAGGCCAGGTGTTGGAGTTGGATGAGGAGACCTTGCTCGCAGTCAGCATTTTAATTCATTCAAAAGGTATCCAATAGGGTTGAGTTAAGGGCCCATATCTCATGATGTAGCCAGCGTGACCATACCTATGGTACAGCCGGCCTGACTGGCAAAACCGGTCAGGTTTTCCTTTTCATACCCACTTATTTCCTGCACCCCCCCCTCTTAAATTCTTTCTAATGATCCAGACCTAATGTGTATCTTTCCTCACTATCAAGAAAAATATGAGCATTTGGCTTGTAGCTGGTGTATCCCTCTTCATGCAGCTACATTTTGTGTCACATGCTTGGTGACCTGTAGAGATCTCTGGTGAGAGGGCCGTGGTTGCTTGTTAGAAAGCGCTTAATATAAAACATTGCATTCATCTACTATACATTCATGGTGGACTTATGTTAAAGGGACACTAAAGGTTCATTTTAAAAATAAAATAAAAAATAACAAACATATACTTGCCTCCACTGTGCAGTTCGTTTTGCACAGAGTGGCCACGATCATCCTCTTCTGGATTCCCACGGTGGCTCTCGTGGCTCCTCCCCGCAAGAGCTAACCCCCTCTGAGAAGCTCTCTCCCAAAGGGGGTTACCTTGCGGGTGCGCTCCCGTGTGATGCAGTCGGCGGTCATAGCTGCCGAGTGTATGATTTGGCCCGCCCCCAGCACGCTGCGTTATTGATTTGATTGACAGCAGCGGGAGCCAATGGCTGCGCTGCTATCAATTTAACCAATGAAGAGCCAGCAAGCCGTTTGGAAAGCAACGCGGGGTCGCGACCACTGAAGTTCGGGGGTCAGGTGAGTAAAACGGGGGCTCGGGGGAGCCGGAGAGTGCAAGGTGTTTTTTGAACTTAATGCATTGGATGCATTAAGGTGAAAAAATACGATGGTTTACAACCCCTTTAAGGTATATTCAAGCATATGGAAACATATAAGCCTTCCTTTGGAGTTTTCCAGCATTGCCTACCTATATGAAGCACAATCTCTTGCAATATGAGGTCCTATTGAGGCTGAAGTTTGGGACTTGCTTTGCCAATCTTTCAGGTTTTCGTGGGCAATAGGGAGGATAAAGGAAATGTGTAATATGTGGTCTGGTTGAATTTCAGCTTGAGACTTTCTTTGGTACACTCCTTGTTTTTATTTCTAGCCTACTGCTAAACATCTGAAAGATTTTGAAGTTTGTAAACTTACTTTGTGAATTCCTTCCTTAAATTCTGTGACATGTAGTCATTATGCCCTTTGAGTAGGCACGGCTGTGTCACACATTTCAGAGCCTGCCCTTTGAACTAAAGAGGTTCTGAGAGGTGGATTTTCAAGAGTCAGTACAGAAATCGCTGCTTAAAGGCAGCAATATACCATGGGGCATGTAGTCCTTAGAAACTGAAAGTAAGTAGCAGAGGAGAAGCTGCAAAGCATGTAGGGAAACCAGGAAGTGGTGGAAAGAGACAGCCAGCAGACAGGCAAAACTCACAACATGAAAGGAGATTTTTCAAGCAAGATGATATTAGATTGTCAAAAATACTGTAACTATTGTTTGTATTGTTATTACAATGCTGATACTATAAAATGTATGCTGTAACCATAGATGTCCTTTTAATAGCTTGCAATTTGCTGTGAAGCATCTTCAAAAAAGCCCTCAAGAAGGACGCGCCCCCTTCTCCTCCATTAAGAAACAATTTTTGGGGGAGACAATCCTGAGACTCATCAGATGCTCCTTTTCACGAGTTACTGAAAACTAGGGAGAGTTCCTGAAACTGGTTTAAGGGCTTTCCTTAGCCACTTCCTGCCAAGGCCGTCATATGACTTCCTGGACTGTCAGTTGGGATATATGAATGATGCCTGCAGCTGCATCCTTTTCAACCAGCAATTCTCCCTGCACCATAAGAACAATCATAGCGGCAGTTCAGTCACTTGATCGTTCTTGAAGGAGGGGAAGTCCTCCCTCCATCCTGCCGCCCTCCGGCGCTTCTACTGGCTCGCCGATGCGATCGGCTCGCCCGGGAAGGAATGCAACGGTGCCAGAAGTTCACCATAGAGAATACCAATGACCAAGTGGTCCCCGGCAGTCTCTATGATCTTCGGAGGCCCAGACGTGAAATTATGACATCACCTCTGGCCTGGCAGTTGTAAATACTGCTGTGTACTCAGCTGGAAAGGACAAGATTTTTTTTTTTTTATTATTATTTTTTATTAAGTCCCTTCTGACAAGTTTTCCTGACACCAAGAGAAAAATGGTGACGGGGGAGGAACCTTCAGCTGATCAACAGCCTCAGCTCTGTTCCTGTGTGCTGTGTGAAGGGGGGTGTCCCTTCTCTCTCACTAAGCTCTTCTGCAGTGTGTCATTTCAGCTCTCTGCCCCCTTTTTTCTGACAGCTCAGACAAGCTTTATAAATTCTGGACTTTAAACTGGGTAGATAAACAGGTACAACTTATGTAGGAGGCTTTGTTTAATTTCTGTATATCACCTTGGGCCAGTCACCTCACTGTGTATATGTAGGGGTTTACAACCACTTTATTATGAACTTATATACAATTAGCATTGTATCCATGGGCTACACCCTTCCCACCTCCACTTGTCCAATATGAGCGCCCTGCATGGCCAATGTGACACAATGATTTGATAACAGCAGGATAATTAGTGGGAGGGGTTAGTCCTGGAGTCAAGGAAGTCAAGCTCTTAGTGATCAATAGAAACCAAGGTCAGAGAAGTACGCCAAGTCTTTTTTGACTTGCATTGTTGTGCCTACTCTCAGGCAGGACTGTTACTTTGGAAAGTGTAAAATAAGCTGACAGGTTCACTTTACAAGAGATTTCAGAAACGGATATAATTAGAATTACCAGAACCGGCGGCTGATCAGAGCGTGATCAGCTTATCTGGAAGGACACTTAAATGGTTGTAAAGTTTTTAGCACATTTAAGTGACTTTTATTGTACTTACAGCACAAGTTTTTAGTGTCTGCCATTTTATTTCTGCACATTTCATGGCTTTAATTTATACTTTGCTGAGCCGAGTTCGGCGTCAGTCCTTTCCACACCATGTTCCGGCCCCAGAGGCTGATGGAACTCATTCCGCTTTCCAAACGCTGTCCCTTCTGACACATAATTCTCTGGCATGCTACGGTGATACTTATGATAATTAAATATATGACTTAATTAGAAAGCAGAAGTGGCTGGCCCAGATTTCGTATTCATCTCAGCCATATCTACCCCTTACACACCCCTGCTCCTTCATCTCTTCTTTATTAAATGTGCTCCCAATTCAGGCCACTGTGGTGGATAATCAAAAAAGCTTCCCCTTTGGGAGCAGCACAAGATGCTTTTAAGTGTGCCTCCATTAAATGGGATTGGAAGCCCAAGAAGGGAAAAAAGTGATAATTGCTGAAACTTTACAACCGCTGTATCTTTTATTTTCTTATGGCTCCGAGACCAAACTTTCCTCCGTTTTTGTAAAGCAATTTATTTCCTAGTTAAAGCAAGAAGAAATGAAATAAGATACAGTATTTGTGTAAGAATAGAGGCACGCTTTACACAGAACTTTTTAATTGTGTGTATATATATATATATATATATATATATATATATATATATAATTTTTATTCACTGGCCACTTTATTAGGTACACCTTGCTAGCTATATATATATATATATATATATATATATATATATATATATATATATATATATATATATATATATATATATATATTAGTGTGTGTATGTATGTATGTGTGTGTGTGTATATATATATATATATATATATATATATATATATATATATATATTTATATATATTTATATTTATATATATATATTTATATTTATTTATATATATATATTTATATATATATATATATATATATATATTTATTTATATATATATTTATATATATATATATATATATATATATATATATATATATATTTTTTTTATATATATATGTATATATTTATATGTGTATATATTTATTTATATATATTTATATGTGTATATGTATTTATTTATATATTTATTTATATATATATATATATATATGTATATTTGTGTGTGTGTATGTGTGTATATATATATATATATATATATATATATATATATATATATATATATATATATATATATATATATATATATATATATATATATAAAACTCAACGTGTCTGTGTGTATGTATGTATGTTCCAGCATCACGTCCAAACGGCTAAAGATATTAACATGAAACTTGGCACACATGTTACTTATATGTCAGCAACAAACATAGGATAGGTGGTTTAACCCTTACCCACCCCCATTTGCCATGGTCGGGGTTTTTCTTTAAAGTCCCATTCAACTCTATGGGAAATACATGTTACTTCATAACTTCCAAACGGCTGTACATATTTCCATAACACTTGGTCACATGTTATCTATACGTCCACTAAATCTATAGGATAGTTAATTTATCCCTTAACTACCCCCATTTGTGAGGGTCGGGGTTTTTGTTTAAAGTCCCATGCAAATCAATGGGAAATGTAACTTCTGTACGCCTGGAGATATTTCAATAATACCTGGTACACATATTTATGCCAAATAAAAATATATGACAGTTAAATTAACCCTTACCTACACCCTTATATAAAAGATGGGTATATTTATATTACTATGATTTTCCTCCCCAAAAGGTTAAGATAGGAAGACCGGGCAATGCCGGGTATTCAGCTAGTATATATATATATATATATATATATATATAGGTCCTACCCAGTACTAGCAAGGTGTACCTAATACAGTGGCCGGTGGATGTGTATATACAGTGGAACCTCGGATTACCAGCATAATCCGTTCCAGGAGAATGCTCGTAATCCAGAGTACTCGCATATGAAAGCGAGTTTCCCCTATAGAAGTCAATGGAAACGAAAATAATTTGTTCCGCATTGACTTCAATGGCATACAATGCCGTATGTGGCCAGAGGCGGGGGGCGCCGGAGAGACTCGGAAACATTCAGAAAGGCCAGAGGACAGCTTGGCTGAACTCGGAAAGGCTCGGGAACGGAGCATTTCTGAGGTTTTCTGAACGGCTCTGAGCCACTCTGATTGGCTCCGCCATACCCCCCTACACCACCTCAGGCCAAACGCGATACTGCACACCGCTGTGGCTTGAATCCTGCTCGTTTTGCAAGACAACACTTGCAAACCGAGTCAGGATTTTTAAAAATACAGTGTTTGTATTGCGAAACGCTCGCAATCCGAGGTTCCACTGTGTGTGTGTGTGTGTATGTATATATATATATATATGTGTATATATATATATATATATATATATATATATATATATATATATACACACATACATCGGCCACTGTACTAGGTACACCTTGCTAGTACTGGGTTAGACCCACTTTTGCCTTCAGAACTGCCTTAATTCTTCATGGCATAGATTCAACAAGGTGTTGAAAGCAAGGTGTCAGCATACCAAGACATTTTGGACAATTTCATGCTTCCAACTTTGTGGGAACAGTTTGATGAAGGCCCCTTCCTGTTCCAACATGACTGTGCACCAGTGCACAAAGCAAGGTCCATAAGGACATGGATGAGCGAGTTTGGTGTGAAGAAACTTGAAGAAACTTGACTGGCCTGCACAGAGTCCTGACCTCAACCCGATAGAACACCTCTGGGATGAGTTAAAGTGGAGACTGCAAGCCAGAACTTCTCGTCCAACATCAGGGCCCGATCTCACAAATGCTCTTCTGGGAGAATGGTCAAGCATTCTCATAGAGACACTCTTAAACCTTGTGGATAGCCTTCCCAGAAGAGATGAAGCTGTTATAGCTGAAAAGGGTGGGCCGACTCAGTATTGAACCCTACAGACTAAGACTGGGATGCCAATAAAGTTCATGTGCGTGTAAAAGCAATACTTTTGACAATATAGTGTATATGCATACTAAGGTTATTCAAAAAGTTTTGGCACTTTTATATAGCTCTAATAAATGTAAAAATTGAGGAAACCTTTTGACGCCCCCCTGTGTGTGTTCATAATATATATATTTGTATTTATATTAGGGCTGTTACTGATTAAAATTTTCGTGTACGATTAATCGATATTTTTTTAATCGATTAATCGACTAATTTCGATTAATTATAACGCACATACATTTTTCAGATCTCCACAGACATCTCCCGCACTGTAATATCCACAGACATCTCCCCCACTGTAATATCCACAGAAATCTCCCCCACTGTAATAGCCACAGACATCTCCCCCCACTGTAATATCCACGTCATCTCCCCCACTGTAATATCCACGTCATCTCCCCCACTTTAATATCCACAGACATCTCCCCCACTTTAATATCCACAGACATCTCCCCCACTGTAATATCCACAGACCTCTCCCCCACTGTTATATCCACAGACCTCTCCCCCACTGTAATATCCACAGACCTCTCCCCCACTGTAATATCCACAGACCTCTCCCCCACTGTAATATCCACAGACCTCTCCCCCACTGTAATATCCACAGACATCTCCCCCACTGTAATATCCACAGAAATCTCCCCCACTGTAATATCCACAGACCTCTCCCCCACTGTAATGTCCACAGACCTCTCCCCCACTGTAATATCCACAGACCTCTCCCCCACTGTAATATCCACAGACCTCTCCCCCACTGTAATATCCACAGACCTCTCCCCCACTGTAATATCCACAGACATCTCCCCCACTGTAATATCCACAGAAATCTCCCCCACTGTAATATCCACAGACCTCTCCCCCACTGTAATGTCCACAGACCTCTCCCCCACTGTAATATCCACAGACCTCTCCCCCACTGTAATATCCACAGACCTCTCCCCCACTGTAATATCCACAGACATCTCCCCCACTGTAATATCCACAGACCTCTCCCCCACTGTAATATCCACAGACATCTCCCCCACTGTAATATCCACAGACATCTCCCGCACTGTAATATCCACAGACATCTCCCCCACTGTAATATGGTCCACATCTCCCCCACTGTAATATGGTCCACATCTCCCCCACTGTATAGGAAGATTAGTGCTTGCTTAGTCTTACCAGAGAAGCTGGCCAAACACAAGCAGTTGAGGCCAGGTGATGATGTCAGCGCACCGCTCTACGCTCACCTAGGCCACCGCCAGGTGGACCAAGATGGCCGCCGCTCTGGGAGCTAGGCCGAAGCCGCGACCTTTCCTATGGCCGAGGCAGCAGCGGAGCTCCATGGATCACGTGGTGTGCCGATCCACATATGGTGACCCGTTCGGATCACGGAATATTTACGATACGTTGCACCACTAGTACCAATCAAAAGAATTTTGATCGATCAAAAAAAATTATGATTAATCAAGGAATTAATCTTTAGTTTCCACAGCCCTAATATATATATATAATTTATTTATTCTTTCTTTTAGATGACGCTTATCATATATGCATACACTTTTTTTATTTGGATGGATATATAATATATATAATTAGAGCAGCACAATTCTGGGCAAAATGGCAATCATGATTTCTTTGCTTAGAATAAACATCACGATTCTCGCGGTGTAAAATCTTTCACATTATACAAAAAAAATTGGCCTAACTTTACTGGTTAATTTTTTGTTTTTTAATTCATTAAAGTAATTTTTTCCCAAAAAAAATGCATTTGAAAGACCGCTGCGCAAATAGTCTGACATAAAACATTGCAATATATATATATATATATATAATGGTTGGGGGTTCTAATTACTTTTCTAGAAAAAAAATAATGATTTTAACTGGAAACCAACAAATGTCAGAAAAAGGTTTAGCGTTTAAGTTGTTAAACTTTCCTCATTTACATACAGAAGTCTATTGATTTGATGTAAAGGATAAATTGTTACAATATTTAGACTTGAGTTCCACTGATAAAGAATGTTGTGATACTTGGCAGACTGCCCGGATTTTTGTTTCCTTTCCTTTGGCGGCTCTCGGCTTCAGCAGAGCAGAGAGAATTCTCTGCATAGAAAGATCGGGAAATGCTTTGTCAAGATCGCAAGGGGGAAACAATTGCGATAACGATTCTTGACGATTAATCTTGTGCAGCTCTAATATATATATGCACAAGCACAGATGTGGACATGCGTACCTTCCTCCCCTGTAAAGCAAAAAAAAAAGATCATTTGGTTATTGTACAAAGATATTCTAAAATGGGCTGAACAGATTTGTTCTTGGTACCCCTGGAAAAGATTATAAGTACCGTAATTGAATAATTGCATCTTGGCAAACTTTTTCTGTGATTGGTATCATACATATCTTCCATATTGTAATTGTGATCAGTAAAGCCCTGTACACACGATCGGTCCATCCGATGAGAACGCTCTGATGGACCGTTTTCATTGGTTAACCGATGAAGCTGACTGATGGTCAGTCGTGCCTACACACCATCGGTTAAAAAAAACGATCGTGTCAGAACGCGGTGACGTGAAACACGACGACGTGCTGAAAAAAAACGAAGTTCAATGCTTCCAAGCATGCGTCGACTTGATTCTGAGCATGCGTGGATTTTTAACCGATGGACGTGCCTACAAACCATCGTTTTTTTTCTATCGGTTAGGAATCCATCGGTTAAATTTAAAACAAGATTGCTTTTTTTAACCTATGGATAAATAACCGATGGGGCCTACACATGATCGGTTTGGTCCGATGAAAATGGTCCATCAGACCGTTCTCATCGGTTTGACCGATCGTGTGTACGCGGCATAAGTCATACCATTTCAATGGAGAAAAGTAGTCATTCTTCTGTTTGACATGATTATGTGAACTATACTAAACACAGACTAGGGAAAGCAAAGGAGAGAGTTATGAAGACCAGAAAGAAAATGTATAGGCAGCTTCATGTGGCTACAAGTGCAAATATCATTAGAAAGTTTGAGGTCCATGGGAGGACAGTGTGAATGGTAGATAAAAGAGCCAAGGAAAACTTCCAAAAGAATACAAGCTGAACTCCAAGGTCAAAGTTACATTAGTGTCTGATCACACCATCCATCACTTTTTGAGCACAGTGGGCTCAAAGGAAGAAGACCCAGGAGGACTCCACTGTTGAAAAAAAAAAAAACAACAAAAAAAACATAAAAAGCTAAAATGAATATTGACAAGCCACAATGCTTCTGGGAGAATGTCCTGTAGACAGATAAAGCAAACGGAAGCTTTTTGGGAAACAGATGAAAAAAATAAAGCTTTTAAAGAAAAGAACACCATACGGAATCATGGAGGGAACTGTTTATGGGCTGTTTTGGTGCACCATTCTGGAGTGAAATGTAGTGGCCAGTGTCAGAAAATCTTTGTCAAAGGTCCATGGGTCCTCCAACAGGATCGTTACCTGAAAAACACATTTAGGTGCCATGCACACTGGGCTTAAAAAAACGTCTCGTCTCTCGGGAGTAAAAAAAAACTCACAGGGCCGGATTCACAGACAGCGGCGCATATTTCTGCTGGCGTAGCACATCTCATATGCGCTACGCCGACGTAACACAGAGAGGCAAGCACAGTATTCACAAAGCACTTGCTCCCAACGTTGCGCCGGCGTAACGTAAAATCGTAGGTGTAAGCCGGCCTAATTCAAAGTAGGTGGAAGTGGGCGTGATCCATTTAAATGAACCGTGACCCCATGCAAATGATGGGCCGAACGAACGGTGCATGCACCGTCCCGTGGACGCATCCCAGTGCGCATGCGCAGAATCACGTCGGAACTACTCCCTAAGATACGAAGGATCACTGCCTACGACGTGAACGTAACCTACGCCCAGCCCTATTCACGTACTACTACGTAAACAACGTAAAATACAACGGCAGTTCCCAAGTCCATACCTTTGCTTGAGTTGCGCCTCATAGATGGGGAATAACTATACGCCGGACGTAAGCCTTACGCAAACCGCGTATATTATGCGCCGGGCGCAACTACGTTCGTGAATCGGCGTATCTCACTCATTTGCATATTCGAATCGTAAATCAATGGGAGCGCCCCTTGCGGCCAGCGTAAATATGCGCCCAAGATACGACGGCGTAGGAAACTTACTTCGGTCGGATAAAGCCTAATTTCAGGCGTATCTAGTTCTGTGGGCACGGCGCACATTTACACTTACGCGGCGTATCTTCGTGAATCCGGGCCTTATAGAGCATTTTTTGCATAGAGTTTAGGGGAATTTTACGGGTTTTTTTCTGCCTCCAAGCTCCAATCAGAAACGCGAACCAGAAGGTTTTTTTTTTCTGCCTCTAAACGTTAAACTCAAACAAAGCCTCCTAATGTGCATGGACACATAGGATAACATTGAAACATGGGAAATTTCCCCCATGAGGCTTTGAACAGCAATATAATTAGATGATCATTATAAAAATGAAATAAATTATTTTTATTAATATAATAATGACATATTCAGATTAAAACAAAGTACTGGCTATATTATGAAACATAATGTTCAATGGTGTAAGGTGAAGACACCAACATAAACAGTATTACAGACGCGTTTCGACCATATGTGGTCATCCTCAGGGGGAAGGTTAACTGTAAATATATAGGAAAAGATTTATGCAACTTGAAACATTTCAAAGCATACATCGGATAAGTTTGTAAAATAGAAACACTGATAATTACCACTGAAGGAAGAGATGGATAATCTCATAGCCAGGAAGGTAGACCAGGTGCAGGATCTGGAGATTTCTGAAATGATTCCCAGCTCCCCAAAGGGACAGAAAAAACAAAGAAAAAAACATTTAGAAGGGAAATCGAAGGAAAAGGTAAGTGAACCAACAATGCACGAGCTTAAAGGAACCTATTTATAAAATAAAAAACAAACCTTTACAACCCCTTTAAGGTTCCATGTACACTGGTTTAAAAAATGTTGCTTCTACAGAAATGTTGTGTTCTGCCTGCAGAAGCAGCTAAATGTTATCCTATGTGTCCATGCACATTGGGACATTAGGAGGCATTGTTTGAGTTTAACTTTTAGAGGCAGAAAAAAAAAAAAACTTTTAGTTTGCGTTTCTGAAAATAAAAAACAAACCTTTACAACCCCTTTAAAGTGGTTGTAAACCCACTCTGACAACTTGCACCTACAGGTAAGCCTAGATTAAGGCTTACCTGTAGGTGCAAGAAATATCTCCTTAACCTACATGGTTAAGGATATATTTGCAGAAAACACTGCACCGTAGACAATGGCGCAGGCGCACTGAGCATCCTGGTTTTATGAATGGAATCATGCCGGGATTATGCCGGTCTCGCTCACATGCGTGGGAGTAACGTCATCGCCGCTCCGACCAGTCACAGCGCCGGAGCAGCGATACCCGGAAGGCGCTTGGAGGGGACATGGCAGCTGCAGAGGAGGGGAAAGAGAAGCGCTTCGGGGGCTTCGATCTCAGGTAAGTCATTCATAATGAGATAGTATGCTATGCTTCTGATCGTGTGTACACAAGTATGTCGGACAAAACTCCAAAGTACAAACACGCATGCTCAGAAGCTAAAGAGCTGAAAAAACATGTTATTTCGTGTTTGTTGGCTGACAATTCTTTGCTGTGTGTATGCTAGACAGATTCCTGGCCATCTGACTAAAGTCCTACACTTTGTCCGCAGAAAATCCGATCGTGTGTACCAGGCTTTACTCCATCCAACATGAAAAAAATAAAGTTTTGCCTTAAAGGAGTTGTAAAGGTAAAATTTGTTTCCCCTAAATAGTTTCCTTTACCTTAGTGCAGTCCTCCTTCACTTGCCTCATCCTTCCATTTTGCTTTTAAATGTCCTTATTTCTTCTGAGAAATCCTCACTTCCTGTTCTTCTGTCTGTAACTACACACCGTAATGCGTCACTTTCTCCCTGGTGTGGGGAAAGCCTCTTGAGGGGGCGAGCAGGAGGGTCAGGACACTCTCTACTTTGCAGATAGAGAAAGGAATGAGATGTCCTTCAATATTAAATGCAAACAACAATTGGTGCAAGTAGTGGTTCAAAAAATTGAAAAATATATAAAAGAAAAAATGAATGGATGATAATGAGATCAGAGTGTGATCGACAGTCTATATAGGATGGATCAAATGAAATCAATTTCTGAATCTCTGCTCTCCTCCCTCAAGTGGTAAGCAAATATCCTCATAAGTGATGTAGTTCCCTTACCTGCAGGGTACTATATATGAGCATATAGTATAGACTCCACGACGTGATAGTCCTGCTCCTCCGAGTATGGATGACTCCTCCTGCTCCAGCTGATGGGTCTCTCCAAGCTCCGTGGTCCGGGGTGAGCAGTGAGATGGGGGAGAAAGGAAAAAAGTGCCTCCAATAATGCAGTAGGTATGGGCTCAATCCGGTTTATTATAGTAAAAGTTAGGTATGCAGGTACATTTTGCAGGGATGGGCACATGCAGATGACAAATTTTAAAAATCCCGGGGACGCGGCGTTCTAGGTACCGCCTGACGTCTGGTGGCCTCCGGCTTGTGGCCTCCGGCTCCGGCAATATTCACACACCCGCACAAGCCGGAGGCCACCAGACGTCAGGCGGTACCTAGAACGCCGCGTCCCCGGGATTTTTAAAATTTGTCATCTGCATGTGCCCATCCCTGCAAAATGTACCTGCATACCTAACTTTTACTATAATAAACCGGATTGAGCCCATACCTACTGCATTATTGGAGGCACTTTTTTCCTTTCTCCCCCATCTCACTGCTCACCACGGACCACGGAGCTTGGAGAGACCCATCAGCTGGAGCAGGAGGAGTCATCCATACTCGGAGGAGCAGGACTATCACGTCGTGGAGTTTACACTATATACTCACATATAGTACCCTGCAGCTTGGAGAGACCCATCAGCTGGAGCAGGAGGAGTCATCCATACTCGGAGGAGCAGGACCATCACGTCGTGGAGTCTATACTATATGCTCATATATAGTACCCTGCAGGTAAGGGAACTACATCACTTATGAGGATATTTGCTTACCACTTGAGGGAGGAGAGCAGAGATTCAGAAATTGATTTCATTTGATCCATCCTATATAGACTGTCGATCACACTCTGATCTCATTATCATCCATTCATTTTTTCTTTTATATATTTTTCAATTTTTTGAACCACTACTTGCACCAATTGTTGTTTGCATTTAATATTGAAGGACATCTCATTGCACTATTTGCACCTTCTCAGGTTCATATCATTTGTGATATTTTGAAAATATTTTATTGGTTATTTATCACATTTAACCTCTTATTGTGTTTGTGCACTCATCACTGGTATTACCCTCCACTGTGAATTAGATCACGTATTTGAAGCGCTTATCATCTGTTTATTTATCTATTTTCATTTTGTGTTATGTGAACACTCTTAGATACAGCGGCCTCAGATTTATTTATTTTACACATCCTATTATCACTGCTATATTATCATATTCGTTTACTCACAGTAGCGCACTGAATTTCTCACCAATTATCCAGATAGAGAAAGGAGCTGTGTGTTAGTGGGCGTCCTGACTCTTCTGTAGTACAAGGGAGGGGGCGAGCACGACACTCCACGCCAGGGAGAAAGACTCGCATTACTGTGTGTAGTTACAGACAGAAGAACAGGAAGTGAGGATTTCTCAGAAGAAATAAGGACATATAAAAGCAAAATGGAAGGATGAGGTAAGTGAAGGAGGACTGTACTAAGGTAAAGGAAGCTGTTTAGGGGGGAAAAAATTCCTTTACAACCCCTTTAATTTCTACTTTAGAACAGGGAACAATGAAATATTGCAAATTTTTATATCCTGCCAGAAGGTGGAGCTTTTGGTTCCTTTTCACATATTTTTCCAGTGTTTCCTGACGTCAAAACAAAAATTATATTGTGACAGTAATTTTAAAATCTCTTTGGACTCATCTAGACATACCTGTCTCTCTTTTTTTTTAAGTATATGTATAAGTATACTTATCTTGGCTTGAATTGAGCATTACGGAATATAAAAATACAGAGATGGAAAGCCCAAAACTGCATTGTAAACAAAACATGCAAAGGACAAACTCCTCAATGATTTAGCTAGATGCCTTCAGCTTGGCTGTTTAAAATCTAAGTGTGAATTAAAGACCTTAAACCTCTATTACAATCCAGTGACAGGTGGAATTTAATATCGGGGAAAGTGGAGTATTAAATCCACCTCTTAGGCTGGAGTAGAGCGTCTTAATCAGACATTGTTATTTGTGAGCAAATTAGGGGCTCTACTTGGGGACAAAATACACCTTACAGCAACGGTGACACTATATTGTTGTCTTTATTACTACATCATACAAGAACATCGGAGAGAGAAAATATGATCACATCTATTAGGAAAAGGACAAATACCTAAACATGTTATTACTATTTAAAGTGAAATTCCATCCCAGTTCTCCGACAGAAAATATTACTGGAGAATATGTATAAAGGCTAGAGAAAAGTTCTCCACAAAAAGATGAATCGTGTCATGGTGACCAATCATTTCCCTTGAGATTAAAAGTGGATACCTGATTGATTACTATGGGTAAGATCTCTATGTTAAAATGTATAGAAATCAAAGAATAAAAATTTAAAATATTGCATCTTATCAGCCCTTATATATGGGGGGCTGCATTTGTTTTCTAGTGGATATTTTTTCTTTTCTTTTCATCTGGTGATCCTGATAGTAGCCTACTTTGTGTCCCAGGGTGACTAGGGTTGTCCCGATACCACTTTTTTAAGACCGAGTACAAGTACCGATACTTTTTTTCAAATACTCTCCAATACCAATACTTTTTTTTTATGTCATGTGACAGTGGCACATGTGTCACTATTTTTTTTTTTTTTTTAAATTTGTATTTGTTATGTTTTTCTACAATGCTTTTTTTTTTTTTTTGGGGGGGGGGGTGTTGTCAGTGTGTTTATTTAATTTTTTATTATTTTTTACAATTATTTTTATTTATTTATTTTTTAGCCCTGTTGGGGGGCTTTGGTGAGATATCAGGGGTCTTAACAGACCTCTTACATCTCCCCTTTGAGACAGAAAAAGGGACTAAAGGACACAGATTCCCCAGTCACTTTCTCAGCGGCCTCAGATGCACCGAAAATGAATGGACAGGAGACAGATACTCCTCTCCATTCATAAACTAAATCATCGTAAACACAGGTTGCGATGTTTCAGTTATATGAATGGACAGAGTCACTGATCACTTATTCGGAAAAGGTAGGAGCCGGGTTTAGCTGCTCTTACCTCTGCTCTGCATAGACAGATTGAGGAAAGAGGGGGCGGAGGAGGATATGGAAGGGGACATGGAGGGTGACACCGAGTGAGGAGGGGTAGAGCAGAAGAACGGAGGGTGACATCGAGCGAGGAGGGGGAGAGCAGAAAAATGGAGGGTGACATCGAGCGAGGAGGGGGAGAGCAAAAGAACGGAGGGTGACACCGAGCCAGGAGGGGGAGAGCAGGGGGAGAGCAAAAGAACTGAGGGTGACACCGAGCGAGGAGGGGGAGAGCAGAAGAACTGAGGGTGACACCGAGCGAGGAGGGGGACAGCAGCAGAATGGAGGAGAACAGCACCAGCATGGAGGGGGGACACGGAGCGCGGACGGGGAGAGCAGCACGGATCGGGGAACTGGAGGAGGCTACAGGGACAGTCAGCGGTGATCGGTGCGGCTTTGGGGGGGAGTTACAAGCACCGATCACCGCTGTATAGATTTCACTAAAGCAGCTGAAGGGGGGGGGACTGGGGAAAAACTTTCAGGCTGTATTGAAATCTATACAGGGAGATTGGAGCTTGTAACTCCCCCCGCCGCACCGATCATCCCTGACTGCCCAGGTATTGGGTGAAGCATTCAAAACATTTTCCCCGAGTACAAGTACTCGGGGGGAAAATGCTTGGTATCGGTACCGATACTAGTATCGGTATCGGGACAACAACCCTAGTGACAACACTTAGTGTACTGTATGTATGGCGCCACAGCGTTGCCACCCTAGACCAGGAAGTATGTTAGTACAACAGAAAACCTCTCCTCCCCACCTCTAGAGCTGAGAAAGCTGATAACAATGGTTGTGTTCGCCAGTTCATTGAACAGGTACTAAGGAATGAGGACATTTAATTTCTGCCAGGAACAACAGGTATTTTCCTGTGCTTGCAGAAAATGTACTTATCCTCAAAATAGAAAAAAAAATCTGTGTTTTGATATACTTTAGACCAGTGCAATATAAATGTTGCCCTAGGTGTCAATACTTGGGCAGATTGCACAAGGTATTTGCGGATGCTATTAGCGTGTGTTTGGATCACTGCTTACTTTCAAAAGTAAAACCCTTTTCAAAGGGGCGGATCTATCGGGTCCACCTGTCAGTTTTTCAAGTGGACCCTCCATTATCCCCTATGGACAGGTGGATGTAAACAGACATGTGTCCGTTTATACCCGTCAACATCCAGTTCAATATGTGAACAACAGTCGGATGGGGATCCATTCCCCTTCCGTTGATCGAATGGCAGTCAGGTGTTAATGGACAGAGAAAAAATATACCTGTGCTTAAATCCTAATGGCTTATACATGTATTTAAACTATCATGTGCTAAAGGGGCTTGACCACATAATCAACACTATAAAAGTTGGATGGACCCTCTGCACACTGCTTTACACCCTTTCCAGCAAACTTTGCAAATGTAAAACAGGGAATTTTAGTTCACACATATTGTGATACATGTGTAGGACTGGCCTAAAAAGGGATTACTTTGGTGCAGTAGGTTAGCTTAAACATGTACAGTGGAACCTTGGATTACGAGCATAATCCGTTCCAGGAGAATGCTCGTAATCCAAAGTACTCGCATGTCAAAGGCAGTTTCCCCATTGAAGTCAATGAAAACGAAAATTATTAGTTCCACATTGACTTCAATGGCATGCAATACCGCATGCGGCCAGAGGCGGGGGCGTCGGAGAGCCTCGGAAACAGTTCGGCCGACCTTGGCAAAACTCAGGCTCGTGAACGGAGTCTTTCCGAGGTTTGCCGAGATCAGCCGAACTGTCCCCGGGCCTTTCTGTGCATTTCCAAACGGCGGCGATCGCCGCCGTTTGGCTCCAGCGCCCCCACCTTAGACCTAAAGCAGTACTGCACACAGCTTTGGCCTGAATTCCGCTCGTTTTGCGAGACAACACTCGCACACCGAGTTAGAATTTTTAGAAAAACAATTCTCGTATTGCGAAACACTCGTTAACCGCGTTACTTGCAATCCGAGGTTCCGCTGTATTACAATATGTGTGAACTGGGTTCACACTTGTACGACATCCTACTTTGCCCTTCGACATCGGTCTTACTTCAGTCCTACTTCCATCCGACTTGAATGAACAAGATAAGTTTTTGCTCCAACTTTGAGATAGTCTAACTTGTCCTTTGACCAATTAAAACAGTCCCAGAGTGACATAAATTCCTTTTACTGCTGCTGTAATCACCATATCGGATGTCACAAGTCAGATGGTTATGACAAGGATCTGACTTTGATCCGACTTCAATGATATTCAATAGACTAAAGTCAGACCAAAGTAGTGCAGGAACCTTTTTCAAAGTTGGGCCCGTGTTGGACCAGTTAGGATGGCTTTCATAGGGAATCATTGATTTACACACGTCATGCGACATGTGCTCCCAAAGTCGGAGCATATGTCGTATACCTTTTGGCAAATATCTCCTAAACCATGTAGGTTTAGGAGATATTACAAACACCTACAAGTAAGCCTTAATCTAGGCTTACCTGTAGGTGTAACTTCAGGGGGAGGGTTTACAACCACTTTAATATGTGGTCACGAGCCTTTAGCACCTGATAGTTTAAATACACGTACAAGCTATTGGAATTTGAGCACAGGTATATCTTTTCTCTGTTGTAACGCAGGTCAGTGACCAGACCTGGACCTAGTAGCTCCCACCAACTTGTGTGTCTATGCCTCAGGTTGACATGGTGTCCACCATAGCATTTGCAGTGGCAAAGCAGTGCAGGACTGTCCATAAGAAGGATTACCTTGGTGCAGTTGGTTAGCTTAAGCATGTATTGCAATATGTGTGAACTAAGAAATCCCAGTTTTACATTTGCATAGTTTGCTGGAAAGGGTGTATACCAGTGTGCAAAGGGTTCACCCAGAATTTGTAGGTGTAAATGGACAAGGCCGTCTTTATACAATCGACCGCCCCCATCGGAGAGCTGGCTATGTCTGTGTCATAACATGGGCCAGCCATCCGCCTGCTCAGCGAGGATCAGCGGACAAATTCCCTGCTGAGCAGATTCCTGGCAGAGTCCACCCCGTTTTAAAATGGGCCTAAGATTATCCACTTGGCTATCAAACGACTAATACAATAAATGCAAATAAATGGACGAGAACTGGACAGCCGCACTCCAAAATCACTTATCCATCATTTTGGAGTGCGGCTGTCCAGTTCTCGTCCATTTATTTGCTATCATCAGCATTGCCAGCACCTTGGTGGTTCAACAACCCTTGATTGCTCACGGGGCTCACCTGGAGCGGTGAGATATCTGTCTAGTACAATAAATGCAATCTTTTCAGGACTGCATCTGTGTGGCTCGCAAGCCATTACCCCACCCTACCTTGAGTGATATGGACCACCATAGATGTTCAAATCCATGGCGGGTGAGACCGCATGTTAGCACAAAGTTATGAATACTTTCACAACTTTCCCATTTATGAAAAAATTCAGATGTTGTTAAAGACAAAGTTAGAATGTGGACATCTACCCATGTTTTATTTTTTTGGGGTTTCCACACTTTATTCCACAGAGCGGGAGCATACGATTTGCTAATTGCAAAGCTACAAGTCTGACTCACCTCTACATGGTTTGTCTTTTCCATGTATACATTCTGCTACATTCTGCTGGAGAGTTTGTGCTTGAAAAACGACAGCCTTGCTGGGTGTATCACCAGATGAAAATAGAAGAACAAATTTGCTTTGGGGTTAAATATGTTCTATCTACATTGTCTGGAGTTATTTTGCCAGGGTATTATGCGACTTCTCCTTTAGTATACGTAGCTTGGCACCCCTCACCCAATCCACTGCCAAACCTCTACCATGAGGCTACAGTAGAAAGCAGTTTTCAACCCACGGCTTCCCCCACAAGGTGACACCTACTCTTCAACTGGATTTATGTGTTTAGCCAGGGAATAGTTACTACGACAAGTCTGGGTGGCCTATAAAACCTTCACTTTGCTCTGTATAGCGGACTTGCTGCTTCATCTTCGCACTCAGAACAAGCTATAAAAGTGTTCTGTTAATACCGAGGAAAAGCAATCAGCTAATGTTTGCCAGACATTGTGCATAAGCTAATCAGTGTTTTCTCCAAAGAGTAAGGGGCTCTCTGTAACACTTACCAAATTGACTTCAAAGTCTTCATCTAATTCTGGATTTCCTGTAGTGATGTAAGAGATTTCTTTAGTACATTGGTTTCAAGGGCTATAAATGAATGTGTGCTATATATGCATACAAAATGCTCTTTCGAGTATATCTAAAAAATATAACCTTAAAGCCCAACTCCTGGAATTTTAAAAATGATCCCTTGCAGTGATGTGGCATCTGCACTGCAAAGGTTAACTGCTCAATTAGGTCTAGGGGGAGGAGAAACACTTTTACTTACCTGATCCTCCACTACCTCGGCAGTTGGTGCTTCCACGTGCTCTGGTTTTGGACTGTCCCTCCACATCATCACATCAAATGTAGGGCTATGGATATTACATTGGTCTTGATGATGATGTCAGGACCTTGGACCACTGGAACATGGAGGTGAAGAATAGCATAGCGTTGCGGAGAATCGCGCAAGAAGATCTTCTTTTCTATCTCTTATAGACATAAATAAGAACCTAGCCACTTAACCCTAGGCGTGCTGCACATACAATTGTAGGGAAAACAATTCATGGCATACAGCATGTATTACAAAATATGCCTACAACATGCACAAGCTATCTTTCCTAGTAAATAAGCATGCAAAATGTACAGTATGTTTTAGGCATACACTAAGCAGTTACTTTACCTGGTGATGGAATCTTTTTCTTCCAGGATCTTCCACACTGCCTCTTGCTTTTACCAGTTTTTTTTTGTTCCTCAGCACATGGCTTGCTCAAGTCCTTTCATCCCCTCCCCCTACTTCCTGTAGCACAATTTTCTATCCCAAGCTCATGAACCAGCCTAACAGGTTTGTTAGCAATTGAATAGGGGAAATCTTCACAACAATACATGGTCTTGATATATTATTCCATATTTATGCTATATGCTATAAATATGACTAAAATAGCCATAGCAACACACTTATATAGAGTATGAAGAGGATCCCAGGACATAACATGACCATAACAGACGGCTCCATAAAATGTATACAAAATCATTTAGAGTATCAAAGGGTGGAAAACTCCTTCTTTGGGTGGAGGATTTGCCCAACCAGGAGTTGGGCTTTATAGACTATGGGATTTTTTTAGGGGGGTTTCGTTTTAAGCATTGTCCTAAATGTATTATTTGTTGGTTATTTACAAATGTTTGAGTGAATAATGAAATGATTGGTTGTATTGCTGCTATGTGTGCATAGAACATAGAAGAAAAATACTGAGCCCTCCTTTGAGTGATGAAAGTCTCATGAGACCCTTCTGTGTGATGGTTTGCACTCCGCACATGGAAGGATTGTCATACATTTGTACCACCAATATTGTGTGCTAATCCCTGCCTTGTGTATTGGCATGCTTCATCTGAACGGGTTAATATATATATAAAACCATTGGCTTCCAGCTGGCTCAAAGTTTTAAATTGCATTTATTTTTTTCTATTTTATAAATATTTACAAACCCAATTACTGGCCAAAGATCGGCGCGTGGTATTATAACAAACTGTAGAGGAGTCGCTGTATGTTATTGGATAAACATTTATTAATTGTGACAAGAACACGCAATTTGTTTTACCTCCCTCGCTTATTCTCTGCTCTTTCACCTCTGTATTTTCTATTGAAAAAGTAAAATGAATATTGATAGAGCTGCTTATTGATTTCTAAATTTATAGTTCCAGCCTCGAGTCAAAGTCACATTCCAGCAGATTTTGTTGTATCATACTCGCGTCTTGAGGGCTGGACAATTGGCGATTGCACAAGGGAGGGGGGTGTTCAAGTGTCCCTTAGTTCTGTGTTCTTTAGTTTTAGTGTTCAAGTACCCTCAACAGGTCATGTCTTCAGAAGAAGAGCTATCCTCCATGGACAAGAAGATAAAAGAGAACTGGTCGGAATATAAATAAGGGAGACCCATTTCTAAACGGTTACAGTCTGTGCATGCTACAGGGCTGCAACGTTTTTAAATGTTTCCTTTTTTTTCTTTATTAGCACTGTAGCCTAACTCAAAGTCCCTATCTCCAGCAGGGCACTAAAGGCGAGGACCACTGGGTCTGTGTTAGAACAATGAGTTGTCTCCAGTTGTCCAAGACCCTCCCTGCACAGTCAAAACTAATGTGCATCAATTGTGCTTTCCAATATTTAACAGCATGTGAATATATTCAGTGGATATAAAAAGTCTACACACCCCTGTTAAAATGTCAGGTTTCTGTGATGTAAAAAAAAAACAAGACAAAGATAAATAATTTCATAACTTTTCCCACCTTTAATGTGACCTATAAACTGTGCAACTCAATTGAAAAACAAACTATAATCTTTTAGGGGGGAAGTTTAAAAAATTAAAAAATAAAAGCATAAGTGTGCACACCCTCTTATAACTGGGGATTTAGCTGTGTTCAGAATTAAGCAATCACATTCAAACCCATGTTTAATAGGAGTCAGTACACACCTGCCATCATTTAAAGTGCCTCTGATTAACCCCAAATAAAGTTCAGCTGTTCTAATAGGTCTTTCCTGACGTTTTCTTAGTCGCATCCTACAGAAAATGCCATGGTCCACAGAGAGCTTCTAAAGCATCAGAGGGATCTCATTGTTACAAGGTATCAGTCAGGAGAAGGGTACACAATAATTTCCAAGGCATTAGATATACCATGAAACACAGTGAAGATAGTCATCATCAAGTGGAGAAAATATGGCACAACAGTGACTTTGCTAAGAACTGGATGTCCCTCCAAAATTGATGAAAAGACAAAAAGAAAACTGGTCATGGAGGCTGCCAAGAGGTCTACAGCAACATTAAAGGAGCTGCAGGAATATCTGGCAAGTACTGGCTATGTGGTACATGTGACAAAAATCTCCCATATTCTTCATATGTCTGGGCTATGGGCTAGAGTGCCAAGATGGAAGCCTTTTCTTAACAAGAATAACATCCGAGCCTAGCTAAATTTAAGAAGATTAAAGTTTTGGAATGGGCCAGCCAGAGCTTAGACCTGAATCAAATTGAAAATCTGTGGGGTGAGCTGAAGAGGGCTGTGCACAGGAGATGCCCTCACAATCTGACAGATTTGGAATGTTTTTGCAAAGAAGAGTGGGCAAATATTGCCAAGTTAAGATGTGCCATGCCGATGGACTCATACCCCAAAAGACTAAGTGCTGTAGTAAAATCAAAAGGTGCTTCAACAAAGTATTTGTTTAAGGGTGTGCAAACTTATGCAACCATATTATTTTATTTTTACTTCCCTTCACCTAAAAGATTTCAGTTTGTTGTTCAACAGAGTTGTACAGTTTATAGGTCACATTAAAGGTGGAAAAAGTTCTGAAATTATTTATCTTTGTCTCATTTCGTTACATCACAGAAACCTGACCTTTTGAAAGGGGTGCGTAGACTTTTTATATCCACTGTGTGTATATGTGTGTGTGTATACAGTGTATATAAATATTATATACAATATATAATTACCGGATGCTCATCTAAATCTCCCTGTATGATAAGATCCGACCACCAGAAGTTCAAAGATGGTCCGAAAAACACAAGGAATGCTCGAAATAAGGAGCTTCACATCTAAAGATCACCATTGATGGCCATTCCGCCTTTCCCGCAACTTAGGCCCCGTACACACGACCGAACATGTCTGCTGAAACTGGTCCGCGGACCAGTTTCAGCAGACATGTTCGGTCGTGTGTACGGCCGACCGGACAGGTTTCCAGTGGACATTTGTCCAGCCGACCGTTTTGCAGCGGACAAATGTTTCTTAGCATGCTAAGAAACATGTCCGCTGGAAGCCTGTCCGTCGGACATGTTCGGTCGTCTGTACAGACTCACCGTACATGTTCGAGCGGCCACCATCCCTCGCATGCGTCGAATCACTTCGACGCATGCGTGGAAGCATTGAACTTCCAGGGCCGCGCTCGTCACCGCGTATCGTATACGCTCGGATTTCTGTATGATGGTGTGTACAACTATCATACAGAAATCTCCGGCCGGACATGTCCACTGAAAACGGTCCGGCGGACCGTTTTCAGCGGACTGTCCGGTCGTCTGTACGAGGCCTTAGACTTCACAACATCATGCCTACTTCTAAATTGCAGGTGTACTTTTTTTTAAAGTAGGAGGTCCCAGTAGTCACAAATTTCCATATTTTATACTGGAAACGCACAGAAATACACTCCACACATTGAAGAAACCACATAAAACAGTCACATGTGTAAAAGATAAACAGCGAGTATTACCTCCCCTTCTATTGGCTGTTTATCCAACATCAATAGAACCACTTTAGAAGCCAAATTACTAAACAAGCTGCCAATTAGGCTTGCAGTCAGCTGGATAGATTAGCGGCTAAGAGAGACTGATACAAGATTTTCATCTCTTGAGCCAATTACGCAAACAAATTACCATCCTCAGCGCTCCTTGCTATGCTGGAAGCTCAGATCGCTCTGTGCCTTTTCATATGTCTGATACGGGATTCTGAGAAATCCTATTTTCAGCCATCACTATTGGGTGAATTATATAAAGCAACCCTGCTCATCCCGGGGTTTATGTGTAGCTCAACCGCACAGAATTCAGACTAGTATGCATATACGTCCATTTCTATTTTATCAGCAAACCAGTTAGCAATAATTGTTCTAAGGTGAGAAATGATTAGCCACTATAGGTTATTGGACCTTGCCATTTATGACTGCACATTGTACCGCCAGATTGCGGGATGCCCAGTAATAACTCTTTAAATAAAATTATAATCTTTTCGGTATTAGATTTTATATTTTTGCTGATAATGGAAAATCTTTCTTTTAACTGTTTTCTTAAACCCAAAAGCAGACGTTTATTATATTGCAGCTTACCTATTCTTCGGGTCCACGTGCAGTTACCTGCATTTTCCCTGTTGGATAAAAACGCAGGTAACTGCAATGACACATGTAATAGTTTTCTATGTGTCGTGTTCACACCAGAGCATAATGTTTCTCTGAGTTCCAGAAATATGCAATGAATAAGGTGCACATCAAATAAAGTTAATACAAAAAAAAAGGTTTGTTTTCTTCTTCCTTTTTTTTTTTTTTTTTTTTTTTCTATACATTTTTATTTGTTTTTCCAAAATATAAGAAAAAACAAAATACAGTGGAACCTCGGATTACGAGCATAATCCGTTCCAGGGGAATGCTCGTAATCCAAAGTACCCGCATATCAAAGCGAGTTTACCCATTGTAGTCAAAGGAAACAAAAATAATTTGTTCCGCGTTGACTTCAATGGGATGCAATACTACATGCGGGGGGGGGGGGGGGGCGGAGAGCCTTTGGAAACGTGTGAAAAAGGCCCGAAGGACACTTCGGCTGATCTCGGAAAGACTTCCTACCCGAGATTTGCCGAGGTCAACCTTGCTGTCCTTTCCGTGCACTTCGGCTCTGCTCGGCTCCGGCACCCACCTCTGGCCAAAAGCGGTACTGCACACTGCTTTGGCCTGAATCCTACTCGTGTTGTGAGACAACACTCGCAAACCGAGTCACGATTTTTTAAAATACAGTGCTCGTATTGCGAAACTCTCGTTAACCGTGTTACTCGCAATCTGAGGTTCCACTGTACAGTATGTCCTTTATTTTTACTAGCCAGTAAGTCTGTTTTGCAACAGAAAAAACTGTCCTGCAGATGTAGTAGTTAGAGGTTTGGGACAAACTAAAAAGTCTAAAAAATTAAATAAAACATTTAATGCAGCCACGTAATGATTGATAAGATACAATATATTACAATTTGGGGTTAAATACCATTTTTATCATCTCTTTGACACAGTCCAAAATTACTTTAGTGTGATTTTCTGGTTTGTGTCAAACCATGCTTGCACTGCCCTAGTAGTTTAGATCTAGTATTCCTTAAAACTTTCCATCTATTAAATCTTCTGCCCTTGTTGTTTTAAAGGGGTTGTAAAGGAAAAAAATGTTTTTCCCTAAATAGCTTCCTTTACCTTAGTGCAGTCCTCCTTCACTTACCTCATCCTTCCATTTTGCTTTTAAATGTCCTTATTTCTTCTGAGAAATCCTCACTTCCTGTTCTTCTGTCTGTAACTCCACACAGTAATGCGAGGCTTTCTCCCTGGTGTGGAGAAAGCCTCTTGAGGGGGCGAGCAGGAGTGTCAGGATGCCCACTAACGCACAGCTCCTTTCTCTATCTGCAGATAGTAGAGAGTGTCCTGACTTGCCTGCTCGCCCCCTCCCCCCTCAAGAGGCTTTCTCCAAACCAGGGAGAAAGTAACCCCTGAACACACCTCTATAAAAGCCTAGGTGTTGATGCAGACAATGGGAGTTATTTACTACAGCTGGAGAGTGCAAAATCTTGTGCAGCTCTGCAGAAGCTTTCAGTTTTTATTGCTAAAGCTGTTAACCACTTCCCACCCTGCGGCCGACTATATACGGCCGCAAGGTGGCTCTGATCTGCCGGGAGGCCATCTATATACGGCCTCTGGCCACGTGCCACTGGGGGCAGTCATAGAGCCAGGGACGTGGAGCTCTGTGTGTAAACACAGAGCTCCACGTCCTGTCAGGGAGAGGAGACCAATGGTGTGTCCCTTGTACATAAGGACAACCATCGGTCACTTCCCCCAGTCAGTCCCTGTTCGCTGTATAAATGTGAATGGTCCCAAAAATTTGTCAAAAGTGTCCGATGTAATATTGCAGTCGTGACAAAGATCGCAGATCGCCGCCATTACTAGTATAAAAAAAATTCTATCCCCTATTTTGTAGGCGTTATAACGTTTGCGCAAACCAATCACTATACGCCTATTGCGATTTTTTTTTTAACAAAAATATGTAGAAGAATACGTATCGGACTAAACTGAAAAAAAAATAGTTTTTTTTTAAATTGGATATTTATTATAGCAAAAACTAAAAAATATTGTGTTTTTTTTTTTTCAAAATTGTCGCTCTATTTTTGTTTATAGCGCAAAAAATAAAACCCGCAGAGGTGATCAAATACCACCAAAAGAAAGCTCTATTTGTGGGAAAAAAAGGACGTCAATTTTGTTTGGGAGCCACGTCGCACGACCGCGCAATTGTCTGTCATTCAAAGCATGACAGCGCCGAAAGCTGAAATTTCGCCTGGGCAGGAAGAGGGTATATGTGCCCAGTAAGCAAGTGGTTAAACTCACAACACTAAAATCTGTATATGCAGTAAAGCATGCAGGTTAGACTCACTGTGAAGGAGTTAATCCTTTGCATTGTGTAAAAAGGCTGTTTGATCCTGTCTTCTCTTTTCCTCCTTTTCTACCACAGTCTTCAATCCATCTGCTGATAGAACAGAGCCTTGGGGGCACTCTGCACATGCTCAGTTTGGTGTTTATTGCTAGAGAGTTTTTTCTTTCTTCTTTTTTTGGGAGGGTGCATGTGATCGGCACAGGGCCATCCAGCACTGCCCAGATAGAATCAGGGGTCCTGCAGACTCATAGGACAGTCAGAGTAGAAGGAAAACTCTTACTAAAAGCTTTAACCAGACACTGATATAAGTCTCATCAGCAGTATATAGCAGTCTTGTGAACAGGTATTTAGCAGTTTATATTTACTAAAATAATTGCATTTCCATGTTCTGTGTACTGTGGGAGATCAGATATCGTGAATGCCGGATCCTGGGTTTAGTAACACTTAATTTGAACAAGCTGAAGTTAGAAGCTGATTGACTACCATGCACAGCTGCACCAGATTCTGCATACTCCAGCTTTAGTAAATCTCCCCCATTGGCTTTAAGAGGAGTTTAGGAGCAGCAGAGTTTAGGGGCAGTCAAAGCTCCTTCTCCTGAATGCGTTCAGAATCGTGTTCAGGAGAGGAGCTTTTGGGCATAAAAGACCTAAACACGCCTAAGGGCTAAGCACGTTTGGCACTTCAGAATTTATTGATTTCAAACGCTAAAATAACAAAATTCTGGCCAATGAAATAAATGTTCAAACACCAAACAGGCCACTCAAATTCCTCCACATCAAACTCATGCAACCATGTCTTTAACCACTTCAGCCCCGCAAGAATTTACCCCCTTCCTGACCAGAGCACTTTTTGCGATACAGCACTGCGTCGCTTTAACTGACAATTGCGCAGTCACAGAACGTTGCACAAAAACAAAATTGACGTCCCTTTTTTCCCACAAATAGAGCTTTCTTTTGGTGGTATTTGATGACCTCTGTGGTTTTTAATTTTTTGCGCGATAAACAAAAAAAGAGCAATGATTTTGAAAAAATGCTATATTTTTTACTTTTTGCTATAATAAATATCCCCCCCCCCCCCCCAAAAATATATATAATATTTCTCAGTTTAGGCCAATATGTATTCTTCTACATATTTTTGGTAAAAAAAAAAAAAAGCAATATTAATTGGTTTGCGCAAACGTTAGTCTACAAAATAGGGGATAGATTTATGGCTTTTTTTATAATTTTTTTTTATTGGTAATGGCGGCAATCTGCGATTTTTATCGCGACTGTGACTATATGGCGGACACATAGGACACTTTTGACACTACTTTGGGCCATTTGTCATTTATACAGCGATCAGTGCTATAAAAATGCACTGATTACTGTGTAAATTACACTGGCAGGGAAGGGGTTAAACACTAGGGAGGGGTTAAGTGTTTCCTAGAGAGTGATGCTAACTGATGGGGGGATGGGCTCAGTAGAACATGACAGAGATCACTGCTCCCAATGACAGAGAGCAGTAGATCAGTGTTATGTCACTAGACAGAACAGGGAAATGCCTTGTTTACATAGGCATCTCCCCGTTCTGCCTCTCAGTGACACAATCGCGGGACACCAGCGGACATCGAGTCAGCGGGACCCACGGGCACGGAGTACGCGGCGGGCACCCCCCCGCCAGCTGTGCATGCGTCCACTAAGCCACAATTTAAAGGGGACCTGTACGCCCATTTCCGCAGCCACGCCTTTGTGCCGATGTACATCATCGTACGCTGGTCGGCAAGCAGTTAAGGAACTGGCTTTATGCACAGAGGTACAACAAACAACCTTTTTTAAAATAGTTTCCACAAGGCTGGAAGCACATACATGTCTAAAATGTCTTTGTATGCTGTAGTATTAAAGTGGGAGTAAACTCCCTTGTATGATTTTTATCTATTAGGTAAGTACAGTATTTATCTCTCCTAAACATGCACCATTTACTTTAGATGCAGCCCGTGACGTCACTGGCGCATGCGCTCTGAAGGAACATGTCCTATATTTTATTTATTTGATGCGGTTTACTACTGCTTGAACATCCCTAACCCCATCCCTTGAATGGGGTGTACACTCGGTTGTACTCTTGCCCATATAGAGCAACACAAAACACTGTAGATGTGCATGCTCCAGCAATGATCAGCCTGTGTATAGACTATGAGTCGGATTTTCAGTGCGCCATTTTTGTTTTCTCTCTTTATACCAGGAATATTGCGCTTCTTAAACATTAAGCAACATTTGAAATCAGCATATTTGCAAGCTGTTGTGTCGAAAAATGATTAAACAGATGTTTACCCTCAAGCAGCGTTAGACCTCTGATCTGATTTTAGATTACAGATGGAATTGAATTAATTCATGGCAGTCCCGGTAAAATGGAGGGTATGGCATTGAATGCCGCCGTGCTGTTTAAATAGACTCTACCTGTCCTGACAGCTGTTGAGCAGAAATGAATGATCTCTCATTTTCATGTAAAGTAGCCTGTAATTCTGTCATGAGCACCATCTTAAAGAGGGTCTACAGGATATTTATCATGTGTTCCACTGAGCATTCTTATGGTGCCAAGTCTCAGTAAGTTACCGGGGCTTTGTAAAGTTTTTTTTTTTCTCTGTGTTTTTATGTGATCTCGTGTTCTGTGGATAAATTGTCCTTTGTTATGTTGGCGGTGAGGAGGGAGAGGAGAAGGGGTATGGTGAAAGGATGTTCTTCATAGAGTGTGAAGCTTTCTGTGTATGTATCTTCTGCGCGTCTCAATGACTTGGATTCCTTCCCATTGGCTTGTTTTTTGATAGGTCGTTTTGTAGCGTTTACGGCATCTAGCCGTTGCCTGTTTTATGTCATTCGGTACATATTTTCACATACTATCTCCGTCAAAGTTCCATACAGACGAACGGAATTTCCGAGATATATTTACCATTGGAAAAACATGTTCTCTTTCTAAGTCCGTCGGAATTTCCGAAGGAAAAACTGAGATGGGGCACACACAAGGTCGGAGTAGCCGATGAAAAAATTCCTTCTGACTTTTTTCTTCGGAAATTCCGATCGTGTGTACGAGGCATTTGTATGCTCATCAGTCTTTATTTTATGTGATCTAAGGATGTCCACTGAGCATGTTTATGGTGCCAAGTCTCTGTACATTACCAGGTTTTGTTTATTTTCTCTGTGTTTTCATGTGATCTCGTGTTCTATGGATAAATTGGCCTTTGTTTTATTGACGGGAAAAAGGGAGAAGAAAAGTGATATGGAGGTAGGGTCTTCTCAGATTGCTATACTTCATGTGTATGAGTCTTGTACACCTTTTCAAATGATGTAGCAACTTTGTTCTTGCTGGTTTCTGTGTAATTTTGGTATACATTGTAGACTAAATTTATTTGTGAAAGCTGAATAACAGTCAGACTAGAATGCATGATAAGAAACATTCCGTCTTTACAACCACTTTGTTTTCATTTACAAATTTAAATGAGATAATAGTGTAATGTCTAGTACACACAATGAGAAAATTGGACGAAAAATACCACTGTCGTACGATAATCTGTTGGTACAAAGCTTTTGTGAGCCGATCGCGATAATTTGTGCTAAATTATCCGAATTGAAAGGTACGAAGGTTTTTTTCAAACAATTTTGATTTAATCAGTACAGTATATGTCCAAAAAAAAGTAAGACTAAAGCCTCGTACACACGGTCGGACATCAAACAAACTTTCCCTTGGATTTTTATCCGAAGGGAGTTGTCCGGTCACACCCATAGCATACACACGCTCTGACTTTTTCGGCAACAAACACGAACGTAGTGACGTTTCAAAGTACTGACGAGAGTTTAAAAGAGGAAGTTAAATTCTCTGGCGTCACCCTTTGGGCTCCTTCTGCTAATCAAGAGTTAGTAGAGGTTTCGTCTGTGTGCATTCGCAGTTTTCAGTTTCGTGCAATTTTGTTCGTTTCTGAACGTCCGTTCGTCAAGCAGACATGTTGTTCAATGGGGTTGTGCTAACTTGACCCACAAAAAAATATAGAAATATGTTTGATTCATATAACTAAAATACACTAATCCAAAGTAAAGACATTTGTTTTCACTCCGTCAGTATCACCAGCAAAGCAGCTTTTCGTATTATCACACTATAAAGAAGAAGAGAATGTGCGCTGCTTTTCTTGATTATAGAACTTGCCGCGTCACAAATGTGCTCTTTCAAATAAGAACGCTAGTTTTACCAGACAGAAGGCTTCCGGCTGGTCTTTGCTTCTGAGCATGCGCGTTTGTACTTTGTACAAAAGTCTGATTGCTTGCTGTACACACGGTCGGACTAGGCACCATCGGACTCTTGTTGACGTAAAGTTTGTCCGTTTGCAGACCGAACTTTTTGTCCGATGAAACCCGAAAAAGTTTGTCCGATGGAGCGTACACACAATCGGACTAATTTGAAAACTTGCTGATTTTGAAGTTTGTTGGCAAAAAGTCCTACCGTGTGTACGGGCCTTTAGACCACGCATGCTCGGAAATGTGAGAATACATTACAAATGCAACAAATTACATCTGTAATATGTTAATATGGGCAAAAGTAATAATAAGTCATTTGCTTATCTATTCTCTTTCTTGGGTTCAAACGTCTCCTGTCTGTGGCTTTGGTTGAGTTTTGATTGTATAACTTTTATCTAAAGACTATAGTTCTGATAAATAGATTTTCTCATGGACCTGTTTTTCTTTTTAGGTTTTATAGGTGAAAACAATCAACCTATCCCAGAGAGTAACATTGGAAACCGCATGCTTCAGAGTATGGGCTGGACCCCTGGCACGGGACTGGGACCGGATGGGAAGGGGATTTCAGAGCCTATCCGAGCCATGCAAAGACCAAAGGGACTTGGACTTGGGTTCAGCTGATGTAATCGCACGGCATGTTACATCTCCAGACGTCTTAGGAATATCGATGTGTGTGTTTATAATGTCATTTGTAAAATACTCTTTATAAGAAAATACAAAGTTTCTTTCTCCAACTGAAAAAAAAAAAAAAAAATCCAGGAGAGCTGCAATGTTATCACCAGCTAGCACTGTGAAAGTAGTGACCAACCTGAGCTGTACACCACAACCAATGACATTTCATGAAATTCTGTTAATAATGCTGGGCTAAGGAATGACACATTCTCAGAGATTAAAGATGGTAGGTTTTAGAGTGCACCTGTCATCTACAGATAGTGAAGTGGTAATGAATTTTTTACACAAACCTGTTCTTTTAAGGCCTATTTTTTGTCTTTGAAACCAATAAAACAGTGAACATTCCAGCCATGTTAGAACCGGGGCTGCTAATCATGATTATGAGGTTTGGAAAACCATGAGGCAGCAGTAATGTCTTCATAATGACGAGGCTGCTAACTTATGAACATTGGCTGGATTGACAAAAGGGCCACCTTCACTCTACATAGAATATTGGCAGTGAATTAATATAATGAATAACTTAAGCGCTAACAGAATGTAAAAACTGGCTAAATTAAAAGAATACCAAATGAAATCAGCTGCAACCATTCAAAACGTGATCTGACACCAAAATGATAATAATAACAGTGCGCTAATACCAACCTCTTAATATTATTGCGCAGTACCCTTCAACATAAATATTGATAAATAGTTTTTGTAGATATCCTCCTCATACCTATGGTGTTCAATGCCTGCCTACCTTCCAAGCAAGGCAAAGAAACCTGCCTACCTTCCAAGCAAGGCAAAGAAATAAATAGGCTAAATCAATACATAAGTCACTTTTCCACATACATGCAGCGATCACAATGACTTCAGGGTGTTTGTTTTTCAGAGTTTAGTTTTTCAGATTACGGTTGTTCAAAGGATCTAATGCTTCTCCGTGTAAAATGGTTCTCAAAAACAAGAAATAACAGACATCGCGCAATATTGCTAATACAGTGCAAACTGGTGAAGTGAATAAATGGATACACTCACATAAGTACAAGTTGTGCAGGCATATAATAACAGTCAGGCTCGTATCGAGCTTACTCCTCCTCACTACACCTCCCGTGTAACAGAACATCAGAGTGATGTCACTAGGCTCCTCCAGACGCGTTGCGCCACAGGTTACGTGACTTTTTGTTGAAGGGCACTGTGCAATATTATTAAGAGGTTGGTATTAGCGCACTATTATTGTTGTTATTAAGAATATTGGCAGATAACACAGATTTCTTTTTTTACAGTTTACATAGGTGACAGATACATTTGAATTGCTAAAAAGATAAATATATTTTTATTTTTAGCTTGCCTGGATTACCACTTGGCATCTTACATTTGCTGAGGATTCCAGGCACAAAAATCTCCACCAGATTTTTCAATCTACTAAAGCTATTTCAAAGCCATGCAAATGAGTCTGCTAAAAAGATGCCCTTGTTATGACCGTGATAGGAGAGTGGTGCTGGGAACTCGGATGTAGAGACATAAGACAAGACGTGCTCCAGCAGCCTATAGCTGAAGGGCTTCTGTCCACCCAGCATATCAGCAGGTAGTTGGGGGTCTTGTGGTTTGTGGGGGACAGTTGACGTGGGATGCTTTTCCATTGTCTGGAAAACTTTTAAAATGTAGTTGCCAATTTATAGTGTCACACAATATTACAAAATATTAGAAAAACTTTGGTTCAGTTTAATTTTTAGTACAAACCTGTCAGATGTTTTAAACTTTTAAGGGCCCTTTCACACTGATACTGGCCAGTTAAAGGATAAGTTAATCTCTAAAAAATAATATATAATAAATGCACAGTGCAAGTAAAAAAAGTGCAATTATTATTATTTTTTTGGACCCTGTAAAGCATTGCACCAACGATCAGCAGATCTCCTGCAGGCCTGTCGCTGTGCCTGTACATCCCGTACCGGCAAGTAGATACACTGACAGGAAGAATCAATGGACTACCACGGCGCTTAATAGTGATAGTGTATAGAGAACTACAAGCCGACATCCACAAAGGATGTGGGTCTGCTGATTAATGCACAAGCCCTGTGCATTCTTATTATTGGCTAACACAGTATCCTGTTTCAGAGTTGGTGACGTCCAGACACATAAGACCAGCATTGGCTACAACTCAAATGATTGCAAAATTGTAAATATCGTTTTTTTTTTCTAAAAATATTTGTATGCATTAGGCCTGAACCAGCCAGCTCACATTTTACAAGGAATAACCTTATTAGTGGTACAGGTTGCCAACACATAATATATACTAGCCTCATTAATTCCTAGGTAATAACACTATATGGCCAAAGTTTGTGAACACCTCACCATCTCACCACTTAGCATTCCAATCAGCCCCAAATATGTTCAGTAGGGTTGAGGTCAGGACTCTGTACACTCCAGTTCCTCCACAGCAAACTGGTCAATGTGTTCTTAGAGATGGCTTTGTGCACATGGGTACAGTCATGCTGGAACAGAAAAATGCTTTCCAGAAGCGTTTGACCCAAGCTTGGAAGCACACAATTGTCTTAGGCCTCATATACACGAGGGGACATGTCCGATGAAAACGGTCCGCGGACCGTTTTCATCGGACATGTCCGCTCGGAGATTTCTGTCTGATGGTTGCACACACCATCAAACAGAAATCCGCGCGAACAGGATACGCGGTGACGTGGCCGCGCCATCGCTGCGACGATGACGCGGCGACGTGCGCGACCCTGTAAGGTAAATGCTTCCACGCATGCGTTGAATCACTTCGACGCATGCGAGGGCTTTCGGCCGAGCGGACATGTCCGGTGAGTCGTACAGACGACCGAACATGTCCGACGGACAGGCTTCCAGCGGACATGTTTCTTAGCATGCTAAGAAACATTTGTCCGCTGGAAACCTGTCCGATCCCCCGGAAAATTGTTCAGACGACCGAACATGTCAGCGGAAACTGGTCCGCCGGACCAGTTTCAGCGGACATGTTCGGTCGTGTGTACGAGGCCTAAAAGGGGTTGTAATGGTTTGTTTTTTATTTTTGTAAATAGGTTCCTTTAAGCTAGTGCATTGTTGAAGGGAAATCGAAGGAAAGGGTAAGTGAACCAACAATGCACTAGGAACTTATATAGAAAATTAAAAACAAACCTTTACAACCCCTTTAAATGTTGTCTTTGTATGTTGTAGAATTAACAAAACCCTTAACTGGAAACACCTGAACTTAGTCGTTTGGAGGTGGTCCACATACTTTAGCCATATGGTACTATTCAAATTTTGTAGCTATACATTTTTCCTTGTACAGATAGAAAGTTTAAGTTTTCCGTGTCCTTACAGCAGAATATGAAGACGGCAGTCTCATCTGTCAGCCCCCCACCTGAAACTTTCGCGATGATAGACCCTGAATAGTAAAGCAAGTTTTTGTTTTAGCCATCTTGCACCTTGCTGTCTTTTTTTTTTTTTTTTTGTGCTGCATTCCCTGAGCCCAAAATTTCAGGAGCTACAGTTTGTGACAGAATGTTTTTTGTGTCGCTGTCTAGTACTTTCACAAGCAAGCAGTTATAACTGAAACATTGGGAGTAATCATGTTAGAGAAATTTAAATACAAAAATAGAATTAAGGTGGATTTACTTCAAAGGACAGATCCACCTGTACTGAAAATGCCAATAAAATGCATGGTGATGTCAAATTGTATCTAACTTTTTGGTAGAAGACCAATTTAATGTGTAACTGAAAGCTAAACTTTGCATCAAGTTTTTATTGCTAAACAAAAATCTATCCTGCACCTTTTAAATGCCTCTCCTGGGTGCATACTATGTAAAACTAGAGGCTAGCTTACCAAAAAGAGTTCAGACCTCATTGAGGTCAAAATGAAGCTTTAAAAACACAGACACGGGTCCCCTTTCTCAAGGTGCCATCTTGAGAAAGAGACCTGGTGTCTCAGAAACATTAGTGTTTTTATGTTACTTTTTTTTTTTGCTTTGGTGATACCAGTTTTGCAAATATGACCATAAAACTTAGAGGTCTTAACTCTTTTGGCTTGCTTGTCTTTTTGTCTCTAGTTTTCTTTTGCTGTTTGTATCCGCACTGGGGAGATTGACCCTCTATATTTGTCCCGGCGACCACCGTCAGCGGACAGTGATAGGAATTTCAAAATGTTGTCACCAAAACTGGGATAGAGGCGATATCTTTCAATGGGGCCTTTTTCTTATCATTTCCTGTTGTGTCTACTGAGCAAAAAGCGATGCGATATTTCCACAGATGGCAAAAACTGATGGCTTTTAACTCTCTTCAGAACTACGAAAATAAAGTTTTGACTTTAGTCATAATTTTAGGCGCTATGTTACCTACTGATTTTTATTTTTTTTACTGAGCACAAAGCGATACGATATATCCACAGATGGCAAAAAATTATGGCTTTTAACTCTCTTCAAAACTACAAAAATAAAGTTTTGACTTTATGTTACCTACAGATTAGTTTATTGCCAACAAATGTGTAAAAATTATGGAGAAGGACAGGGCTGGACTCTTTTTTTTTTATCTGGATGTGGTGTGTCTGGATTACTAGGTTTGCTATGCAAGGCATTAACGACCATATTTTGGCAGGACAAAAAATACAGTTTGGTTTCCAAAGAAATAGCTCACCAACACCTAAAAGTCATATCTTCTAAAAAAAGATTGACCACTGCTAACTTTAAGTACAGGGCACACCTTCGAACACTGCCACTCATCAGACATAAGATATATGGAATAACATAGTATTCAGTGATGTGTAAAAGATGTCCCATAGCCACCTGTAGACCACTGTTACTGATTGTTCCTTAGAAGCATAAAGCCATTTGTATTAGCGTGGACCACCTTTCCAGTGTTGACTGCCAAACTAAAAAAATCAGCCCTTTGCTTTTAGGAAATATGCTGTACAATCTAGATTATTTTTATTATTTTAGTACATATTTTTATGTGTTTCAATGGCAACATTTTACTTTGAATAGGAGTCTTCAATAGGCATAATACTGAGGTGCCCTATTGCCAATCTGGGGCATTAAATTGGAACTGGACATCAATGTAAATTTTTTTTAAATGTTGATAGTAGTAGTCTTCAAAGGAAGATGTGAATTTGTTTTATGCCTTTTGAGCTCAACACACACAAAAAAAAAAAACTTGTATGTAATTATTTGCTTGTTTTGCCTGTAAAATTTGAACATTTTAAATAATAATATCTTTTCCTTTTTTCTTTTTTTTTTTTGAATGGGGGGGATTCTTTTTTGGTTGTTGCTGCTTTTTTTTTTTTCTTCTCAACTGGAGTACTTAATAGAGACTACAGTATGTGTAATTCACAAAAAAAATGTATTAAAGAATTGGTTTGTTTTAATTAAAAGGAAATCTGAGTTATTAAAAATATCAGTGTTCCACCGAGATTTTCTTGTAATGTAGAGATGCAACGTCCAATGTAACCTTTTGTGGGCATAGAGCTTTTGGTACATATACAACAAATAAACACAAATAGCCCTGCTCTAGAGCCCTGCAATGTACATTTACTGATGTCTTCAGTCACTGGCCAAAAGTTCTGCAGTTTCAGACCTCCAGAAAAGGGTTTAGCAGGTGGCCTACATCAGCAGTTGGAGGCAGAGTTCGGCCCTAGGGACACATGGATGTGCATATGATTCATGCAATGACGCAAACCCTGCAGGCAATTTTTATTTGCACAACAATCATGCAGCGATGGCATGGAGCTAGAACAGAAGAGTAAGTTCTTATTTACATATGAATCGGGCAACATAATAACCACTCAGGGGTGTGGGGAGGACATCACCCAGCCCACAGAGAGCAGCCCAGAGATGTCTGGACTCCCCCACAGGAAATACAGTGGAACCTCGGATTAAGAGCATAATCTGTTCCAGGAGAATGCTCGTAATCCAAAGTACTCGCATATCAAAGCGAGTTTCCCCATTGAAGTCAATGGAAACAAAAATTATTTGTTCCTCATTGACTTCAATGAGATGCAGTACCGCATGCGGCCACAGGTGGGGGAGGCGCCGGAGAGCCTCGGAAATGGCCCGAGGACATTTTCTGTGCATTTTCCAACGGTTGCCGATCAGCTTCGATCGGAGACGTACGGCTCTGTTCGGCTCCGGTGCCTCCCCACCTCAGGCCAAAAGCGGTACTGCACACCGCTTTGGCCTGAATCGTGCTCGTTTTGCGAGACAACACTCGCAAACCGAGTCACGATTTTTTTAAATACATTGCTCGTATTGCAAAACGCTCGTTAACCGCGTTACTCGCAATCCGAGGTTCCACTGTACTTTTGATCCCACTCTTTGCAAACTGACTGATGAGAGATTGTGGAAGACCATAGGAATTTTGCTGCAAACTCTCTCTCCCAGTGTCTAAAATTGGGCTACACCCTGTTACACAGGCTTACCATGGAGGCTACATGTGACCGTTTTTTCAACACATATTATGCAGGCATGGTCCACTGTTGTCACCACAGGGGTACTCTGTCCTTTTTTTGTAAAGTAGTTATTTATATAAGTGTAGTTTAATTTTTACTGTTAAATTTAAGAAAATTCCCACTTTATGCTTTTGTGTGCCCATAAAAAAAAAATATATATATATATATATATATATATATATATATATATATATATACACACACACACATATATATATATTATATTTTTTTTTCCTTTCTAGCTGTTTCTTTGGAAAAGGTCTTTGAGCAGACTGCAAGCTACTCTGAAACACAAAGTGAAAACGGAGGGACAAAGTAGGGACAGACTTAGTTCTTTAATCATATGCAGGGTGTCTTCATGACCACTTGGGTTATGCAGCCACCTTCAGGTGAATGGACACTGGCCAAATAATAGCAGGTTTTCCCGCCCTGGCATAACCCCTCCCACCTAAGCTAAACCTCAATTTTAAACTAGTAACCTTAGGTGATTAATGCGTCTGACATGTCTATCTGAAGATTCCTTTACAGGTTTTTTTTTTACCTTTTGCCTATTCTGTACAATGATGCCTCTGGCACTTGGGCCCATTGTTACAAAAGAATTGGGGGCAACTTTTAAGGCTGCCGCTCAGCACTGTATCCTGCGATCCCAGGGAAGCTTACTATCCAAAGACCTTGTTTGCAGGGTGCTGTACAGGTCCAGGGAGGTGATCCTTTGCAGGGTACTGGTATCCCTCCTTTCAGTCGATCAACAGTGATAAGTGAAATTTGGCCTTTACAAGTTGTCCCTGCCAGTGGTTAAACTCTGTGTGCGCTGGTCCATGCTTACTGTAATGTTATAGTGCAACTGTTCTGTGCTGCCAATAGAGCACTATATTGCTGTAGAGGTGTTTGAGAGAGGTGGTACTGGCTCGCATTCTTACATGATCAGGCCACACTGGTGCATGGGCACCTGCCATCCTGACTTCTGGCATACTTGTACCCAGCCACAGTCTCTTCTTCTGCAGCGGTGGCGCCGGATGATCCAGCACAGAGGCACAGCAGTAACTATAGCTGTATCTACTGGGGCAATTGCTGTAAGGCCCCGTACTCACGACCAAACATGTCTGCTGAAACTGGTCCGCGGACCAGTTTCAGCAAACATGTTTGGCCGTGTGTAGGCCCGAGCGGACCATTTTCGGGCGGATCGGACAGGTTTCCAGCGGACAACTGTTTCCTGGACTTGCTTTAAAACAGTCCGCTGGAAACCTGTCCGCCCGGACATGTACGGTCGTCTGTACAGACCTACCGTACATGTCCTGCCGCCCGCCATCCCTCGCATGCGTCGAATGACTTCGACGCATGCGTGGAAGCATTTTAAAGGCAGGCCGCCCACGTCGCTGCGTCATTGTCGCGGCGACACCACGGACACGCCCCGCGTATTGTTTATGCGCGGACCTCTGTTCGATGGTGTGTACAGCCATCGAACAGCAGTCCCCGGGCAGACATGTCCGATGAAAACGGTCCGCGGACCGGTTTCATCGGACATGTCTGCTCGTGAGTACTCGGCCTTAGAGTTTGTCCTTGGTGTTCTGGAGAACCTATCAGTTTTGTGATTTCCTGCAAGAAAAGGATTTTACAGGTAAACCAAGAATCCAAATCCCCCCTCCATTAACATACAATGCAGAACTAAGGCTTTGAGATCCTTAACCCTTTGTTAGGACAGACAGTGGTCAATTCAATTTACAACTGTAGAGTTTGGCCAGCAAAGTTAAGATGATTAAATTTGGTAAAGTTTGCCTCTCTGGCACCCTCTGTAACCCTACATAGTTTTGCAGTTTTCAGAAAAGAGCATGTAAAAAATGTGTGCATCAATTCTCCCCTCAAAAAAATTAAGTTATGCTATGGGAGAACATGTAACAAATATAAAGTAGGTGTTATCCCAGTTTGGCTGCAAAAGTAGAAATACGCTTTCACCTCTCTAGCAATACACACAAAACTGAGGATGTGCAGCTTGTCCCCAAGGCTCTGTCTTATCAGGAGATGGATTGGGGACTGTGGAAGAAAGGGAGGATCAGAAAAGACATGATTAAACAGCCTTTTTACACAATGTGGAAGATTAACCCCTTAGGCCTCATACACACGATCGGAATTTCAGATGGAAAAAGTCCGACTGACTTTTTCCATCCGAAATTCCAACCTTGTGTATGTCCCATTGGAAATTCCAATGAATTCCATCGGAGATTACATAGAGAACATGTTCTCTTTTCCTCCGATGGAATTCCGTCGGAATTCCAATGTGAATTTGGTCGGACAAAGGTCCGATCGTGTGTACAGGGCATTGGGCTCCTTTCACACTGTGGCGGGAAGTGCAATGGCGGTATAGCGCCACTAAAAATTGTGGCGCTATACCGTCAAAATTGCCGCAGGATTTGGCTGCTATCGATGCGGTATTAACCCCCACTAGCAGACGAAAAAGGGTTAACACCGCCCGCAATGCGCCTCTGCAGAGGCGCATTGCGGGCGGTATTACCGCGGTTTCCCATTATTTTTATTGCAGAGCTGGAATGTGAGAGGATGAAGTTTCTCCTTTCACTGTTTAGTCATAGGCTGGGGTGGGTCCAGGATAATATGGGCTCAGAGGAAATTGGTTAAAAGAGTTTGTCTATTCAACTAAGGACATCTAGTGAAAGAAAAGGTACTGTGAAGGAAATCTCTGCATTAAAGCTGAATATTACAACATGAGCTGGATATGTTTTTTTTTAATCCTTTAAAATAATTCATGTTTATCTTATTTTTGTCTGGAGTTCTGCTTTAAAAAATGTGTACCAATATCAAAGTACAGTGAAACCTTGGATTGCTCGGACAAGCGTTTCGCAATACGAGCACTGTTTTTTCGGAAAATCCTCGGTTCAAGCCAAAGTCGTGTGCAGTACCGCATTTGGCCTGAGGTGGGGCCCCTGGAGCCGTTCGGAAAAACGTGGAAATACTCTGTTCCCGAGCCTTTCCGAGTTCATACGAGCTGTCCTGAGCCTTTCCGCGTATTACCGAGGCTCTCCGCCCCCCCCCCCACCTCTGGTCACATGAGGTATTGCATGCCATAGAAGTCAATGCGGAACAAATTATTTGTGTTTCCATTGACTTCTATGGGGAAACTTGCTTTGATATGCAAGTGTTTTGGATTACGAGCATTCTCCTGGAAAGGATTATGCTTGTAATTCAAGGTTCCACTGTAGTAAAAATCTATTTTTTATCAGTTGTATGAGTGACTTAAATTGACACTGAACTTTGCTGTAAAAAAAAAAAAATCTCAAGTCTGTATTCTTAACTCAGAAAAGCAACCTCTCTCTTGCTAACTCCTGAGATGGACTAGGAACTCTGGGCCAGATTCACGTAGAAGTGCGGCGGCGTAACGTATCGTAGATACGTTACACCGCCGCAAGTTTTCATCGCAAGTGCCTGATTCACAAAGCACTTGCAATGAAAACCTACGCTGGCGGCCTCCGGTGTAAGCCCGCGTAATTTAAAGGGGCGTGTGCCATTTAAATTAGGCACTCTCCCGCGCCGGACCTACTGCGCATGCTCCGTTTCGAAATTCCCGCCGTGCTTTGCGCGAACTGACGTAATTTTTTCGAACGGCGACGTGCGTAACGTACTTCCGTATTCCCGGACGTCTTACGCAAACGACGTGAATTTTGAAATTTCGACGCGGGAACGACGGCCATACTTTAAACAGCACATACTTGTGCTGTGTAAAGTTAGGGCAGGTCAAACGACGACTAAAATTGCGATGGGAAACTAGAGTAGCGGCGACGTAGCGAACACGAAAAACCGTCGTGGATCGCAGTAACTGCTAATTTGCATACCCGACGCTGAAATACGACGCGAACTCCACCCAGCGGCGGCCGCGGTATTGCATCCTAAGATCCGACAGTGTAAAACAATTACACCTGTCGGATCTTAGGGCTATCTGTGCGTAACTGATTCTATACTGAGAGATACTCCGTCGTATCTCCGCTGTGAATCTGGCCCTCTGTGATTTGTAGTGTGCATAGATCAGTGCATATCACTATATCACTAATGTGCACTGCTTGTTCCTAACAAACAGAAGTGAGGGGTTCAGGCGCTCACAGAGGATGTTGCAACGGGGCAGAAAAACACCGTAAGAAACAATTACAGGGCAATTATGGAGTAATTCCACTTTCGTGGGGAAATAATTCATAACAAGTCATATTGTAATTTAGTGGTATTAAAAATTACCTTTCCTTTTCAATCTGCAGCTGCTGTAATTTTTCTGAAAATGCAATACAATATGGGAACCTGGAGGTGTTCTGTACACTGTCCCACAGAAACATAATTTCTTGCTTGTGTGATTGGCTCACTGATTTTCCCAGAAGTCTGCACTAAGATACAAGTCAGATTTCATGCATCCCCTGCAACAAAAAAAATATTTTTTGTGAGATACTCCCACTAGGAACATGTCGGAATGCAGGCCCATCAGCTTTCCTCATTAGTGCCCTGCAGGTGCAGCAGCTGATTGGTAATTCTGAAACCACTCCCATTAGATTCACTTTCCCACATGGGCACAGAGAAACGCACAGGGATTTCTTCAGAATAACAAAAGGTAGGAATTTGCAACAAAGTCTGTTATAATCCTTGTAATGTACATAGATCACCCAGAGGGGAATGTTTTTTTTCCTCAACAAAAATGGAGTTCCACTTTAACCACTTAAGACCCGGACCAATATGCAGGTTAAGGACCTGGCCCCTTTTTGCGATTCGGCACTGTGTCGCTTTAACTGACAATTGCGCGGTCGTGCTACGTGGCTCCCAAACAAAATTGGCATCCTTTTTTTTCCCCCACAAAGAGAGCTTTTTTTGGTGGTATTTGATCACCTCTGCGGTTTTTATTTTTTTGCGCTATAAACAAAAAGAGAGCGGCAATTTTGAAAAAAATTCAATATTTTTTACTTTTTGCTATAATAAATATGTAAAAAAAACATTATTTTTCCTCAGTTTAGGCCGATACGTTTTCTACTTATTTTTGGTAAAAAAAATTGCAATAAGCGTTTATTGATTGGTTTGCGCAAAAGTTTTAGCGTTTACAAAATAGGGGATAGTTTTATGGCATTTTTATTAATAATTTTTTTTTTTTACTAGTAATGGCGGCGATCAGCAATTTTTATCGTGACTGCGACATTATGGCGGACACATCGGACACTTTTGACACATTTTTGGGACCATTGTCATTTTCACAGCGAAAAGTGCTATAAAAATGCACTAATGTGAAAATGACAATGGCAGTGAAGGGGTTAACAACTAGGGGGCGCTAAGGGGTTATGTATGCCCTAAGTGAGTGATTCTTACTGTAGGGGGGGGTGGCTGGACGTGTGACGTCACTGATCGAGGTTCCCTATAACAGGGAACAGACGATCAGTGACAAGCCACAGAGAAGAACGGGGAAGGTTTGTTTACACTCACCTCTCCCTGTTCATTAGCTCCTGTGACCGAACGCGGGACACCGGCGGCAATCGGGTCTGCAGGTCCCGCGGGCCTTGGTCACGCAGCTTCGGACCGGGACCCACGGCAACGTACCTGTACATGCCTGTGCCCAGCCGTGCCATTCTGCCGACGTATATCTGCGTGAAGTGGTCCTTAAAGGAGTTGTAAAGGAAAACGTTTTTTCACCTTAATGCATTCTATGCATTAAGGTTAGGATTGTCCCGATACCACTTTTTTAGGACTGAGTATGAGTACCGATGCTTTTTTTCAAGTACTCGCCGATACCGAATACCGATACTTTTTTTTTAAATGTGTCCCCAAATGCAGCCATGTCCCCCCCATATGCAGGCATGTCCCCCCCCATATCCAGCCATGTCCCCCATATGCAGCCATGTCTCCCCATATGCAGCCATGTCTCCCTATATCCAGCCATGTCCCCCCCCCCCATGCAGCCATGTCTCCCCCCATATCCAGCCATGTCCCCATATGCAGCAATGTCTCCCCATATGAAGCAATGTCTCCCCATATCCAGCCATGTCCCCCATATGCAGCAATGTCTCCCCATATGCAGCAATGTCTCCCCATATCCAGCCATGTCCCCCATATGCAGCAATGTCTCCCCATATGCAGCAATGTCTCCCCATATCCAGCCATGTCCCCCATATGCAGCAATGTCTCCCCATATCCAGCCATGTCCCCCATATGCAGCAATGTCTCCCCATATGCAGCAATGTCTCCCCATATCCAGCCATGTCCCCCATATGCAGCAATGTCTCCCCATATGCAGCCATGTCCCCCTTACCTGCATCGCGCCGCATCCCCGCTGCCGCCGACTGGTTAATACGGGCGGGGAACATTACAGCTTTGAATAGCTGTAATGATTCGCGCCGCGCTGCGTATAGACACTCCCCCTTGCTCGGGATTGGACAGTTCACCCGAGCTAGGGGGAGTGTCTATACTTGGCAGGGCGGGAAAGACTACAGCTATTCAAATGAATGCTGTAATGTTCCCCGCCCGTATTATCCAAGCGGGGATGTGTCGTATCGGCGGGATGCGGCGGCAGGGGGGGGGGGGGAGTACTCTATTTCGGTATCGGGGGTAATACTCAGAATCGGTCCCGATACCGATACTAGTATCGGTATCGGGACAACCCTAATTAAGGTGAAAAAACTTCAGAGTATACCGGCCCCCCGTTATACTTACCTGACCCCTCGAAAGTCCCCCGCTCGATCCCGAGATCCTCTTCGACGCTAAGACTGGCCGCTGATTGGCTAGAGCGGATGGATTGAGAGCAGCATAGCGGTTGGCTGGCGCTGCTGTCAATCACATCCAGTGACACGGCGGGGCCGAGTGATACAGTGCGCGACTATGGCCGCTGGCTGTATCACGGGAGCGCGCCCGCACAAACTACACACAATGCAAGCTCTCTCGCATGAATGTGTGTAGTTCTTGTGGGGAGGACCCGGGACCCCAGAAGACGTGGATTGGGGCCACTCTGTGCAAAACGAACTGCACACTGGAGGTAAGTATAACGTGTTTGTTATTTTAAACAACATTTTTTTTTCCTTTAGTGGTTAAGTAGTGGATGTGTATGGAATATTTTTGGAGGATAAGGATATAGTTTAGTGTCACGTTAACCTGAAATCCCTTCCAGCCTACGATTGTTGCAGTAGAAAATCTAAACTATTTTAAATACTTAATTTAATGTTTTCCAGAATAATGTTTTTAGCAAAAAATAAAGATGTGTGAAGCAGCATTTGATGTCTGCCTTGTTAGCAGGTTTCATGCGGTGCATGCATAAAGCCTTTCATGTCAACTTAAGACTACCTTGTGGTTTAATTTGCATGGACTCGTGTTTCATTCCTTTTTTGTTCTTTAACAGTCCAAACGCTTCCCCACAGATTAAATTTATTACTAAATCTTGATATCAGATGTGCATCAACACTGCTGTAATTATATCATAAATGTTTGAAGCTTTGTAAATACTTCCCTCTTGTCACAGCACGGATGGCACCATTCAGGGAAATCGACTGACTTTGCCACCGCAATGGGAGTTTTTTTTTTTTCTGTTTAATCTTTGAAATAAAATTCTAAAACTGCAACTTTAAAGTATATGTAATCCCCCAAATACTGTATTTGCTGGCGTATAAGACTACCTTTTACACTTAAAAAAAATGGCCAAAAGACAGGGGTCGTCTTATACGCCGGGTCAACTGCTCGGATGCCTGCTGGATGTGTGGTAATACTGTATGTAGCTTCGGGTATATACATTATATACCACTTAGCCAATCCCGGTAAGTGATGTATTCAAATTAATACAGAGCCTGCTCGGATTGGCTTTGAGAGTCAGAGAGGAGTGGGCTGATGATGTTACAGCCTCTGCCAATCCAAGCAGGCTTTGTATTCATTAATAGAATACATCGCTCGCCGTGATTGGCTCCAGCAAGAAGAATATGGCTCTAGAAGGAAGAAATATGAAGTGTCGGAAGCCTCGGAAGGGGGGTCGTCTTATACGGTGAGTACAGGCAAGAAATCTTAAGAAAAAAGTAAAATTAGGGGGTCGTCTTATACGCCCGATCGCCTTATACACCGGCAAAAAACATCCGACGGTAGCGCCCCCCCCCCCCCAGTCCCCGTTTTACTTACCTGACCCTCGAAAGTCCTGCGCTCGCCCCCGTCATCCTCCTCGGTTCTCAGTCTCTGGCCGTTGATTGGCTAGGTTGGATGGATTGATAGCAGCGCAGCCATTGGCTGGCGCTGCTGTCAATCACATCCAATGGCGAGATGGGGGGCGGGCCTGAGTGATACAGTGAGCGGCTGTGGCCGCCGCTGTATCACGGGAGCGCGCCCGCAAGAGCTTTCCACCATGCGAACTCGCTCGCATGAAGGTGGAAAGCTCTTGTGAGGAGGAGCCAAGACAGCCGCCGAGGGACCCCAGAAGACCAGGTTCGGGGACACTGTGCAAAACGAGCTGCACAGTGGAGGTAAGTATAACATGTTTGTTATTTTACAAAAAAATAATTTCCTTTAGTGTTCCTTTAATGTGTACGTCCAGCCAAAACATGTATAAGTGCCAGACATATCAGAGTTTTCTACATGCTCCTAACTTAGGGGTCCCCCTCATCACAGAGCCCCCCTATCACACATAGGGTTGCCACCTCATCCCTTTAAAACAGAACACATATGAATTACACAGGTTCTGTGGCTGATTAAGGTGGTAATTGAACTCAAGTGGAGCCTTATCTAAATTAAATTAGCCTCAGAACCTGTGTAATTCATATGTGTTCTGTTTTAAAGGGATGAGGTGGAAACCCTAATCACACAGTCCCCTCTTCACATCAATGCCCTACCTCCAGCAGCACAGCGGAAATGGAGCAGGTCTGGAGGAACCAGGTTCCTAAATGCTGGGGGCAGTTCTACATGCCGCCTGTCTTGGATCGGCATCATGAGTTGCAATGGTTTAGACAGGCAGGTCAACCACCAACACCATAGCAACAACGTTGCGCCTGGGCCTCCAAAAGTCATAGAGATCGCCAGGGAACCATCTGTCCCTCCGTTTTCTCTTTGACTTCCTACCGGCGCCGGCGGATTCCTTCTTTGGTTCCCCGATCGCATGAGAGAGTCCGGAGAAGGGAGGGACGTTCCCCCTCCCGTTGCCAGTAAAAACAAACGGGCGGCTGAACTACCGATATTATCGTTCTTATGGTATAGGGAATAGCCGGCTGAAAAAAAAATATATCTGGATGATATTCAAATCTAGGGTGACATACATCCGATTGCAGCAAACTAAATCAATTGAGACATATTTGTGTTTTTGCGCCGGTAGCATCTTCCTTCATATATCTGGATGATGCCTGAAGCTATAGGCATCATTCAGATATCACCACTAAAAGCCTAGGACATCATTTGACGGCCTGCGGTATGGAAGTGGTTAAATTTGCTAAATACATTCCAGATACTGTACATCAAAACAACTATAGGACATCTTTTGTTTTGATGCAGCTGGAATGCATTTAGCTGATTTAAACTAAAGATTCAATTAAGCTTTCATTTTTAAAATAATAAAAATCAGACAGGTAGCTCCTCTTGAACGGACAGGGGTCCTTTGTTTTTTTTTTAAAGTCTGCTCTGTAAATAACTGTGACAGCCGTGTAATGGAGCAAATTCTTCAGGACAAAAATTAACAGTTTGTCCATCGTGTCAGCCAGCGCTTTTTTTTTTTTTTTTCAAGCTCTTTGGAGGTCTTGGCCCCATTATGGATGATTTAGAAATTGAAGAAAGCGAAGATCAGCTGGATGGGTTGAAAGCCTTATTTAGTAGGCCTCATCTGCATTCCACCATCGACTTCCACGGAGAAGGCTGCCGGGCCCCCCTCAAGCTGGGAGATGACTAGGGCCTGACATCGTCTTGATTTGCTGAGAGAGAGAATAAATGGGTTTTTGTAAAGATGAGGAAATCTCACCATTACCGGGCAATTTACAGCATTTTATCTGTTCTTCAAACATGTCACTTTTGTTATTGTTGCTCAGTAATTACACAGGGAGACCGAGGAGGGAAACAAAATCTGGTTACATATTCAGATGGGCTGAATGAAAAAAATAAATAAAAAATGATCGCCCCTGCAAATGCCTATTTGTGATTTACATGGGTGGAAATCCTATTTTAATGCTGAATAGCTGGAACAGTTATAAAATAGGATATGGAATTAAATCCTGTGAAATCCGATTAGCCTAAGTGAAAATAGTGTTATTCTATGTTATTATACATGATTAAAGCTGCGAGTGTATATTTATCTGCAGGCATTCACTTCACAGGTAAACCATCTCTGAGCAAAAAATAATCTTCCTTTCCTCACCAGCCCAGCACTTTTTGTTGCCATTTGAAAGTTTTACTCACTCAAGGCCACCATTTGGGTCCCACGTCAAGGCCATTTTCAGGTACAGGGGGACTGATAATAAAACCCTACGTCACCCAGCGCGTGCTCCGATCAACCAACCAAAACCTTCTCCAAATCTCGCTACAAATCTAAGGGAGAACGTAGATTCTCGGTCCAAGGACCACGGCTCTGGAATGCTCTACCCACGACTATCCGCTTGGAAGAAAACCATCGGGTTTTTAGGAAAAAACTGAAGACCCACCTCTTCTGTACAACTCTGGATGCCAGCGCCTTGAGGCGATTAAGTTCGCATTTGTTTGCGCTATATAAGTTTCTCACTCACTCACTGGTACTCAAGGGATGTAGATGTTCCAGCGCTGGCAAGTCCCTGACAGTCCTTTTTGCTGTTGTCATCGCTAAAGCCTTGTACACACGATCGGACTTCAACCGGACAAATCCGTGGATTTTTGTCCAAAGGGTGTTGTCCGACAACTTGGTATGCAAAGCCAACATTTGGTGTTGGAAATTCCGACAACAATTGTCCGATGAAGCATACAGACGGTCGGATTATTCGACAAAAAAACGTCAGTCGGATACTTGTTGTTGGAATATCCGATCGTGTGCACAGGTCTTAAGACTCTTCTTGTAAATCCTGAGAGACAGTCAACATTAAGTGTTTACAGCATGCACGTAAATGACATGGACCTCTCAAAAGGACCCTGCCTGTAATACACAGCAAAAGAGAAAAGACTCTTCCTCCAACTCTCTGTCCATACCAAGGTATTGACTTTCCCTTAGAGAGCTTGGGGAAGTGTCAATTGACTAAGAGTGCAGTGATCACTGCAATCATGATCCATTAAAGTGGTTGTAAACCCTGTTACACCATTTTTACCTATAGGTAAGCCTATAACCTGTAGGTACCTTGAATATCTCTTAAACTTGTACAGTTTAGGAGATTATCAGTCTATGCGCTACTGCCAACGTCATCGATATGGGGGTGACGTCATCGCGGCTCTGGCCAATCACAGTGCCGGAGCCGCGTACACGGAAGTAACTCCGGTGGAAGATGTCCATGCTGTACTCGGAGGGCCGACGCCGATCCAGGGCATCGTTCTGTGGTAAGTATTTCATAATGAGCTAGTATGCTAATTATGCCTTTGTGAGTGAGAAAGTGAGTGAGTGAGAAACGTATATAGCGCAACAAATGCGAGCTGAATCGCCTCTCTTACCTTTGTCTTACAGGGTTTTTTTTTGTTTTGTTTTCTTTTTCCAAAGTTTGCAACTTCTTTAAGGACTAAAAGTCTGTCTGCTGCGTTGGAAGACGGGACTCTGTGACACAGCTGCACCCCTGCACAGCGAACCCCTGCACAGCTGTGCAAAATTTAACAGTGACAGAAAAAACCCTGCACCCAGTCACAGGTGTCTGTGTGTGTGTGTGGGGGGGGGGGGTGTCGAAATTCCACCGAAATAGGGTTGTAATATGGTGCAAAAGGTGGAGGTAGACTTTAAAGTAGAGTTCTAGACCAAACTTAACTAGTCCTAAAATGCTCCTCCTAACACTATGCTGAATAATCTCTGTAAGATATATACTTCCCTTCTGTTTTAAGGCCACTCTGGTCACCTAATCTGGCTCCCCCTGTGTCAGCCAATGTCAGCTGCAGATGCAGATGGATGGACTATAGGTGATGGCAGCGCTCCCAGCAATTCCAGCTGTTGTTGAGCCCAGTCTCCTCTTCCTTGAAGGTGCATCTGGTAACATTTGATGGGACCATAGAAGGCTGAAAATAGGTAAGTATATACATGTTTCCTAAACAGTTTAGTCTGTAAAGGTGTTGGGGACCAGCAAAAAACAAAACAAAAATGTAAAGTCTGCAGCTACACATACTGCTGACTTTTAATATTAGGACACTTACTTGTCCTGGAATCCAGCGATGTTGGCACCCCAGCAGATGTTTCCATTGGCTCTCGGGAGCTGCTGCCACCATTTGTGGTAAGGGAAACACTCAATGAATCCTTTCCGCTTCACTGCCGGCTCCATATTGCTGCACTTTTTGAATGGCCCAGCGGCGGAGGAAGGAGGAGCGGGACCGAACTTCCGAGTGATTTCACCACAGTGAGATCTCTTGGAAGTGGGGATGGGTACCTGTCAAAAACAGGTACACGCTCCCCCTTCTCTCCGAAGGGTGACAAACGTGACACTGGAGGTGGGAGGAGGCAGGTAAGCAGAGCTTCCACATTTGGGTGGAACTGCGTTTTAGCCCAGGTTCACACTGGGCTGAGGTAGTGAAGCCGTGCGAGTTCAGCTGAACTCGCACGATTTCACGTCAGTCAGTTTTAAAGCGTGACATGTTTGGTATCTGTTTACTCAGTGTAACATCATCTTTCGTATTTTACGAAAGGATTAGGGTGTATATTGTGTTTTTTTTTATTCATTGAAGTGTATTTTCTTCAAAAGAAATTGCATTAAAAAAAACGCTGCCCAAATACCGTGTGACATAAAAAGTTGTAATGATCGCCATTTTATTCCCACGAGTCTCTGCTAAAATATATGCATATAATGTTTGGGGGTTATAAGTAATTTTTAGCAAAAAATACTGATACTAATACAAATAAGCAAAAAGTACCAGAAAAGGCCTGGTCTTAGTGGATGAGCAATTATTGGAAATGGTGCTTAATATAGTCCATGGATAGTGTGCACAACATTCACTTATAGCCAGCATTGTAGTAGTTAGATGTAGCCAATGGGGGCATTGAGGAAAGGAGGAAAACATAAACAGGAACCATAAAAAGGAGCGCCTACAAATCAGAATATAATATATTACTGTGAAAAATCTGACACCTATAACCATATAACATAAAAAAGACATATATATTAGGATAAATGTAAACCAACAGCTAGAAATGAATATGGATTGACATACAATAATTTCTCTCAATAAAAAAATAACATAAAAAATATATAAATCTCCTGTTAAACATATTTTTTAAATACCTTTGCATAAAGTTTTTTTTTTTGTTTTTTTGTTGCATAAACTTAATGGATCTATTTTTATTTGTGGCACACGAGTGTATAATGTTTGATGTGGCTGCCTCGCTACAGATTCCCCACCATTTCTTATTTTTATATTCAGCTTTGACATGTTTTGAGTGCTTTTCCTTTCCCTATATATAATCTGACATTTCTAGAAATATTCCGTGCACACTGTAATTTATCATCACTATCAGCATCATACCTTATATTTATACAAAAAAAAATCCTGTCCTAAATGTGACAGTAATCTAAATAACTATTTCTCGGCTGAATCTGCCGGCAAACAGCGATGTGACATCTTCTCAATACTCCCAAGAAATGAAGTCATTCAGGTCTTGGTAAGCAAGGCATTTTGAGATGACTCTTCATCTATATAACTCTATCCACTCACACCTTAGTGCTTCAACGCTGCACCTAATTCTGTCCAGTTTTTACGCACATTTTGCCCACTAATGTGTTTTTCTTGCAGGTTATCTTTCATTTATTCATAAGCTTTTCTTTGAAAGGGAAACATTTTGCAAAATGTTATTTGAATATTTATATTTTTTAGTTTAAACATTTTCTATAATTTAAAAAACAATTATATTAATAAAATATTTATTTTACAATAAAAATGAAGACACTCATGACACTTAGCATGGAAAGCGTGCAAGGCTTTCCAATGGGAAAGCCCAGCACTAGTTCCCTACCTGCTTCCTAGTATCCTCTGTTAAAGCTCACTTTAAAAAATAAAATGCAAATTCTTTGTAGGTAAAAAAATGTGCGTTTCTTTTTTCTAGGAGTCTGTAAAGCATTGCACCCACGATCACCGGTTTGCAGATGCAATCAGGGGCGGATCCAGGGGGGCAACAGGGCAATTGCCACCCCCAAGAAATTTGTTGCGGGATGGGCGGGTAAGAGAGCGGGTGGCTCCGTGTGTGCGTGACAGAGTGGGTGGGTCGGGCGGCGCGGTTTGTGGGTGGGCGGGCGTCGCAGTTTGTGGGCGGGTGAGAGAGCAGGCTCGGTGTGAGCGGGCAGCTGGCCAATCAGCGAGCCGGCGGGCGGGGGAGCAGAGAGATGAGATCATCTCTCACTGCCCCGTGCCCGCCCTGTTTCCCTGCAGTAACTTCCGCCCTCACTGTGCAGCAGAGAGATTACATTATTTCTCTGCTGCCTGACTCTGGGAGTCTGGGACACAGCAAGAGACAAGCAAAACACCAGCTTTTTGTGGGCAGGCAAGTGACAATCCGCAAAGTGTGGCAGGTGACTAGGAAGTGATAATCCGCAAGGTGTGGCAAGTGACAATCCGCAACATGTGGCAGGTGACGTGACAAGTGACAATCTGCATCTGGTGGCAGGCAAGTGACAATTCGCAAGGTGTGGCAGGTGACGTGACAAGTGACAATTCGCAACGTGTGGCAGGCGACGGTGGCAAGTGATACGCTCAGGGCTCCCACTGATTCCGCATTATGGTGAGTTGAACCATTTCATATTACAATGTAATAATAGAAATAATGCGCTTCAATCATCCTGACACCATAACAACCATGGTGCCAGGATGATTGAAGTGCCAACACTAGCCATTTCCCAGATAAAGTGCCCACAAAAAAAAACATTTTCTGGCAGTGCCCCTCCCGGGACAAGACTCTGGATCCACCTCTGGGTGTAATACCAGGCTTCTGCAGACTGTCAGTAGGGCTGTTTGCCCGTAATTGCGATATGGGAGGAGAGCCCTCGTAGTTCATTGAGAACCACAAGCTATCTGCCACATTGGATAACGGTAGTTGTAGTTCATTTATTCACAGAACTCTGTGAATGAATGATGTGGCCCTGTGGATGGAGCCCTGCACGACCCCACTGTATTTGAATTGTGACAGTGGGTGTGGGGAGAAGAGCCCCCCACCCGCTGTCACAATGGAGGATCGGGTTGGGATTGCGGCAGGTGATTTAGGAACATGTTACATGTTACACCTTAGATGTAGGTGAAACATGTGACTAATGGTGAACTTAACTAAGTTCCCTCATTTTTAGTTATGTTTCTTGTTATAGCTACATCCTGCTATACAGCTGCAGGTGTTTTTTGTTGGAAAATATTGTGCATGGTGTTATCAGTACTACCCAGCATGGTAACACTTTTGTATTGTACAGAACATAGGTGTGCCCAGCCTATTGCATTAGGGTGTGCACCCCAAAGCTCAAACACACTTGTGTGTATAAATATATAGAGCAGTAGGGCAATGGAACGTGTCGGTAGAGCACAGGACGATGTCAGTAAGGCAGAGGTTGGTGTCAGTAGTTAATTTTTTAATTACATTTTACAATTGTATTGTTGTTTTATAATATGTTTATGCAATAATGTTAATTTTATTTTTTTACATTTTTCTTAGGTGCCCCATTGGGGGGCTTTGGTGAAATATCAAGGGTCTAAACAGACCCCTGATGTCTCACTTTTGAGACAAAGAAAGGGACTGGGGACAGAGATTCCTCAGCCCCTTTCCCTGCAGCCAAGCAGCAGGGGGAATCTGCCGAGCACAGGGTGATTAGGGTGTGCCCAGGCACACCTGGCACACCCTGTGCGCACACCTATGGTACAGAATCAAAGATGATGGTGCGATAAAGATATATGATAAAAAAATAAAAAATAAGACATTCCTCTCTCTGCTAGCAGAGAGAAAGAAAATAGATTACTTTTTTGATTCATTAAGTTGTGTGTGTTTAATCTGATCTCTCCTGCTCTTTCACAACAAATCAGTTTTTTGAGCAACAGAAGGCTGGAGCTATTGTTTGTTATATATATTAAATAATAATAGTATTGAATATTATTAATATGTAATATTTATACATTTACCTGACTGAAAAATTTGACTGTTTGTGAAGGTTCTCGTTTATATACAATACTGTGCAAAAGTTTTAGGCAGATGTGAAAAAATTCTGTAAATGAAGAATTCTTTCAGAAATGGAAGTGACAATAGTTTATTTTTTATCAATTAACAAAATGGAAAGTAAATGAACAGAAGAGAAATACAAATCACATTATTATTTGGTGTGAACACCCTTTTCTTCAAACCAGCATCAATTCTTCTGGGTACACTTGTACACAGTTTATGAAGGAACTCAGCAGGTAGGTTGTTTCAAACCTCTTGGAGAACTAAGGCCTCGTACACACGGGCCAGAATCTCGTCAGGAAAAAAAAAGTTTTTCCTGACGAAATTCTTGGGAAGATTCTCTTGCCGGCCGAGTGTACACACACTCCTTTCAAAAGAACTGCGGTTCTTTTGAAAGGCAAGAACGCGGTGACGTCATCACCTACGACGAGCGTGCGTTCGTCACATTCGATGCCGTCGCCGCCATCTTGCTTCACCCTACCTATGCCGTGGAAGCTACTGCGCATGCGTCAAAGTCATTTCGAGCATGCGCAGGTTTCCACGGTGACAGGTAAGTATACACACTCTCGGGTTTCTCATCGGGAAACAGGCCGATAAGAATCTCGACGAGAAAATAGAGAGCAGGATCTCTATTTTTCTCGTTGAGATTCTGGGCAGATTTCCAGACGAGAAACCTGAAAGCCTCGTACACACGAACGGTTTGCTCGTCAGCAGTTTTCTTGCTGGTTCTTGCCGAGAAAACCGAGCGTGTGTACGAGGCTTAACCACTGACTTTCCATGGATATAGGCTGCCTCAAATCCTTCTGTCTCTTTATGTGAGTGAGTGAGTGAGAAACTTATATAGCGCAACACATGCGAACTGAATCGCCTCTGTAATCCCAGACATTGATCCAGATCAAATCTACAACTCTTTTTACAGAAATACTGCCCTAAACTTCCAAGGAACCTCCCCCATGCTTCACTGTTACCTGAAGATACTCGTAATTGTACCATTCTCCAGTCATTCAATGAAAAAAGCTGTCTCTTGCTACAGCCATATATTTCAAATTTGGACTCATCAGTCCAGCGCACCGGCTGCCATTTTTCTGCACCCTTGTTCCCAGTTTTTGTGCATAGTTGGGTAATTTTGCCTTCTTTCTATGTTGGAGGTTTGGCTTTTTGGCCACAATTATTCCATGAAGACCACTTTTGGCCAGATTTCTCCACACGTAGATGGGTATACCTGGGTCCCACTGGTTTCCGCCAGTTCTGTGCTCATGGCAATTCCTGACATCCTCCGATCTGCTGTATCAAGATTCTTTCGGCCGGCCACTGCGTCTTCATTCCTCAACATTTTCTGTTTCTTTGTGCTTCTTCAAAAGAGAAAATGAACACATTCACCACATATTGGTAAGCTGCAATATAATAAATGTTTGCTTTTGGGTTTAATACCACTTTAGGCCCCTTTCACACTTGTACGACTTCAAAGTCGTGCGACTTTGCCGCAATTTCGCAGGTGCGATTTTACTGAGCATTTGCGTGATTTTGCCACGATTTTGGATCAGTACTACTTTGCCACAACTTTGGCATTAACCAATAAAAACATACATGGTGTAAGATAATTCCTTTTCCTGCTATAGTTGTTTCCAGTTCCTGTTTGCTTCCTGGTTGTTGTGGTGTGGTGTGTTGTGACAGAAAATGTTTGCTACTCAATATATTGCCACAGCAGTTGTCATTGCTGCTGCAGCAGTAGCAGTGCATGAGGAAGAAGAGGAGGAGAAGCGGAGGACAAGGACATCTCTTTTTTTGGGCTGTTTGGAGCACATTGTCCCTGAGGGAATAACCAGGAAGTGAATGTGTGCTAGAAAAATGAGCTTGGGAAGGGCTACTATGTTGAAAGGATTGGGTGGGACAAGGGTCAAAAAGCTTGTGCTTACAAAGTCATACTGAAATAGTGTCTATATTATTCAGGTATGATTTGCATGCTACTTGAGGGTTTAACATTGAGGTCCATGGACATCAGCTCGCATAGAAGTTGGACCAAAGTAGTGCAGGGACTACTTTGAAGTCAGCACGACTTATGCCCCTTTCACACTTGTGCGACTTCAAAGTCTTGTGATTTTACCGCAATTTTGCCATGATTCGCGGCTGCGATTTCAATGAATGCCTGTGTAGGTGGCATCAAAATCAGACCAAAGTAGTGCAGGGACTACTTTGAAGTAGGCACAAATTAAAGTCGTGCCAGTATGAATGGTAGTCATTGAAAATCAAGGAGAATGACTTGTCATACGATTTTGCAGTCCAAAATCGTGGGACAAGTGGTATAAGTGTGAAAGGGGACTTAAAGTTGTGCCAATATGAATAGAAGTCGTTGAAATTCAAGGAGAATGACTTGTCATACGATTTTGCAGTCCAAAATCGTGGGACAAGTCGTATAAGTGTGAAAGGGGACTTAAGTTGTCAACAGGATAGTTCCCTCCATCTGGCTTTTTTTATATTTATATATATATATATATATATATATATATATATATATATATATATATATATTTTTCACATTTTGAAAATAACAAAAAGACAAAAACCATCTGGCTTTGACCATTTCCTACTGAATAAAAAAAAATGTACATACAAAGACCCTGTGCCGCTAAAGTGTTTAGATTTGGCAACCCTAGCTTGCATCCAGAACACAAGCAGGTAAGTATGTGCAAAAAAAGTTTGCTTTACTTGATAGAGAAGTGATTGCTTCTTTTTTTCTTTCAAAAACTAAAGTTTAATTTTAAGGCGTTGTATTAATTACGTTCAGTGGGAAAAAAATATCCCTTTTTAAATGGTGATTTATGGCTTCTTCCTTTTTGGTCGGGGCGTAGCTGATCATGGATTCAAGGTAAGTCCATCTTCTGTGTTAATGTTTCTATTATTTTAATATCCCTGCTTTCCTCATTGAAAGTCTGAAAGATTATTGTTAGCGCCAACTCCTTTGATTTATCATTTACAGAAAGCACTTGTTCAAAAAGTCAGCAGCCGATATTAAACGATGATTGCCTGCAATGAATTTTTTTTTTCCCTCAACATCTGCAAAGCCAATCTTGTCTTCTCTGCTCCCACTTAGCTGTAAATGAGAGATCTTTAGAATTTATAAATAGGATACATAAGACTGAGCTCGCTGGAAACCGGCTCCAAATTTAGGTTGTTTTAGTAAAAAGAGTCACGTTAGGCGACATCGGGGCTCAGGCATTACGCTAGACAAAGCAGAGGGAGGCATGTGTTTGTATTAAACCGCTAAACACAATTCCTGACCTCTATGTCAAGGACACCGTCCATTTTAAAAGTAATATTTTGTTTTTTTTAGATAATTTAGAATAAGTTGGTGCTCGGAAGGATGTTAGTAAACTGCAATATTTATATCACTATGGTTAATATCCAGAAATTTGCTGGAACGCCATGAATACATTTACTCTGTCTAGTCAGATCCAAGAAATTGTCGATGTTTTATTTTTTTTTTGCAAAAGATCTCCATCTTAAGAAATTGAACAATCTGTCCTACAATATCTTGAAGTGATATTAAAGGGTCACTAAAGGAAATATTTTTTTTAGCTAAATAGCTTCCTTTACCGTACTGCTGTCCTGGTTTCATGTCCTCATTGTTCGTTTTTGCTTTGATGTTGCTGTAATTCCTCTCTGTTCTGGACACTTCCTGGTTGTCTGTTTCCTGATCACCACAGAACTGGGAGATTTCTCACTGTGGTGACTAATCAAGGAGGTGTGATTACTGTGTGTCAGCACCAATCCAGTTTTGTTTTACAAAGCATCACTGCCCTCTATTGGCTCTTTGTCTCTGTACATCAGAGAACCAGGAAACAACAGCAAAAACGAAACTAAACTGCAGGTACATTATATGATTGGTTTTTATCTATTTTTTTTTTTAAATCAGAAAAATGGTTTATTGTGCCATTAAAATAATATACAAAAATATAAAACCAGCATATGTAGCAAACCACACATTAGCATCAAGGAAAACCTGTATCATTCATATGCTAGAACAAAGGCACCAAAATAATACACAAAACATATAATATCAATGGTAAAGATTAAACAGTGCCGGACGGGCAAAAAAACAGCCTCACCCCCCAACACAACTACTCATAGGGCCAACGGGCCACAACTGAAATCCTGTATTCCACAGTCTGCCCATATATTCAGAACCACTTCCCACCAGCCATTAAAGTTGCTATGCCCACAGTTCAATGCATACATATACTTCTGACAAGGTCAAACTTTGCTCCCGGAGAGAGAGTGTCACCTAAACCTGCAACAGCCGAGTCATAACCAGTCTCGGAGGTGCCAGTCCAGGAGTCTCCAACCAGGGCTGCCAAATGGAATTAAATTTCCGGGCTGCATTTCTATGCTGATATGTATAGTGCTCTCTCACAATAATAAGGTTTACTTGTTCGATCCACTGTTTCGTAGTCAGAACGTGCGGGGACAACCAAAATCTAGCTATCTGCTTTCTTGCAAGGTATAAGAGTCTGATCACTGCAATGTTGACCGGATGAGGGTATATTTCTTCATCTACAGCCCCCAATATGCATATCAAGGGATCCAGAGGGACCCTAACTTGAAACACAGAGGAAATAACCTCAGTGACACTACCCCAGAATCGATGCAACTTAGGACATCGCCACATCAAGTGAATAAGCAAACCCTCCTCCCCGCAGTGTTTAGGACACAGAGAAGAATCCCTCCTTCCCCATCGGAACAGTTGAATGGGTGTGCGGTAGGCCCTGTGCAACAAAAACAAGTGAGACAATCTATGAGATTGCGAAACTGAGGTAAGAGGACCAGCTTGTAAGCACGAGTCTCATGTCTCACCATTAATGTCCCCCAGGTCCTCCGCCCAGCCCCTCCTACATGGTAAAGTCGCTGAGTCCTGTACGCATGACAAAAGAGTAGAAGAGACATGGGATATCATACCTTTTTTGTCTTTACCAAAAAATATATCTGTTATCAAACGATGACTAGACAATTGGAGAACATAATTCTGACCTTGGGCCTGTAGGGCATGCCTGAGCTGCAAATATCTATAAAATTGATGTCTAGGTAGATCAAACTCATTTTGTAAGTCCTGAAATGATTTAAGTACATTATGGTGATAGATCTGGGCAATGTTATGAATACCAGCCAGTTTCCAGGGCATGAAACCGTCGAGTCCAAAAACCTCCACTAGGTTGAGGTTGTTCCACAGAGGAGTGTCTGCAAGAAATCCCGAGACACCTAAAGTAGACCTGACCATGGACCACAGTTTTCTAAGGAGAACCACGGTGGGCGCCGCCTGTGGTAGGTTTGGAAACCCTGCCTCCAGACACGCCAAGACCGAGGCACTCTCTGACCCCACACGTAACAGAGAGTCAATAGAATCACCATCATTACCACACCCCATTCCACACGAATGCTGTAATTGAGAGGCTAGAAAATAATACTTAGGGTTAGGGACAGCTTCTCCCCCCTGGTCTTTACCGTATTGCAGCGTAGACAGCCTAATGCGGGCAAATTTCTTTTTCCAAATCAGTGATCTAAACAAGGTATCTATCTTAGTGAACCACCTGCGAGGTATCCACTGAGGGGAATTGTGCATGTTATACAAGAGTTGGGGGCCCCACACAATCTTAATTAAATTTATCCTTCCTATAACTGATAACGGGAGTTTACACCAGGTATTGCATGTCATTTGTAAGCGTTTAAAAAGGGGCAAAAGATTTTCTTCCAAATATTTCTGTGGGTAAAAGCAGTTGCAAACCGCATATATAATTTATTTTTATTTTTTTAAAACCTGCAAGGCAAAAGGCATAATCGGCTAGTATGCACCGCGTGCGCGCGGGAGATTTCAAATCGGCAAGGTCCGGCGGGTGCCGGTCCTTTCGCCGTGGTTTCCCCCTGCGCATGCGCCACTGCAATCAGCGGCGCATTGCGAGGGGAATATCTCCTAAACCGTACAGGTTTAGGAGATATTCTTTATACCTACAGGTAAGCCTTATTATAGGCTTACCTGTAGGTAAAAGTGAAAAATAGGGGTTTACAACCACTTTAACCCCCCTGGCGGTAACCCCGAGCGTGACTCGGGTTGGATTTTTTCTGCTGCGATCGCTATCCCTGAGTCACGCTCGGGGTAGATATGCAGAGCCTGCAGCGTGCGCTGGCTTACCTTGTCCTGGATCCAGCGATGTCACCGCGCTGTGTGAGCGAGCGGGACCTCGCTCGATTCACACAGCGTCCTCCTGTGCCGCTGATCTCCGTTCCCTGCGACGTTACGACGCACGGGAGCGGAGATCGGCGCCAAATTCAAAAACGTAAACAAACACCTTACATACAGTATACTGTAATCTTATAGATTACAGTACTGTATGTAAAAAAAACACCCCCCTTGTCCCTAGTGGTCTGCCCAGTGCCCTGCATGTTCTTTTATATAATAAAAACTGTTCTTTCTGCCTGCAAACTGTAGATTGTCCATAGCAACCAAAAGTGTCCCTTTATGTCAAAAATGGTTTTAGATCAGCTAAAAAACAGCGATAATAAATTATAATCACTTGCAGAATTGTGCGATAGCGATTTGTGGGGAAATTCGTCATAAAAAAAAAAAAATAATGACAGCGACAATTCTGCAACTGAGAAAATTTCAGTGATTTTGATTTGATTACATTATTGAATAATTTTTATTAGAATTATATTATTATTTGTTATAATTATTTATAATTATTTATTATATTATAATTTATCATTTTGTTTTTAAAAAAATGTCATACCCGGGATGCCTACTAGACTCTTGTTTGGTCAGATTTAAGTGAGTTATTCCTAAAAATTACAGGCCTACAGTAAAAAAAGCCAAATTTCCTTGCAAATAATTGTACCGCTTTTGGTACGTAATTCCAGACAGAATCATACCGCCAGGGAGGTTAACTGACACCTGAACCCCCAGGTACTTAAAAGATGAGACCACCTGTAGGGACCCCGCAGCCTCCGGCAGAGAAGCGATCAGGCCATCCACAGGCAAAAGGACAGATTTACCCCAGTTTATTGAAAAACCCGACAATTAGCCAAAATGTTTGATCAACTCCATAGCCGCCGTAAGAGATGTATCCACATCCCCCAAATACAAAAGTGTATCATTAGCATAAAGGGAGATCTTCTCCTAAAGCCAGCAATCGAAGGGGACGATCTTATCAGGGCCGCCAAGGGTTCAAGGGCCAGTGCAAAAAGCAGGGGCGATAAAGGACACCCCTGACTTGTACCCCTGAACAAAGAAAAGGGGTCCGAAAGGTCCCCATTCACCCGGAGCCAAGCCGTGGGGGCAGCATACAGCAAACGCACCCACCTAACAAAATTGTCTCCCAATCCAAAATGCCCCAGGACCTCCCACAAATATGGCCATTCGACGCTGTCAAAAGCTTTGGCCGCGTCTAAAGAAAGAATCGCTCTCTGGCCTTCGTTATCAGCAGGCAACTGGAGGTTGAGAAAAAGACGCCTAATGTTAAGGGCCGTTGACTGGGAAGGAATGAAACCTGACTGATCTCTGTGAACAATCTTGTGTATAAGTTTAGCTAGCCTGGTAGCCAACACCCTGACCAGTAATTTAATATCAGTCGTTAATAAAGATATGGGTCTATACGAGTCAGCAACATGGGCCTCCTTACCGGGTTTCAGTAACAGTACTATTATGGCTTCATTCATAGATTGAGGCAGGGAGCCCCCTTCAAACGCATCTACAAACACCTCCTTCAGAAGAGGTATCGTTTTTTATCTATTTTTAATCATTTTTAAAAGGAATCAGTTAACTATTATGTCTCTATACCCTGTAAAAAGTAATTTCAGCAAAAAAATAAATGTTTCCTTTAGTGACCCTTTAAGCCCTCAGGGCCAGATTCAGGTACCCCATTTACGTTACACCACCGCAGGTTTTTATCGTAAGTGCTTGATTCACAAAGCACTTGCGTGTAAACTTGCGGCGGCGTAGCGTAAAGCCATCCGGCGCAAGCCCGCCTAATTCAAATGGGGCGTGTACCATTTAAATTAGGCGCATTCCCGCGCCGAACGTACTGCGCATGCTCCGTTTTGAAATTTCCCCGCCGTGCTTTGCGCGAAATGACGTCGCCCCGACATAATGTTTTGAACGGCGACGTGCGTTACGTACTTTCGTATTCCCGGACGACTTACGAAAAAAAAAAATTGAAATTCGACACGGGAACGACGGCCATACTTTAACATCGGCTGTCTATTGTTGCACCACCTAAATAGCAGCTGTAACTTTGCGACGGGAAAAGCTGACTAGCGACGACGTAAGAGAATGCGACGAACGCGCGTACCTTCGTGAATCGCCATAAACAGCTAATTAGCATACCCGAAACGGAAAACGACGCAATCTCCACCCAGCGGGCACCGAAGTATTGCATCCTAAGATCCGAAGGTGTACGAAGCCGTACGCCTGTCGGATCTTAGCCAAATGCCGTCGTATCTTTGTTTGTGAATTCAAAATAAAGATACGACGTGGCAAATTTGAAAGTACGCCGGAGTATCAGCAGATACTCCGGCGTACTTATTCTGTGAATCTGGCCCTCAGTTTTTAGGCTGCATTCACACATGCATTGTGTTTTTGAGAATTTTTCATACGTTTGTATGCGTGTTTTTGATCGTTTGTATACAGCTTTTTTTTGTTTTTGTTTTATTGTTTCAAATATTTTCTTGAATTTTATAATTATCAACAAAATTCCATTAACAGAGCATGCACAATAATATAATAGAAATAGATATTCCATTAACAGAACATGTACAATAGTATAGTAGAAAAAGGCGTAATCATTCAGGAAGTGTACAGCATTTTTAAAGAGTTCTGAGCTTTGGCATTTTTTAATCAGCCAATAGAGAAAAATGTCATGTGTTTCATAATTTATTGTAATAATAAATAATTGCATTTCCATGTTCTGTACCAGATATAGTAAATGTTGGGTCCTGGGTTTAGTAACACTTTAATACTGGGTATAACTCTTTTTTTCTTTTAATCCTTCTTATGTTCCAGTTTAAGCCGGTCCAATGATCACTGTCCCAGGTTTCCTGTTTCTGAGTGTCTCCTTTCTCATGTAGCATGCTATGGAGCCACCTTTTGCATGCAGGGACTAGAGTTGTGTCTCTCTACACTGTCTGCATCAATAGAAACACACAGTCCTATAGCCTGGGATGACAAGGCACTCCCCTACTTCTCAAAGTTAACAAATTGACCGGAAACTGTTTTGTATTAAGCTAACACACTGATATGCAGCACTGAAATCCCAGGCAGCATTGTCAGCCTGCCGAGTTCTGTTCTCCTAAACTGCAGAACACTGTCCCCTCTACCGATAGAATGTAACAGAATTTACACTACACTAGTTTCTTCAAAGAGCAGAGTTCTTAAAGAGGAGCTCCAGCCCCCCCCCCCCCATTATTTTTTTAGAAGTCAGCCGTTACACATACTGTAGCTGATGACTTTTAATATTAGGGTGCTTACCTGTTCAGGCATCCTGGCACCTGAGCCAATTCTTCAATCAGCTATCGAGTCCTGGCACCGCCATCTTGACTAAGGGAAATGAACAGCGAAGCGCGCTGCGCTTTTAAATGCACCACAGTCTTCTGGGACCTGTGAAGGGGAAGGAGAGGGGCCAAACTGAGCTGGAAGTGGGATCAAGTACCTATCAAAAACCGGCACTCACTTTGCCCCTTCTCCTCAAAAGATGCCAAAAGTGGTAGCGAAAGTGAGGGGAGGAGTCCGACAAGCAGAGCTTCCCTTTTTGGCTGGAGCTTTACTTTAATTTCTAGTTAGCATAAAAATTCTTTAAAATATTGTTTTAATGAAAAGATGAGAAAAACTGTGAAAAGAAGATATTTTTACAAAGAGATATTACAAGACAGACATAAGCACCAGTCTTTGATTAAGTGCAAAATGTGGATCACTTGCAGTGTAATGCCGCGTACATACAGACGGTCGTTTTTTGTGATGAAAAAAAAACGTTGTTTTTAAAAACATCATTTAAAATGACCGTGTGTGGGGAAAACGTCATTTTATGTCTTCTGAAAAACGACAAAAAAAAAATTCGAACATGCTTGAATTTTTTGTGTCGTTTTTCAAAACGTCGTTTTTTGTGTCAATTAAAATGATAGTGTGTGGGCAAAACGACGTTTAAAACGACGTTTTTAAACCCGCGCAAGCTCTGAAGCAAGTTATGAAGCTAGCTTCAATGGAAAAGAGTGCTGAACGTAACCACGCTTTGCTAGAGCATTTTGAAAAAACGATGGTGTCTAGGTAACGTCATTTTTGAAAATGAAGTTTGAAAAACGTTGTTTTGTTTCATGATTTAAAACGTTGTTTTGTTTCATGATTTAAAACGTCGTTTTTTTTCATCACAAAAAACGACCGTCTGTACGCGGCATTAGTCCAATCCGATATGACAGAGTCAAGAAAATGATTCTCAATATCCTTAGGAGTTTCAATGTCAAACTAGAACTCCAGCCAGCAACATTTACTTTTACCTTTGAAAGAATGTTACACATCTAACTCCACCCAATCATGTGGTTCAGAAGGGTGTGTTAGAGAGTTTTCTTTATTATCCCAAGCGGGCACGCCCTAATGCCAACTATTCTGGGTACATCTGTATTTCCATGTGAAAAGGTTTCACAATCATGAAACCAGCATATTATTTAGCAGAATAAATGTATGATTTGTTAGATACCAAATATGATATACAGTAGATTTGATGTATGTTTCTCCTAAGAGCTCTAATGTGTCTTATTAGCCTTCTGGACTATGTGATAGGCACCCAATGGTACAGTACGATTGGTACAGTATATACTTACACATTAGCGTAACCACTTTTTATGAAGGTACAGTGCATCCAGAACGTATTCACAGCGCTTAAATTTTTCCACATTTTGTTATGTTACAGCCTTATTCCAAAATTGATTAAATTCATTATTTTCCTTAAAATTATACATACAATACCCCATGATCACAATGTGAAAGAAGATTGTTTGAAATATCTGCAAATTTATAAAAAAAAAAAAAAAAAATCACATAAGTATTCACAGCCATTGCCATGACACTCAAAATTGAACTCAGGTGCATGCTGTTTCCACTGATCATCCTTGAGATGTTTCTACAACTTGATTGAAGTCCACCTGTGGTAAATTTAGTTGATTGGACATGATTTGGAAAGTATTTCATAATGAGCTAGTATGCGATGCCTGTCTATATAAGGTCCCACAGTTAACAGTGCATGTCAGAGCACAAACCAAGCCATGAAGTCCAAGGAATTGTCTGTAGACCTATTGAGGCACAGATCTGGGAAAGGGTAGAGAAAATGTCTGCATCGTTGAAGGTCCCAATGAGCATTGAAATGATCTGTGAATTGAAAAAGTTTAAAAAACACCTGGACTCTTCCTAGAGCAGGCCACCCACCCAAACTGAGCGATCATCGGAGAAGGGCCTTAGTCAGGGAGGTGACCAAGAACCCAATGATCACTCTGACAGAGCTCCAGTGTTTCTCTGTGGAGAGAGGAGAACAATCTAGAAGAACAATAATCTCCACAGCACTACACTAATCAGGCCTGTATGGTAGAGTGGCCAGATGGAAGACACTTCTTAGTAAAAGGCATGTTACAGCCCATCTGGAGTTTGCCAAAAGGAAGCTGAAGCACTCAGACTATGAGAAACAAAATTCTCTGGTCTGATAAAACAAAGATTGAACTCTTTTGCCTGAATAACAAGCATCATGTCTGGCCAATACATCCCTACAGTGAAGCATGGTGGTGGTAGGATCATGCTTTGGGGATGTTTTTCAGAGGCAGGAACTGGGAGACTAGTCAGGATCAAAGGAATATGAATGCAGCAATTTAGAGACATCCTTGATGAAAACCTGCTCAAGAGCACTTTGGACCTCAGACTGGGGGGAAGGTTTGTCTTCCAACAGGACAACAACCCTGAGCACACAGCCAAGATGACTTGAACCCGATTGAACATCTCTGGATAGAGCTGAAAATGACTGTGCACTGATGCTCCCTATCCAACCTGATGGAGCTTGAGAGGTCCTGCAAATAAGAATGGGAGAAACTGAACAAAAAATAAGTGTGGCAAGCTTATGGCATCATACTCAAAAAGGCTGTAATTGGTTTTATTTTTAATAATTTTGCAAAGATTTCAAACAAACTTCTTTCACAGAGTCATTATGGGGTATTGTTTGTAGAATTTTGAGGAAAATAATGAATTGAATCCATTTTGGAATAAGACGGTAACATAACAAAATGTGGAAAAAGTGAAGCGCTGTGAATACTTCCTGGGTGCACTGTAACTCCATTACAGCAGGAATAATGGAATATGTATACATTTTGGCTTTGGGAGCTCAGCTTTAGGTAAAAAAAAAAAAAAAACCTAGACCCACAGAGGTGTAATACTAAGCTCCATACCAGTCTATTGACAACAAGTCCATTTACAACAGGGCCTCACCAGCAATATTTTTAAGACCCTGCTAAGTAAGATTTATAATGATTCTGCATTCCTTTTAACTTGGTTTGCTGTTTGTCAAGTGTGTCTTAAATTGGCTTAAAGTGGAATTAATGTGTAAAAAAAAAAAGCATTCATTCATTTATTTTGGCTGGGGTTCCACTTGAAACTGAAATATTAGAGTCTCATAGCTTTTACATCTCTTATTGAAAAACGGACAAAAATGTTGCGTCCATGTGGCTAACCAAACGGATAACAGCCAGCCAGTTTCTTGCGGTAGGATTAGTCAACATTGCATTCTGATTGGTAGCTATGATCTTTTCGCACTTGCCTTTACTGAATAAGCCTGTAAAAACCCGGGACTGATAATGAACTGTTGCTGGATGCAGCATTTTAATACGCCGCATTTTATAACCAAATAAATTTCTCCCAGGCAGCAGCTCGCCAGCGCAGACTTCCACATGCAATACGGCAATGAGGAAAGATTTGATTACGTCTCTTAGTTCTTATCTTGGTTGCCACGACACAGGGATTTATTGCCATTACGAATAATTAATTGGCATTTTACAATAGAATTATTTTGAGTTGATATCTGAATATGATGTTTGGAGGTTCGGTAATTAGGAAAATGATCTCTAATATGGTATGAAACCCCAGTGTAATCATTTCTCGAGGTTATAATTTGCTCCAAGTGATGGAGATAGATGTGTGTCTCTCTTTTATGGTTTGTTATGTCCTCATAGACTTTAATTAAATTGAGAAACAAATCAGAGCGAGTACAGGTTGACGTCACTGGCTGTGACCAGCAGCTAACACGACCATAGCAAGTATCCCATATTAAGATTTTCTGGGTGAATAATTAAAGAGGCTCAAATCTATTGAAGTAGTACAGTAACATCTTGGTTTGAGAGTAACTTGGTTTGAGAGCGTTTTGCAATTCAAGCCAACATTTTTAATTCATTTTGACTTGATATACAAGCGATATCTTGATATCAAGTAGCGTCATGTCCCAACTGAGTATAAAAGAGAAGCGCCTCTTAGTGTAGCAATATAGTTACATTTAACAAAGGTACAACATTTAGCAACATATTGCTACACTTAGGGGCGCCTCTCTTCTCTTTTATACTCTGTAGCTCCTGCTGGATTTTGCTCCTAATCCCCTTGTGGAGGCTTCTATTTATGGATTGGACTGTAAACTGAAGGACCTATGAATAAATGGTTGTGGAAAGAATCATTTGAATTCCCATTATTTCTTTTGAGGAAATACACTTTGATATACAAGTGCTTTGGATTACAAGCATGTTTCCGGAAACAAATCATGCTCGCAATCCAAGGTTTTACTGTATTTTGGCCCATTTTACACGGACGTTCCAATTGGGTCCGCCTGTCGGTTTTAGAGGCGGATGCGATTAGAACCTCCATTCTTCTCTACGGAGCGCCGGATGTCCGCTGACATCCACTGGCATCCGATCCGGTACGCTAAAAACAGACGGATAAGGATCTGTTCCTATAGAATTGGATAACAGTCAAATAGAAACAGACAGGCAGTCCGTTTCAATCCGACCGCCCCAAAGAGAGTGGACTGTGTCTGTGTTTGTTCTACATCAGCGGGGCAGACACAGACCTGTCATCCACCTGATCAGCGGGGATCAGCGGAGAGATCCTCTGCTGCTGCCACTCACCCTGTGTAAAAGCATCATTTTGTTCAGACTGGGCATATGAAACTGTGAGGAACCCTCGTCCTCAACAGGACTATGTCCGCCGTAAATGCTTCCTCTGTCCAGAACCAGCACTATCCAAGACGCCTTAGCTCACCCAGTCACCAGCCATAACACAGTGCAGGGTGAACAACAACATCAAACTGCCTTTATTCCAACACATGTTACTACAGATATCCAACTCCGAGACACTTCCCCCCACCCTTGGATTCAGGGCGGGTTAAACTGTCCAATGACAATAGACACACAGGTCAGGTGTATTCTAACTTCTCATCAGATAACAGTCTTATCAGCAGGGGGGCTGCTGGAGGAGTTCCCCTCCCCCTTTCCTCACAGCAAACACACTTACACATCCCATAATATTTAAAGGCAGACAGCCACAATAGAACAATAGAATACAGTCACACCCCAAATGATCACAGCAAAGAGTACACAACAAGATGAGACAATATACAATATATACCGTGAATCTGATTAGTACAGATCAGAGGGATTTCTCACAGGGTGATTTACACACAAGAGGACCTGGGGAAACTGGACACAAAGGCCCGGATTCAGGTAACACTTACGCTGACGTATCTTGAGATACGCCACGTAAGTGCACAGATGCGCCGTCGTATCAATGCGCCTCGGGAGCTCCCGCATTCCCTGAGTGAGGCAGTTGTGGTGGTGATCCCTAAACCGGGTAAAGACCCGACCGTGTGCTCCTCATACCGCCCCATCTCACTGATAAACGTTGATGCAAAACTCCTGGCCAAAGTCTTGGCCAGGAGACTGAACACAGTCATAACTGCTTTGGTACATCCAGACCAAACGGGGTTCATGCCAGGGAGGGGAACGGACATTAACATTAGAAGGCTTTACACGCACATGGACAGGGCGCGGCCGGAGGCGGCAGGGGTAGTGGCGTCTCTAGACGCCGAAAAAGCCTTTGACTCGGTGGAGTGGGAGTTCCTGTGGGGAGTCCTTGAGCGGTTTGGCTTTGGGTCAAATTTTCTGACATGGCTGGGGATGCTTTACGCTGCTCCCAGGGCCAGGGTCCGCACGAATGGCCTCCTCTCAGACACCTTCCCCTTGGGTCGGGGCACACGCCAGGGATGTCCGCTATCGCCGGGACTTTTCGCCCTGGCGGTCGAGCCCCTTGCCATTGCCCTGAGGGCTGAGGCCGGGGTCAAGGGCATAGTGGTGGGGGATATAGAGGAGAAGGTGTCCCTCTATGCGGACGACACTCTACTTTACCTGGCAGATGCATCTCAGTCGCTACGGAGAGCGCTTGACCTATTTGAGGAATTCGGCCGGTTCTCAGGAATCCGCATAAATTGGGGTAAGTCCGTTCTCTTCCCACTGCACCCCTCGATTCCCAGAGTAGATACTGGAACCCCCCTCCAGTGGGTAAGCGAATTCACATATCTAGGCATTCGGATTAGCAACACCTCACAGGAATATATAGAGGGGAATGTACGGCCCCTCCTTTCTCATCTCACGGACAAATGCACGGCCTGGCGCACCCTCCCACTAACCCCAGTTGGCAGGGTGAACCTGCTTAAAATGGTGTTCCTCCCTAAGTTCCTATATTTCTTCCGCAACACCCCTTCCCACATTCCCAGAACTTTCTTCAGGCGACTGGAGGGGGTGCTGACTTCTTTCATTTGGGCCGGAAGGCCACCCAGGGTTGCGAGACAGATACTGTATCTCCCCCTATCGGGGGGTGGACTGGCCCTCCCAAATTTTTTGTTGTATTACTGGGCGGCTGTCCTAGTTACGGTGCGCTGGTGGTTCTCCCAGCCCAGACAAAACCCGGCTGTGAGGCTGGAAGCTGCCATACTGGGGTCATATGCTGCGTTGTCTAATCTGGTGTACAGGGGTCCCGGCGCTCCCCATCCTCTGACGGCGTCCATGAAGACGACTGTTAGGGTGTGGCGGGCGGCCAGAGCTATCTACGCTAAACCAAATTGTATCTCTCCACACACCCCACTGTGGGGTAACCCCACCCTACCTCATCTCTGCGATCTGCCCGAACCCTCACAGTGGGCTAGACGCGGGATCACCACCCTTAAACACGTTATAGCAGACGGTAGGATCAAGCCCTTTCAAGACCTGAGACGACAGTACTCCCTCCCTAAATCCCTCGAGTTTAAATACTTTCAGCTGAGACATGCGATGAGGGCCCAATTCCCGGACGCACTGACCCTGGAACCTGACTCAATTGAGCGACTGTTGACGTCGAGCGCAATGGGGAAGCCCCTTTCCACTCTGTACATGTACCTGACGGTGGGCCACGATGTTAAACTCACCCGGGTAATGGATAAATGGAGGGGGGACATTCCAGCTTTGGGAGAGGAGGAGTGGGAAGAGTGTGTCTCCACATACATCCCATCCATGATAGCAGCTAAGGACAGGTTCCTCCAGCTCAAGTTCCTACATAGGGCCTACTTCACCCCTCATAGAATGGCCAACATATACCCGCATCTTGACCCGAACTGTCCCAGGTGTGGGGTCGAGGTGGGGACCTTCTGGCACATGGTGTGGGACTGCCCGAAGCTTCGGCTGTATTGGGCGGGGGTAGCAGAGAGGCTTAGCGACATAGGAGGAACCAGAGTCCCGTTGGATCCCTTGGTGCTCCTTCTGAGTCATTTGGGTGAGGTCGAGGGAGACAGGTACACTAAGCTATGTATTACGTTCTCATTGTTTTATGCTAGGAGGGAGATACTGCTGCGGTGGAAGTCGGTGGGGCCTCCCACCCTTGGATCCTGGAGGAAGGCGGTGGACTCGGCTCTGCCCCTTTACAAACTAACGTACGAGAGTAGGCAGTGCCCAGCTAAGTACGATAAGGTCTGGTCGGCCTGGGTGGACGCACCAGGATGGGGGGCCGGGGGGGTGGGGGACTGAGATGGACTCCCCCTCCGCCCGGCATGGGGGCCGTTGCCCCCCCCTCTCCCTCGGGGCGCTGCCCACTTCGATCGGCTGCTGGGGTCCTTACACGTCTTGGCTGGTTATCTAGAGACTTGGCGCAGGGGCGACGGTCTTTTTGCCCGCGTGTACTCTGAGGAGCACTCCGGTTGGGCTTGCGCCTGGTGGATTACGGGTGGGGTGGACTGGGGAGGGAGGGCTAGGGACTAGCACCTTGTTGCTTATTTTAATTGTATTGTTTTCCCTTTTCCTTTCTTGATTTTCCTTTGTTTTATGATCTGCAAATGCTGAAATCACCTGTATCTGACTGTCATCATTGCTATGCAAATCTGATTGTCGAATAATGCATATCTTGTAATGCTGTTTTGTTAATAAAAACCTCTTTCTGTTAAAAAAAATCAATGCGCCTAACTCTTAATGCAAGATACGCCTGAAATGTGGCTTCATCCGACCGACGTAAGTTCCCTACGCCGTCGTATCTTGGGTGCATATTTACGCTGGCCGCAAGGGGCGCTTCCATTGATTTACGCGTCCAATATGTAAATGACCGAGATACGCCGATTCACGAATGTACTTGCGCCCGTCGCAGTAATCTACGCCATTCACGTAAGGCGTACGTCCGGCGTAAAGTTATTCCACATATAGGAGGTGCATCCCATGCAAAGGTATGGACCACGTAACAGCCGTATTTTACGTTGTTTACATAGTACTACGTGAATAGGGCTGGGCGTAGGTTACGTTCAGTGATTCGACGTATCTTAGGCATTCGTTCCGACGTGATTCTGAGCATGCGCACTGGGAAGCGTCCACGGGATGGCGCATGCGCCGTTCGTTCGGTCATTCATTTGCATGGGGTCACGCTTCATTTACATGTATCACGCCCACCTACTTTGAATTATGCGGGCTTACGCCGAAGAATTTACGTTACGCCGGCGCAACGTACGGAGCGAGTGCTTTGTGAATACTGTTCTTGCCTCTCTGTGTTACGTCGGCGTAGCGCATATGAGATGCGCTACGCCGGCATAAAGATGCGCCCAGGTATGAGAATCCGGGCCGATGTTTCCAGAGCTCTCCAAGGTAAGCTGAGTTGCACAAACCCCCCACCCAAAGTGACTCCTGTCACAGAAACAATCCAGTGTAAGTGCATTCCTGGGTAAAACACATGGCCACTTCTATAATAACATTGGCCTCTGAGATTAAAGGGTATCTAAACCTAAGAATAAAATGTAATATATTGCAGATTACCAGTCCTTAGATGTGGTGGCTGCATTAGGTTTTCCTGGTGATCCTGCCAGTGCAGAGTAGAAGGCATTGGTTTCTAAGGCTACATTCACATGGATGTCTACATTTCATTGTTTAGCTGTGTTTAGAAGACTTTTCTAAAGGATGGACTCACACAATGCAAACAAATCATGTTATTCATACATAACGATTAGCAATGTTTAGTTGCATACAGTTTAGCTGTGTTTAGGAAAAGAAGGAAAGTACTGTGTCCAGGGTCGACTTTTCATTCCTATCTACAGCTACCTGCAGCTTAAGCGTGCATTGCGTTTAGCTGCAGACAGCTGTGGTGCGTTTAGTAGCAGAAAATGATGCTCTTCCCTTTTCTTTCTGAAATGTTGGTATTCCTTCTCATGTTTCTCACTTTTAACTTAATGATATGTATTCTATTGAAGAGGCTAACAATTAATTCACCTTTCATTTAAATTTGAAAAGCAATACGAATGCGGATTACTTTTTAGAGGAGCAGTGATAAACCTAGCCTGTCTCCATATGCATGTCCCCAGACTCTAACAACTCCTACTAAAGAGCACATAGGGTACACACTGCTCCAAAGCAGTATGCAAGGAGATCCACAGATGATAGGATACTTAGGTGCCCTCCCGGTCCGCAGCCACAACCGATCAGAATGAGAAAGTAGAGGTGGCGGCAATTTAAGGATTAAAGCAGCTGCTTTATTGGATCATACCATTAAAATGCAAAAAGTGGCCAGCAAAAAGACATACACAGTCCATGGACAGACAGAAAATGCGTTTCAGGCCTCATACACACGACCGAGGAACTCGCCGTAAATGAAACATCGTTTTCCTTGACGAGTTCCTTGTTAGGCTTGTCGAGAAACTTGACAAGCTTTCTTTGCGTACACACTGTCAAGACCAAATCTCCTCGTTCTCAAACGCGGTGACGTACAACACATACAACGGCAGGGGAAGTTCGATTCCACTGGCACAACCCTTGGGGCTGCTTTTGCTAATCTCATGTTACCACGTGTTAAATAAAAGTTTGGTGAGAGACGATTTGCACTTTTCAGTCTGTTACAGCGTGACGAATGTGCTATCTCCATTACAAACGCTACTTTTACCAAAGGTGCGCTCCCATCTCATACTTTATTCTGAGCATCCGCGGGTTTCTACGCTTACACATGAACGTGTTTCTCGTCGAAAACCAGCCAGACGAAGAACACGACAAGGAAATTGAGACTCCCGACGAGGAAAAAGAGATCTTGTTCTCTTTTTTTGTCATCGAGTTCCTCAACAGTTTCCTCGATGAAAAACATATACACGACCGTTTTCCTCAGCAAAAAAGCTCTCCCACCAAGTTTCTTGATGGATTCTGTCGAGGAAAACGGTCGTGTGTACGAGGCCTCACATGCAGTTTTTATTCATTACTATATGAACAACTCCTAGTATGTTTTTCCATACATGGTGTCCAACCATGTTCTATATCTGCAATCTTTGAGCTTCTCCAACTGTATGTTTGCAGTATTTTACAGCTTTCTGCAGCATTACATTAACCACTTCCGGACCGCCCACTGTATATATACGTTGGCACTTTAAAGATGGATATCTCGGTTATGGCAGCAGCCATAACGTCACCTTAGCCCCAGCGGATTCTTGAAGCATGACATGTTGATAATCAATTTACTCAGCGTAACATTATCTTTCACAATATGAAAAAAAAAATTGGGCTAACTTTACTTATTTTTTAATTCCAAAAAGTGTTTTTTTTCCCCCCAAAAAAAAATGTTCTTGTAAGACCACTGTGCAAATACGGTCTTACAAAAAGTATTGCAATGACTGCCATTTTATTCTCTAGGGTGTTAGAAAAAAATTATGTTTGGGCGTTTCTAAGTAATTTTATAGAAAAAAAACTTGTTTTTAATTTGTAAACACTGAGTCTGAAAAACAGGCTTGGTCCTTAAGTGGTTAAAAATATATGTGGCCCTTTGGCGATGTCAGGGGCCGCACTTGAGGCTCCCTATATCAAGCAGGTTGACCAGCACTGGACTCAACTCTTGTCCTTTTGGGGTCAATGTGGAAAAACTGAGAGGCTATTGGTTTGCTGGGGACCATCCAGGCAGTACCTGCCAATGGTGACAATATGAATTGGGTATAAAGGCAAAGAGATTACATAAGAAGTAAGTTGAACATAAGGTGATGAACCATACGCGCATGCTCCTTCTTCCAAACACTTGAGTTCATGACAGTTTTGCTTTAAATGGTTGTGTTCTCTGTGCGCCAGCGATGGCAGTCTAGCTGAAGCGTCCTGCTGGAATGCGAACAACAGATTTGTCAGTGTGTGACAGGCTGTCAGCTCAGCTCCCAGCTGCTTGTCCGCTGTTGTTAAATCACTACCTTGTCTAAGTGTTCAGCAAACAGGCAATCTGCTTCCTCCATTTGTAAAAGCTGGCTGCAGGCTGGTGTGCCATAATGCATCGAAACAACGCCGTGTAAACCTGTATGTGCCCGTTCACCAACAAACAGCATTTCTGCCAACTTATTTTTTTCCGCTAAGATCTGAAAAAGATAAACATTATTTTATGTTGCATTTACAGGTGTCTCATCTTCTTGGGTTTTTTAAAAATCCCAGTTTACTTACAATAAACACATTTCAATACACTGACAGCAAAAGTTTGCAGACTGCTTATATACAATTCCTGCTTCAAGCAATGTCACCATCTCAGTCACTGCTTGCAATGATTTGACAACCGTTGGGTTGAGAGGAGTTCACAAGAGGATACATAAAGTGAACTTGTTACCAAGCTATAGACAGTTAAGTATTTACATGTTCTTAACAAGTAGTAATTGAGCTTGCAAACAAACACTCCACTGAGATGCAGCTGCAGGCGCTGTGGAGCAATTTATCTTTAAAGTTATCAGCAGAAGCATTGAAACCAAACAAGTTGCTATCCAACCAGCTCAGCTCCCCCTGCTCCCCCCTTCCATCAGTTACTTGACAGCTCAGCTCCCCACTTCCATCAGTGACGTGACATCTCAGCTCCCCCCTTCCATCAGTGACTTGACAGCTCAGCTCCCCCCTTCTATCAGTGACTTGACAGCTCAGCTCACCCTGCTCCCTCTTTCCATCAGTGACTTGACAGCTCAGCTCACCCTGCTCCCCCCTTCCATCAGTGGATAAGAGGATACATAAAGTGAACTTGTTACCAAGCTACAGACAGTTAAGTATTTACATGTTCTTAACAAGTAGTAATTGAGCTTGCAAACAAACACTCCCCAGAGATGCAGCTGTAGGCGCTGTAGAGCAATTTATCTTTAAATTTAACAGCAGAAGCATTGAAACCAAACAAGTTGCTATCCAACCAGCTCAGCTCCCCCTGCTCCCCCCTTCCATCAGTTACTTGACAGCTCAGCTCCCCACTTCCATCAGTGACTTGACAGCTCAGCTCCCCCCTTCTATCAGTGACTTGACAGCTCAGCTCACCCTGCTCCCCCTTTCCATCAGTGACTTGACAGCTCAGCTCACCCTGCTCACCCCTTCCATCAGTGACTTGACCGCTCAGCTCACCCTGTTCCCCCCTTCCATCAGTGACCTGACAGCTCAGCTCACCCTGTTCCCCCTTTCCATCAGTGACTTGACTACTCAGCTCACCCTGCTCCCCCTTCCACCAGTGACTTGACTGCTCAGCTCACCCTGCTCCCCCTTCCATCAGTGACTTGACAGCTCACTCTCCTCCCCCCTTCCATCAGTGACTTGACAGCTCAGCTCCCCCCTTCCATCAGTGACTTGACAGCTCCATCTCCATCTCCTCCCCACTGACAGCTCAGCTGCCCCTTACTGAGATACTTAGGTTAGATATGTTTTGTTCTATATTTTTCTTTATTTAGTGGGTGTTTTTTGGGGGGTAGTTGTACATTGTATATGTAATTTAGTTAATATAATTTTGTGTATTTTGTATTTGTATTCCATTTATGTCTCTTTCAAATTTTGATTTACATTTTTTTTTTACTGTTTGCTTTTTTGTTTTTGGAAAGGCTAATAAGGGCATATTTTTGGCACTAGAACAGTTTCAGAGTATTTGAAAGGAGCATTCTTAGCCCTTAATGGCCAATTAAAGGCCATCGACCCTTAAAGCGGAACTACACTGCATCTGAGCACCTCAAACCAATAAAGCTATTTAATTAATTTATAATATTGAAAGTAAATTCACCCATCCAGACATGTCTCCATGCTTTATTTTGCTGAAAAATCACTTTGAAAAACGCTCCTAGCATTTCTGTCCTTGACCATCTTGAGTAAAGGCAATAGATTCATTTACTTCCTGGAATCCACCTGCCCTTAGCCCAGACATGCAGACAGGAGGAGGTGCTTAGCTGAGAAAGTCCCTTATCCCCTCCTCCACCCTCCTCCACTCCTGAAGGTATGTATGACATCATTTGCCTAGGCCTAGAAACTAGGAAGTAACTAAAGAAGTGTAAAAAAAAAGTTTTAAAACAAGTAAATATGATATACTTTCCTATCTATTTACTAGCATTACTAGCAGTATAAGGATTAAAATAGTCAATGTTGATTAAGAGAGTGAAATTCCACTTTAAGAAACCTTAACCACTTCCGGCCAGGCCGTCATTCTGCTATAGGCCGGTGGTTCAGTTATCCTCACTGGGCTTCATATGACGTCCAGTAGGATGCATTGCGGCGATCAGTGGTGCGGCGTGTCATTCTGACGCACAACTACACCGATCTTGGTAAAGAGCCTCTGACGGAGGCTCTTTACCACATGATCAGCCGTGTCCAATCACGGCTGATCACGATGTAAACAGGAAGAGCCGTCAAACGTCTTTTCCTCACTTGCGTCCGACAGACGCGAATTGAGCAGAGCCGATCAGCTGCTCTTCTGACAGGGGGTCTGTGCTGATTGTTTATCAGCACAGCCCCCCACCTGGATGCCCACCCAGGACCACCAGGAATGGCAATCACACTGGACCACCAGGTATGCCACCCTAGACCACCAAGGAAATGCCAATCAGTACCCAGGCAGCTGCCAATCAGTGCCCATCCCCAATACCTGCCAGTGCCAGTGCCATTGGTGATGCCTATCAGAGCCATCTATCAGTGCCGCATACCAGTGTCCATCAGTGCTACGTATCAGTGACCATCAGTGCCCAACAGTGCTGCCTATCAGTGCCACTCATAAGTACCCATCAGTGTCACCTATGAGTGCCCATCAGTGCCCACCAGTGCCACCCATGAGTGCCCAAGTGCTGCCTATCAATGCCCATCAGTGCTGCATATCAGTGCCACCCACCAGTGCCCGTCAGTGCGCCTATCAGTGCCCATCGTCAATGCCCATCAGTGCTCATCAGTGCCACCTCATTGGTGCAACCTCATCAGTTCCACCTTATCAGTGTCCATCAGTGCCGCCTTATCAGTGCCCATCATGGAAGGAGAAAACGTACTTATTTACAAACAAATCAACATTTTCTGTCTTTTTTTTTTATTTGTTTAGCAAAAAATAAAAACAGCAGAGGTGATCAGATACCACCCAAAGAAAGCTCTATTTGTGGGAACAAAATGATAAAAATTCTGTTTGGGTACAGTGTAGCATGACCGCGTAATTGTCATTTAAACGGTTACAGTGCTGACTGCTCAAAATTGGCTTGGGCAGGAAGGGGGTGTAAGAGCCTGGTATTGAAGTGGTTAATATCATGATTTTTGCCAAAATTGGGAGCACAAAAACTCCCAATGTTGCTAATTCTTATTTCTAGGTAATGTATTATTGAGACAACCACTTCTAGGTGGGCAAGATACCACCTCCATCCTATAAAAGAGATAATCCTATTTGGATTTACTGTATTTTGAAAGACTATTTTAGCATTTTTTTATTTGTTTTTTGTTTAGAGGTGTTCACACTACTGATAAAGTGTTATCAGTTAGAATTATTATTATTTTAAGCATTTTATCATTGTCACTTGCATGATGGCTCTTTAACTACAAAGGATCATTTCCAGTTGTATGCTGTTCAGTGAAGTTTGAAAAATATTTTGAATAAATCCTGATATTATGAGCCTTATGATCTTCCCCCTTTTCAAATTATTGCCTTGTGTTTATGTTATTTTTTTTACTTTATTTTTGCAGCCACCTTCGGAATAATCCACAATTAAATGTGACAAATATGCTATTGGATAATTTGCTGAAAATTGAGCGCGATGGTTCAGCTCTCACTTTGCTATTTGGTAAATATTGGATTCGGGGTAAATTGTTATTTAAAGCACAATTTATTTCACTTTTGACTGCTGATTGGACGGACTCATGAATATGATGATTAGCGCTCAACACAAAAGTCAGGTTTTGCTTTATCAGAAAGGGCATGTTTATTACAAGAGGGGCCGCGCCGAGCCATCAACTATGCATAGCTTATTCATATTTTATATTGTGTATGTAAATATTTGTAGGCTGTTTCAGAGGAGGTCCCCGGAAACAAAAGGCTTCTGTGCACAGATGGGGATGAAAATATTCGCTGGGAACTTTGTACAGTTCACAAAAATCTGACTATATCAAGATCTGAACAGATTGCTTCTTTTTTTATGTTTTTTTTATTTTCTTTATTTACTTTTTGCAGCTAAAAGGTGTATAAACTCGCGCTTTATATTTCATCTTTGTCATAATTTGTATAACTGTTTTCATTTACAAATAACCAATTCAAATACATTTTTTCCAAAAAAAAATCATTATTTTTTTTCCAGTAGGTTCTCCCCTCTGCATCAATAATCAAGACCAATTAAGTCTTTTCGTATATGGAATCCTGATAAACATCCTGATAAACATCTGGTCAAAATCCTTTTAACCAAGACCATAGATTCACTAGACATTTGAAATTGTCTCTTGTTCATACTAATTGTAGTAGGTCCCCTCTATGGTGTAAGCCTTGTGGTAGGTATCACAACCCACTCAAAACCAACCTACCCAGATTTTATCAAGGTTTGATAAAGTCTAGGTAGGTTAGTTCTGAGTCTAACCAACCCACCCACCCAGACTTTAATGGTTTTCCCTCAATTTGCATAGATGGCTTTGTATAAATGAAAAGATGAGTCATTAAGGGCTTTCCAAGCCGGTTAAGCAGAGTTTTTGCAGCTACAGTAGTGGCTTGATCAACAAGCGGAATTGTGGTCATTCATGATATGAATTCCACTGTCTCTTGACAAAAAGGCTGAATCTTGGGGAAGGCCCAGAAGATATGTATGAAATCTGCTTGGTCTTGGGAGCACCTCCAACAGGTTGATGGTGTCAGAGGCAGAATCTGGTGATCTTAGCTGATGTTAGATAATTTTGTTGTATAATTTTGTATTGAGTCAATCTCTGGCAGAAACCAGAGTGGTAAATCGTGACCTCCATATCTCTTCCAAGTCGCTTCTTGGTTTAATATTGGGGAGTCCTCAAGCCTCCCTAGTCTGCTTGGTTGCGGTATGGTGTTTGTTTCTGGATACAGCAGATTATATTCATTTTATAAAGGTTTATAAAGTGAGGTGTCTCTCAAGAAGGATTCAGTTTTAGTTGGCGGAAGGGTTAGCTGGTTGGCCCAAGACTGGGAGTGGTGGGCAGCTGTAAGTGTCTAGACTGTTTGTGTAGCACCCCCTTGGTTCCTGGATACATGGTGCTACACCCCAAGACTGGGTGGGTTGACATTTATCTCATGGGTAGCTGGCTCACTTAGCCATAGTGGGACATATAGACGGATGGATGCCAGTCAGTTTAACATGTAAAACAAAAAGGAGTTTATTGACTCTGACTTAAAACTCCTGGGAGAGAGGGGTAGGGAGTTTAGAGCACCTGTTACTGTCCTGCAGACTTAATAGCACAAATAGATGACACACTAGTACAAACAAGAGTCTTTACGCTGATTCCATAAAATGTTACCTTTTTAGTAGCAGCCTTCTCTATTAGCAACCAAATCTTTCCAGTAGCAGCAGAGGTAGTCTCGATGATGCCATCTTGATGCCTTCCCAGGCTCTCTACAAGTTCTCCTCACCAAGGACCTCATGTGGCGGAGTGACCAATGGTACCTTTATCTCAGATATCACCTGTTCCTCTCCTGTCCTCAGCCACACTCCCAGACCATAGAGCCTCAAGCTCAGGACTCATTGGAAAAGCAGACTTCTTCAATAGTTGTGCTAAAACAAATTGCATAGGCATGGTCCAACTTTGTCACAAAAAATGTCACATTTGTGCTGATGCTGGAGTGCGTGTAAATCGCACATGTTCATAGACCTGCATGCAATTGCACACAAAATGCACTGCTTTAAGAAAATGGTGCTATTAAATCCTAATGGCACCCCCACACACTGAAAAAAATGTGGTGTGGTTTCCCGCACACAGAGACACGTTGTGCGAAAGCATCATGCGGTTTCAATGTGGCCACATTTTAAAAAAGGTGCATGGACATTTTTCTTGCAGGAAACACAGCCCCAGTAGACTATTCAAATGAATGGGTTGCTGTGCCAACACAAAGTGGCATGCAGGAGTCACACAGATGTGAACCTGGTCCTAGGGTAAGCTGTCAGTTCACAATGAAGGAGGTGAAAGGAGCTTTGATTAGAGTCGATATTAGTGCATTTACATTTAATGCATGTTTGATCTATTTCAAAGGGTCTTGTTGCAGTGAATTGGAAAATGTTAGATAGCAGCACAATAGTTGTCATGCAGTATTTACTTTATTGCACATCAGTGTTGCATATTTTTTGATAATGAAGCCTACAAAGAAGCATTAATTGTTTTAAGCTCAGTTTTATATCTCAGTTATGACTAAGGCCTTGTAGGCTGAAAAAATCAATGTTTCTTTGATCATTTATGACTAAGGCCTTGTGAGCTGAAACGCATCAACTGATTTGATCTGTGGTTTCTGAATAAATTTGAAGATTTTTTAAGAACAACAATTGGTCGTGGGGATTATTTTTATTGATTACTTTTCTCAGACAAACGACTGTGGTTCAAGCCCCAGTGAGATTGTATTTTCTACAAATACACTTGTATTTTCTACAAATACACTTGAATTTTCTACAAATACACTTGTATTTTCTACAAATACACTTGAATTTTCTACAAATACACTTGAATTTTCTACAAATACTTAATAAAAAGATTAAACATAAAAAATGGACACCACCTCAATCCTGGCGTGCATTCCACTGGTGCAGCCGGAAGTGATAGAAGGGAAGAGCTGCTTAATGTGTTTCTTCATCAAACAGTGGCATCTTCAGAAGCAGGGCTTCTTCTGAAGATGCCGCTATTAGATGACGAAACGTGCAAAGTGGCTGTTTCCTTCCAGCTCCGCGAGTTCATTTAATACTCACACTGCTAATCATGGTACTATTTATTCACCCCTTTTTCTTCTTCTTTTTTTTTCATGCACTCATATCACCCTTCACATTCACAGGTCATTCTAATGTTGTAGATATTTATCACCACTCATTTCACATTTCACATATATTCAACACACTAGGATACATCCTAACATTTAATTGCCTTTTCATCACCAAAAATCCAACAACACTTGGTTAAAAATAAATAATAACATAAAGCTTTTAACAATTTCAATATAGATGAATACTAACTACCCGGTATGTTTCAACAGTACCACAATTAACAATCTGATTTTTTTTTTTTTATTATCTATCTATATATATATATATACATTTTCTTTGATTAACTTACTGAGATTATTGCAAAACACCACAGGTGCTGCCCATCCCCTCACCACATGGAGGTCCAAGCGTGTGGCTCCTTACAAGCCCTTTGGAGCTGCATTTCATTTTGAGGAGGTGGGAACTGTGGGGCAGATCCACAAAGATCTGCCCCGGCGCATCGTATCCGAGATACGGTACGCTGCCGTATCTTACCTGGCTTTAAATCGAATCCATAAAGAATTTGCGCCGTAAGTTACGGCGGCGTAGTGTATCTCAAGTGGCGTAACGGCGCGGAATTCAAAACGGCGATTACGGGGCGTGTTTCATTTAAATGAAGCGCGTCCCCGTGCCGAATGAACTGTGCATGCGCCGTCCCTAAATTTCCCGCCGTGCAAGGATGTAATTTTTTTTAACATAGACGTGAATTACGTCCATCCCGATTCACGGACGACTTACGCAAAAAAAAAACTTAACATGGCAAGTCTAACTATACGCCGCAAAACGCCAGCTTTAACTATACGCCGGAAAAAGCCGACTAGAGACGACGTAAGAGAATGCGACGGGCGCGCGTACGTTCGTGGATCGTCGGAAATAGCTAATTTGCATACTCAACGCAGAAAACGACGAGAACTCCACCCAGCGGACGCCGAAGTATTGCATCTAAGATCCGAAGGCGTACGAAGCCATACGCCTGTCGGATCTAACCCAGATGCCGTCGTATCTTGGTTTGAGGATTCAAACCAAAGATACGACGCAGGAAATTTGAAAGTACGCCGGTATCAGTAGATATGCCGGCGTACTCTGTCTGTGGATCTGCCCCTGTGTGTGTAGACCGTTGGATCATTGAGATTTCTTCTAAACAAATTCTGGCTATATGTTATAGCTCCAATCTTTGAGTGGTAATTATAAACTCATTACACTATATAATATATATAAGTGTATTTAGATCATGTAGCATCAAATTTATGAGTATTTTGACATATTTTTCTAGAATAAAAAAACACCTGAAGAGGACTACGACTGAACAAGTCGAAACGGTTGGATTAGGTTGGTGTATAGTATGCAATATTACATGGAAGATAAACATCCTGTAGTTATATGTGAATGTATATATAATGTATATAATGTAATTGTTTTGAACAATGTATTTTATGTTTTGTTTTCTTGAAAAATTAATAAATGTACCTTTTTTTTAAAAAAAAAGAACAAGTTGTACTGTGTAATAATTGTTAGGTGCAATCTAACATGGTTGTGCATATTTGTAGCCAGAACTCATATTTTAATTCCATCACAATATTGAATCTGGTTTTGTTTAATAAAAGATTTTTATTAAAATCAATCCTTTTGATTGAAATACATAGCTGCTAAAAAAATAAAAACCCTGGGGGAACCATTCCATTTTGACATCTTTTGACTAGGCAAGTAACCGGCAGGAAGTAACTGAAGAAATGTAGAAAAAACATTTAAAACAAGTTAATATGATATAATTTCGCCCAGAGGCGATTCAGTTCGCATGTGTTGCGCTATATAAGTGTTTCACTCACTCACTCACTCACTCATAATTTCCTACCTATTTACTAAGGCTATTAGCATGAGGATTAAAAAATAATCAATGTTAATTGGGAGATTTAACTTTGACCATTAACTGTTCTGCTAAATAGATCATATGGAATTAGAAGACAAGAAAGGGGAATCCACCATTCTTGGGGTTAATTTACATCTATATATACTGTATGTTTTGCATGTAATATCGCTTTTAAAAACCCTAAAAGCTCTAGCCAGTCAAGATGTCTTTTAACATTGCTGCACTCATAAAGTGATTGACAGAAAGATTGCCTAATAAACCTTCACCACAAACTAATTAATCATTGGGACTACAACGCTAAAATAGCAAGCATGAAAAAGCAGATGATATGGGTGTTCTAAGCCATTATTAAATGACCTCGGAGAAGAGGTAAACATTGTGTGCTGACGGAATCATCGCAGGACTTAAACTCTTTTCTGTATACAAATCTTGCCATGAATACATAGGGAATCTCAACTTCTGTAGGAAGAAGAAATGTAATAGTTATCTTATGTAAAGAGTGGATCATTACTTTTAAGCTCTCAGGTTTGGATTCAGATGCTTCCAAATATAGGTGCCAATTTCACACTTTTGGATTTAGGTTTTGGGCCCCATAGTTTTTAAAGCCAGTGTTTAAGAAAAATTTGCACAACAGCCCCTATATACAAAAGTTTTTCGGCAGATGTGAACAAAATGCTGTACATTAAGAATGCTTTCAGAAATGGAAGTGCTATTAGTTTATTTTTTATCAATGAACAAAATGGAAAGTAAATGAACAGAAGAGAAATCTAAATCCAATCGATATTTGGTGTGACCACCCTTTGCCTTCGAAAACAGCATCAATTCTTTCAGGAAGGAACTCGGCAGGTAGGTTGTTCCAAACATCTTGGAGAACTAACCACAGATCTTCTGTGAATGTAAGCTACCTCAAATCCTTCTGTTACTTTATGTAATTAGGCAGACTTAATGATGCTGGGATCAGGGCTCTGTGAGGGCCAAACCATCACTTACCGAACTCCTTGTTCTTCTTTTTCTTTAAGTTAGTTCTTAATGACATTGGCTGTATGTTTGTGGTCTTTGTCCTGCTGCAGAATACATTTAGGGCCAATCATACACCTCACTGATGGTATTGTATGATGCATAAATAACTGCCTGTTTTTCTCCGTGTAGCACCCTCCTAGGTAGGTGCTCTGATAGTTAGGTAGCTGTTAAGTTGTTCTTTTTGGCTGCAATTGTGTGACAGGCAAAAGCATATTCTGCTCACTGTAATCAGTAGAGCTGCAGTCTGTTAGGTCTGCTCAGTGTGCTCAGCTACTGTTAGTTCTTCTTATGGCTTCCTCTGTATCCTAGAGACAGGAGATGTTTCTGGATAGTAGGTGTAAAGTTATGCAGATCGCAGCATAAATATGGATGCAGCCCTGGCCTATCCCAGAGAGGCAAGCTCTGAAGGTGGGCTGGGTGACTGTATTTATTCTGTGAGCACACTGAGGTCAGGGTCTTGTCCCAGAGTGGAGGAGTCCAATCTGGGAAGGGCACACTGCCTCCTCAGGCACAAGCTGCTAAAAAAGGCCTCAGGTGGGCGACCTAGGGGGAGGAATGCAGAGACCCGCGTGCTTTGAAGAAGCTGACTGAGGGATGCTGCCATAGATCTGTCTGGTATCACTGGAGGGTATCACTTGGAGAATTGGAATTAGGCAGCCATCTGTCCTTGGGCCTTGTGACTACAGACATTGCTGGAACTTGGGGATCCTGTGCTTTAGCTACCCCTCTGGTGCTTAGTGTGGTCAGCTGTGGGTCTAGCTGAAGGAGACAACTGGAAAACAGAAAAACCGCGCTGCCACAACAAAAGACTACAGGCAGCAGCTAACGTGTGATAAACAAAAGAACATAAAAAATATAAAAAAGCCGCGCCCAATAATTATAGCTAAAGTCTATAGTACTCAGCAGGTGATAAGGATGATTAGATCCCAAAGGACATTGTTCATATATTGCAGGTGGAGATTTCAAGGTTGATTCGTGTATTGAAATAATGGCTGATCAGAAACTCCAAACCACCAGGTGACATGCATACAGTCAGTGCCAGCCCTCCACCTTAAACAAAAGCAGCTTACCAGATGGCAAGCCTTTAACACAATTGGCTATAGCCCAGCCACGGCCTTTAGATCCCCAGGTCACTTAGTTGGGACACTCCGTCACTCCAATAGGATCCCAGGCACGGGTGTTTGTAATACAGGGTTGCGGTTCAGCCACAAATAAGCCCCTCAGCGGAACAACAGCAGTCAAGCGATCCCTTAGAGATGAGAGCTCAGCAATAGGATCCCAGGCACGGGTGTTTGTAATACAGGGTTGCGGTTCAGCCACAAATAAGCCCCTCAGCGGAACAACAGCAGTCAAGCGATCCCTTAGAGATGAGAGCTCAGCATGAGCTCTCATCTCTCATCTCTGAGCGCGAGCTACCGGGGACAGGGGCATTTTAATTTTTTTATTATTATTTTTATTAGTAAATACTTACTTATTTTACTTATTTCTTTATTTTTTACACTTTTTTTTACACTTTTTTTTTCAATCGCTTTTATTCCTATTACAAGGAATGTAAACATTCCTTGTAATAGGAACGTGTGTGACAGGTCCTCTTTAAGGAGAGATGCGGGGTCAATAAGACCTCACATCTCTCCTCCAGGCTGGAAAGAATGAGATCGTGAAAATTCACAGATCTCATTCAAACTAGCCGCAATTGCGGTTTGTTTACTTACGGGGACCCGGGCGTGACGTCATCACATCGCGCCCGGGCCTCCGACGGTCATAGAGATGACTGGTGACCATCTGGTCACCAGTCTTCTCTATGGCAAACATCCGGCGGAGGGCGATCATCTCTCCGGGCCCCGGTGGGACGGGAGAGCCCGGAGAAGCACCGGATGGCGGCGGGAGGGGGGATGTCCCCTCCCGCCGCCTGTAAGAACGATCTAGCGGCTGAACCGCCGATATGATCGTTCTTACGGTGTGCAGGATCGCCGCCGCTAAAAAATGATATCTCAATGATGCCTCCGGGTGCAGGCATCATTGAGATATCCCCCCGCAAAGTCCAGGACGTCATATGACGTCCACCCGGGATAACAGGTCCCCGTTTTGGACGTCATATGACGGCGTGCGGGTGTCAAGTGGTTAAAAACAAAATTATAAATTATAATATAATAAATAATTATAAATAATTATAACAAATAATAATATAATTCTAATAAAAATTATTCAATAATGTAATCAACTCAAAATCACTGAAATTTGCTCAGTTGCAGAATTGTCGCAGTCATTATTTTTATTTTTTTATGATGAATTTCCCCACAAATCGCTATCGCACAATTCTGCAAGTGATTATAATTTATTATCGCTGTTTTCTAGCTGATCTAAAACCATTTTTGACATAAAGGGACACTTTTGGTTGCTATGGACAATATACAGTTTGCAGGGAGAAACAACCGTTTTTATTAGGGTTGTCCAGATACCGATACCAGTATCGGTATCGGGACCGATACCGAGTATTTGTGCTAGTACTCGTACTCGCGCAAATACTCCCGATACCAAAATAGAATACTTTTTTTTTTTTTTGTGACATCGAACACAAATTGGATGGCACCATTGGATGGCACTGATAGGTGGCACTGGCATTGATTGAATGGCACTCATAAATGGATGGCACTGATAGGTGGCACTGGCATTGATTGGGTGGCACTGATGAGATGCACTAATAAGCTGCCTCCCTGCACTGATGCACTAATGGGCACTGATCTGCACTGATAGGTGGCACTGGCTAGCTGCACTTTTGGGCACTGGCACCGATGAGCTGCACTGACAGTGATCACTCCTTCAATGATATGTAGTTTTCCAGTACCGTATGCTAAAAAACAGCCCCACACCATGATGTACCAGTTCTTCATAATTCTAAAGAAAATATCTTTAGTCTGTATTGTGGTTTGAAAACGGTCACATGACATTAAAAAAAGTATCGGTATTCGGTATCGGCGACTACTTGAAAAAAAGTATCGGTACTTGTACTCGGTCCTAAAAAAGTGGTATCGGGACAACCCTAGTTTTTATTATATAAAAGTACATGTAGGGTACTGGGCAGACCACTAGGGACAAGGGGGGTGTGTATTGTTTACATACAGTACTGTAATCTATAAGATTACAGTATACAGTATGTATTGTGTTTGTTTACCTTTTTGAATTTGGCGCCGATCTCCGCCCCTGTGCGTCGTAACGTTGCAGGGAACGGAGGTCGGCAGCACAGGAGGACACTGTGAATCGAGCGAGGTCCCGCTCGCTCACACAGCGCGGTGGCATCGCTGGATCCAGGAACAAGGTAAGCCAGCGCGCGCTGCAGGCTCTGCATAGCTACCCCGAGCGTGACTCAGAGTTACCGATTTTGGCACAAAAAATCCACCCCGAGTCACGCTCGGGGAATACCGCCAGGAGGGTTAATGCTGGTTTGAAGGCTAAAGGTATTCAAGCCAAATATTGATTTGGTTTAGATTCTGTTTCTTCTGTTTGTCCACTTTGTATTTTGTAAATTGATAAAAATAAACAATTAAATATATATTTTTGAAAGCATTCTTACTTTCAAGCATTTCTTCACACTTTCCTTAAACTTTTGCACAATACTGTAGTGTACATACAGTATATATAAGCTAGTGTTCAGAGTTAGGAAAGCCCATCTCTGTGCAAAGCTCACCAATCTCTAAATAGATAATATAATAACACCATGATGAGTTATCACTGTGCTCTTTTCTCCTGACAACACATGTGCACTGCAGAAGATCCTGATTGGTTCCTAATACTGATCTTATGAATTTGAAAATACATGTAATATTTGTTAATAAAAACATAACTATATTATTTTTGTATTCTTGCCTATTATTGTATTTTCATTTTTGAATAAGAATCACCCAGTCATAATTTTTAGGAATATAATTTGGCACTCAAAAATGATTGCACAAAAATAATATCATCGTTAAATATAAATTCTAGTAAGGCATTATTTTATTTTTCAATAAAGATTCGATATAAATGACACAACATATTGCAACTCTCTATTAACTAAAACATAATGAAAAGTATTTTAAAATGCAAGCAATGCACTAAATACCTAAATCTGTCCTGGTATCGGCCTCTTACCATCTATATGCATCAGGGTTGTGAAAAGAAGAGGCAGCACAAGGAGCTAATTAGTTCATGTGTTGACTAGAAGCATGCTGATTGGAAGATAAAGCAGAGTGACAGAGACATTACTGTAGTTCATCACTATGATGCTACTCCTTTTACTGTCTAGTCACAGCCTGGGTCAGGACCAGGATGACCTGAGCTCAGAGTAAGCTGGGTTGAATGATATTGGCCATCAAACCAAGGACAAATAGGGGCAAAAAATATTGCAGTGAACAATTCTGGAATGATGGTAAATATTGCAGCAAAAGCTGTTTCAATAGGCTATTCATTTTTATGTTTTTATTTTTGGTCTGAGTTCTGTTTTAAACAGAACATGATCACCATTTTTTTTTTCAATAAGAGATAAATAATTATTTTTAATAAATCATACTTACCATATGTCATTCCTCGGAAATTTATTTCAAAAGTAATGGCCTGTACAAATGATCCGAAGATCAGACACAAAATACTGCTTTCGAAGCGATCGTACGATAATCTGATCTTTAGTACAGAGCTTTCATGACAGTTTTTCAATATTATCCAATTGGACATGCACAGATTTTTTTTATCATACGATACCAGATCGTACGATTTTCGTTTAATCAGTGCAGTCGGCATCCGAAAACATGTACAAATACACTACAACACATTGCATCACTTCTGATTTTTCGTAACTTTAGTAACCTCTCCATTTTCTATAGGCGACTAGCATGCAAAAATAAACAGACGATCTGTCGTCTGATTTTTGGATCGTGTGTATGGGCCATTTGATTCCTCTGCTTTATCCACACATCACATCTCTGTCATTCTTGAAGTCAGGCCAAGCAGAGTAGTCTCCTCCAATGACAGGAGAACTCTCATAGCCTGGTGTCACAGACAGGCAACATTGAAGATGGAAGGCCATTCCTGGTAAGATGGCACTTCAAGGTGGAGACACTTGGCAGAAAACATCTCAGATGGACAAGGGATATACTCTGTTACAAGCAAAGTTGATTTCTTTAAAACACAAAATCTTCTGATATCCATTTTTGACAGGTTCTTATGTTAAGCCTGAAATTTTCCCAAATAGATTGTGATATACTTCATATGTTCGCTGACCCCGTTTATACTTTGTTATTTGTTTTTTGTCCGTAAAGGTGCCCTTCAAGTCAAGGTTACGGCCTGCTTTGTGATGAGAAGGAGCTAGCGTGGGGTAAGGTGGGTGATGCTGCCAAAGTAGCAGCCTGTTCACATCTGCTAAGCAGCAAGGAGTACCTGTCTGGACACAGCCAGGAAAATGATTAATAGTGGAATGTCAGTCTGATAACGGCGAATAGTTCAGAGCTGGGTTACCACATCCCGCAAATGACAACAATGGCGCTCCAATATTAAACACAGCAGGCTCATTCAAAAAGGAGAAGTGCTGAGCGCATTAACCCGTACCAACCAATAATATTTCAGATTGCTTCATAACCCATCCTAGGGCCAGTGAACCAAATGATATAATTTACACAAACTCATAAATGATTATCAGATTAGAAGTATAGGAAAATAAAGATACTGTAGAATTGTGAGGGATAATATTTTCTTACTTTCATTGCCGTAATGTAAAATTGTATTGCTCCTCATCTACTAATCACCATCAAACCTGTTATAAAGGCTTGAATCTGATTGGTGGCTGTGAATAATAAACTCAAGTTCTTAGTAAGAACACAGTGATACATAGGGGTAGACATGAACAGAAACATTTGTTTAGTTTTGTAAAGACTCGGTATGTTACTAATTTTGTTTCGTTGATTTGCTTCAGAATTCGTTTTGGAATTAATTTTGTTTTGTTGATAAACTTTTTAATAAATTCAAAATGTTCAAGAATGATTCAAATTGGAAACAAAACAGCGTGGGGTCCCCCCCAATCCATGACAGGCCCTTTGAGTCTGGTATGGATTCCATGGGGAAGCCAACTCCAAAAAAAAAAAAAAAAAAAGTGTGGGTCCCCCCAAAATCCATACAGGGCCCTTATCTTAGCAGTCAGCCCAGAAGGTCAGGAAAGAGGAGGGGGATGAGCGATCACCCCCTGAACCATACAAGGCCACATGCCATCAACAAGACAAGGGCCTCTTTTTTTTTTTTTTTTAAGTGTATTTTGTGCGTGTACTCGAGAGAGGAGCCGGACTGCAGGAGTTGGGAGTAGGCAGGCCTCCCCCAGAGGCAATCTGCAACCTTTCTCCATGCCCCGGGTGGCAATGGCGGGTGTGTGAGGGGGTCCTCCCACACACAGCCCGCCCTACCTGCTCCGCTTTGAAGCCCAACGGGGCAGAGGGACTCCCTACAAGGGAGTGAGAGGACCTAGCCCGCTCAACCAGCCCTGTTAGTCCTTCGCCTCTCTTTTTAGAGACCGCGTGGTCAAAGTGCGTGCATGTTAACCCAATTTCGAGTGCGTGTAAGTGTGGTGTTTTTTTGTGGGAGGGGGGTGGGCGTACTAAGCGCAGGCTTACCTCGCATAGCACACCCACCGGGAGCCGGGCTGAGACCACCAAACTCAATTCACATGCAGCCGAGACTGGGATCCGAACCCCTAGCTACAGAGGTGAATGGCTTGTCAGCGCAGTGCCAATCGCGTTGAGCCACCGCAGCTCCCCAAGGGCCTCTTGTCCACAAACCCGTGGGGGTCTGTGGGCAGGGGACTTTATGGAATCTGAAAGTCCCCTTTAACATATGATCCCGGCCCTTACCCCAATTTGAATGAGTATGGGGTAAATAGAGACAGTACAAAAGATTTTGACAAATAATTTCCCCTGATGTAGATCCATCGTCAATAACATCGCCCTCTGTACCGCTGTCCCTGAAACCCCCCCCCAAAAAAACACCTCCGGCCTTGTTGAAGTCTCCCCTTCGACTGCCTGCTCCGTCGTCTGACATTTCTTAAATAGGTAAGGGAGGAGTCACTTAACAAAGTCAGTGGGGTGACCCCGCCCCCTTGTGACTTCACCGACCAGGGCATTATGTCACAAAGGGGCGGGTTGCCCGCTGACATCATCGGGTGACTCCTGGGGGGACCACACACTGTTTTCTTCTGACTCTTCTATTCATTTGTATACGTTTCAGCTGACCGCTGATTAGTCATCGGTTGTTAAGGTAATGGCAGCCGGCTTCCCAGCCCACTACATAACAACCAGCTATTCTTCACGTTTGACTTCTTTGCAGTACACAATATGTTGTATGATGGAAAACTTTAGATAATAAATGTAAAGTTGGTGTAAAGTATACATAGCAAAACATTTTAAATTCTTCCCAGCTAGCTTTGTGATTTGAACCTCATTGGCACACAGCATAGCAAAGAAATTGACATGGATATACACTACAGCACCTTCCTGTGTCACCTCTCTGACCATGTTCAGGTCTTCCTAGTGTTATCATCCTGTAAATGACCTGAACAGGAAACTTTAGTGTCTAAACACCTCTGCCTCCAACACTAACTTCAAGTGTGTAAACACCTCCCCATCCTTTCTCAATGTCTAAACACACTCTCCAAAATCCGTTCTCAAACTCCTTCCCTTCCAAACTCTATTGTCTAAAGATGAGCCCCTCCAACCTCCAGTGTCTAAACACCTTCCCCTCCATCCCCCAAAGTTTAAAAACATTCCTCTCCAATCTCCAGTGTCTATAGACCCCTCCCAAAATTTCCATCGTCTAAAGATCTCCACCTCCAACCTCTAGTGTCTAAAGAATTCCACCACCAACCTACAGTGTCCAAACACCTCCCCTTCCAAACCTCCAGTGTCTACATACCTCCCCCTCCAGGTTCTAGTGTCTAAACACCCTCTGCCCTACAAAATTCCCCACCCTCCAGTGTCTAAACACCTCCCCATCCAACCTCCAGTGTCTGAATAATCTCCCCCTCCAACTCTGTGTCTAAAAACCCCCTCCTCTCCAAACGCCATTGTTTAAACACCTCCTGCAGCAACCTCATGTGTCTAAACACCTCTCCCACTAACCTACAGTGTCTAAACACTTCCCCCCTCCAATCTCACTTGTCAAATCTCACCCAACCTCAAGCGTCTAAAGGCCTCTACCTCAAACCTCCAGTGTCTAAAGACCTCCATCCAACCTCTGGTGTCTAAACACCCCCTCCTCCAGCCTCCAGTGTCTAAACATTTCCATCTCCAACTACCAGTGTCTAAACACTCCTGTCCCCTTCCAAATTTCAGTGTCGAAATACCTCCCCCTTTAATCTCCAGTGTCTATCCACCAACCTTTAGTGTCATCAACCTAAAGACCTCCATATTCAACCTCTAGTGTCTAAAGATCTTCAGCTTCAAATGGCTAACTGCCCCCACCCCTCTAAACTCTACATCCCTTCCCTTTTAATCTCTGGTGCCTGAAGACCTCCCTTTCCAGCCTCCAATGTCTAAACACCTCCCCCTCTAACCTCCAATGTCCAAACACTCCCCCCTTCAACCTCCAGTGACTAAATAACTACCTCTCCAACTTCCAGTGTCTATATACCCTCTACCCTGCAAACTCATGTGTCTAAACACTTCCTTTAACTTCCAGTGTTTAAATACTTTCAGTTCCAATCTATCTAAACATCTCCCAATCCAACCTCAAATTTTTAAAGACCTCCTCTCCAACCTTTAATATCTAACCCCCCCCCCAACTTCTAGTGTCTAAACACCACCTCTTCATTCAACATCCATGTCTAAACACCTTCCCTTCCAACTTCCAGAGACTAAAGACCTCCTCCTGTAACCTTCAGCCTCTAAAGACCTCTACCTCCAACCACTAGTGTCTAAAGACCTCCCCCTCCAACCTCCATTCTCTAAAGACCTCCCCATCCAACCTCCATTCTCTAAAAACCTTCCCCTCCAACCCCCATTTCTGAACACCCCCGCCCTTTCCCCAGTAACTAAACACATACCCTCTAACCAGCAGTGTCTAAACACCTCAGTCCCATTCACAGTATCTCTGTACTCTGTCTTTAACCCCCAGGCACAGTACCTCTGTCTCCTCCCAGTAACTAAATGCCTCTCCCTTAAACCTGTAGTGCCTAAACATCTCCATCATCAACCTCCAGTGTCTAAACATCTCTCTCTCCAACCGCAGTATCTAATCACCTCCAACCTCCAGTGTCTACACATCTCCCGCTCCAACCTCCAGTGTCTACACATCTCCCCCCCCCCAACCTCCAGTGTATAAAGACTTCCCCCTCCAACTCCCAGTGTCACCTTCCCACCAATCCTATCTTAATACTTCTTCCTTCAACCATCAAAGTCTAAATACCTTTCTGTAACGGACACCACCATTTACGATATTCCCATTCCATCGCCTATGTCAGCTTATCCGACAGTCCGACAAGCCAGCAGACACGATCCATCCCATTTCCCAGAATGACCGAGACACAAGCTCTAGCTCTGGTTTCTAAATGTATGAACGCTTTTAATGGTATCTTAGCTTTCTTATATACAGTACAAGCATGTTAAAGTTAATCACAGGGACAAGAAACTCTCCACCCCCAATATCACACAATGGGACTTCAGTACACATTCAGATAGGCTAATTACTAATCATCCCCCAGACGTCCCGTCTCCGCATTAGAGGGGTTAATTACTACAGTTTGACAAGATCCCCTCACCTGTTACACAAAACACATTCCTTTACTAAATATAATTGACATGCTAATTCCCTACCCCTGAAAGGAGACATCTGACCCTTCAGACTTAGTTAGCATCACACAATGGACAATGGAATGTCTTTCAGGAGTCTACGCAATTAACACCTCAAAAGCATGTGTCTCCCCATTGAATGAAAACACTCCATTTGGAGTCAGACTTTAACAACCTGTAAAAAGATATCCTGCAAAACATGAATTATCAGTAATGTCCCATCTCATGTAATTTATAATTAATATTTCCCAGTCACCCTATGCCTAAAAGGGACACAGGATGACCCTAGACCCAAGAGTCATTAGTGACGCTGGCACAGGAGTACCCCTCATCCTTCAAAAGTCTCTGGGTGTCATGGGTCATTCTGTTACACTTTCCTTTAAACCCGCAGTGTTTTTGGTGAAGTTCCATTGTACAAGGGCTTTTAAAAAACGGTATTCTAAAAAAAGGAAAAAGATGGAAATATAGTACTAAGGCATTTTATATAGATTCTAAGTGTTATAAATGTTTCCACAGTCCACACATAAAAAACTATTGCTGGTCTGCTCATGAGCATGATCATTTCTTGACTGATATGCCAATCCCCTGCCCTCACCGGCTCAGAAATCCTGATCTGCACACTAGTCAGCCATGAAGCTAGCATTTTTCAGAAGGAAGTCAGCAATGTCAGTCTGCATATTTATTTCTTGTCAGGTTTTTAAAAGATTAACCTCACCCCTTGTGTTCCCCTTTATCCTTTGTTTTCTTCTTACCTTTTATCATTTATTCCCATACTCACCCACCCAGCAAATCCAGTGTTGCCCTATCATGATCCACCGTGTAGTAGGTGCACACCGGGTCCTTTGCTGCCATCTTCTCTGATGTCATTGGGAGTCGGTTGTCTCTTCCGGGTTCAAACAGTCGGCTCACTAGGTCCATCCTCCGGCGCTGTGCAGGAGCTAAAACCTCCTAAGATATGTGATGTGCATACCCCAGGGGACAGCAGGAGCAGGTTGAAAATGAAGATGGGGATGAACTGGATATAGATGGATAGGCATCCAATATCTACACTAATCTCTCTAGCCCTGTAAAGAAGAAAAGCTCCAGTCTGGTCCTATGCTGAGCTGTCAGCTGCGGATTTGCTGTGAAGGTGGGTGCAGAGGAGGCAGCCGACAATGGAAGCCCCATAGTAACTCTAGAGGTGACATCACTTACCATTTATTTCCCAGCCGACAGGGAAAGGTCTTCTGCAGACCTTCTGCCGCTGGATGCCCCGAAACGGATCGGCTTCAAAAAAAGGAATGTATAGCAATTTCTTCTTTACAGGGCTAGATCGGGTAGAGATTTTAGTGTTATGCCTCGTACACACGACCGTGTTTCCCGGCAGTAAAAAGTCAGAGAATCTGCTCGGTAACTTTTTCCCGACAGGAAAACTGCCATGAGAGCTTTGGTTGGGAATCCCGGCCATGTGTATGCTCCATTGCAGTTTTTCCCATAGGAAAACTGGCAGGTTAAAAACCACCGGGAATCCCGGCGAAAAAAAAAAAAAACATGTTCTCTTTTGTATTCCCGCAGTTTTCTTGTTGGGAAAACTGAGATGGAGCATACATACGGACGGTTTTCCCAGCAAAAAGCTCTCATGGCAGTTTCCCCGAGGGGAAAACCGGTTGTGTGTACGGGGCATTATCGGGGCTTCTACTTTTCCACTTTAAGGAAAACACCAGTCAGAATCTTGTCAAAGATCCACTACATTTCCTGTTACAAGGCCAAAACTTCACCAAACATTATTCTCTCTTCTGAGCAATTCATCCTGAAAAAAAGAGCAGATATAGACAGACAGCTATTCACTTTACAACTATTATTTGATTTGCCCAAAGCTCTTCCAAGTTGACTTTTGATTGGTTCCTACTTGTTACTGCACTTTGTACATCATCACGGCTCCTTGAACTGACTTGTGGAATCAGCCTGAAATGTACAACACCCCCCCCCCCCCCGAATTCTGCAGTATTGGGAGCTGTGAGCTGCACCTTCCGCATTATTAATAGCAGCGCAGATGTTGACAGAGAAGCCAGTCCCTTAATTACCATACAAACTGCTTTCCTTGACTGAACCGTTTAAAGAGGCCTCTGAAGGAAGTTCACTCAAGCAATTCCACCGATTACAGCTAATGAACAATATTTCCTTGTGCCTATTTAGTGCTCATTAAAATGTAAGAGCCTTTTACTTTCAACAGGCATGTAATAAATATTCCTTTCCTCTCAGGTTCTGTGACAGAGGCGGACACATGAGTTCACACACTATTCCTGTTGTAAATATATAGTATATAGAGACATGTGAGAACGTATATGTACAGGACCTGATAGGCAGAGAGGTCACCACTGTAAACCTTATCTGTTTTTATCCAGGACAGGAAAACCTGCTACTTTAGGATCCTCTACATTCCTAACCCTGCCCAACTTCTGTAGTCTTTACAATGCTAAATGTTGCTGTCAGCCTACCAAATAATTGGGGGATCTAGCTAGAGGTTGTGATACAGTGCATTCAAAAAGTATTCACAGCACTTTACTTTTTAGACAATTTGTTATGTTACAGTCATATTCCAAAATGGATTAAATTCATTATTTTCCTCAAAATTCTACAAACAATACCCCATAAGAAGTTTGTTTGAAATGTTTGCAAATGTATTAAAAATGAAAAAAATCACATGTACATAAGTATTCACAGCCTTTGCTCAATACTTTGTTGAAGCACCTTTGGCGCCAATTACAGTATGATGCTACAAGCTTGGCACACCTATTTTTTGGGCAGTTTCTCCCATTCTTCCTTGCAGGACCTCTGAAGCCCCATCAGGTTGGATGGGGAGTGTTGGTACACAGTCATTTTCAGATCTCTCCAGAGATGTTCAATCGGTTTGAAGTCTGGGCTCTGGCTGGGCCACTCAAGAACATTCACAGAGTTGTCCTATAACCACTCTTTTGTTATCTTGGCTGTGTGGTTATTGTCCTGTTGGAAAATGAACCTTTGCCCCAATCTGAGGTCCAGAGTGCTCTGAAGCAGGGTTTCATCAAGGATGTCTCTGTACATTGCTGCATTCATATTTCCCTCGATCCTGACTAGTCTCCCAGTTCGTGCCGCTGAAAAACATCCCCGCAGCATGATCCTGCAACCACCATGCTTCCCTGTAGTGATAGTATTGGCCAGGTGATGAGCTGTGCCTGGTTTCCTCCAGATATGACACTTGCCATTCATGCCAAAGAGTTCAATATTTGTTTCATCAGACCAGAGAATTTTGTTACTCATGATCTGAGAGTCCTTTAGATGCCTTTTGGCAAACTCCATCTGTCATGTGCCTTTTACTGAGGAGTGGCTTCTGTCTGGCCACTCTACCATACAGGCCTGATTGGTGGAGTGCTGCAGAGATGGTTGTTTTCTGGAAGGTTCTCCTCTCTCCACAGAGAAATGCTGGAACTCTGTCAGGGTGTTCTTGGTCACCTGCCTGGCTAAGGCCCTTCTCCCCCGATCACTCATTTTGGCCGAGCGCCCTGCTAGAGGGGCTAGAAGGGTCCTGGCGGTTCCAAACTTTTTCCATTTACGGATGATGGAGGCCACTGTGCTCATTGGGACCTTCAATGCTGCAGACATTTTTGAGTACCCTTCCCCAGATCTGTGCCTCGATACAATCCTGTCTCAGGGGTCTAAAGACAATTCCTTGGACTTCATGGCTTGGTTTGTGCTCTGACATGCACTGTTAACTGTGGAACCTTATATAGACAGGTGTGTGCCTTTTCAAATCATGTCCAATCAACTGAATTTACCACAGGTGGACTTTAATCAAGTTGTAGAAACATCTCGAGGATGATCAGTGGAAACAGGATGCACCTGAGCTCAATTTAAGTGTCATGGCAACGGCTGTGAATACATGGGATTTTTTTTTTTTTTTAATAGATTTGCAAAGATTTTAAACAAACTGCTTTCACGTTGTCATTATGGGGTATTGTTTGTAGAATTTTGAGGAAAATAATACATTTAATCCATTTTGGAATATGGCTGTAACATAAAAAAAATGTGTAAAAGTGAAGCTCTGTCAATACTTTCCAGATATACTGTAGCTTTGTTAATGCAACATTCAAAATAAAATAAAATAAAAGTATAACAAAACCCAAGACCAAAAATGTAATGTATTGTAGCTTGCCCGTCCTTGGATGTGTTAGTTGTATTAGTTATTTTTTTTGTCTTCTTTCTTTTTTTTGTCACCTGGTGATCCCTCTAGTAACACATGTCCTAGGGGGCCAACACTTATTCACCATACTGTATTTAACAGTAGATTTTTGCAGTTGATCTATGTGATGTTCTCTTAAAGTGGTTGTAAAGGCTGAAGGTTTTTTTTACCTTTATCCATGAAGGTAAAAATAACTTCTCTGTGCAGCACCCCCCCCTCCCCCCAATACTTACATGAGCCCTATCTGGATCCTGTGATGTGCACAGGTGCAGCGGCTCTCCTGGGTCTCTCTATACTTATTGACTGAGAAACAGCAACAGGAGCAGGAGGGAGCGAGGGGCAGGCTGGGCCGTGCTCTGTGCGTCTTATGGACAAACAGAGGCAGCTCAGGGGCGAGCACACATGAGTGCCCCCATAAAAAGCAGCTTGCTATGGGGGCACTCAGCAAGGGGATGGGGCCAGAAGCGCCAGCAGGGGACCTAAGAATAGGAGGCTTGTGGCTGCTATGTGCAAAACCACTGCACAGAGCAGGTAAGCAGGACATCTTAATTTTTTATTTTTTTTAAACGTAAGAAAATAATATCTTCCTTTCTTGATTCTTTAAATGCTGTTCTTCCCCTAGAACACTATTGGACACTTTTTTTTATTACTAAAGGTTTTTATTGAAAATAAACATTTTACAGCATACAACCAGATAAGGCAATCTGTGAACATGACCAATTAACATGTGCACATCAGAATAGACAGACATCAAAATGATCCAGTTGTAACAAATACCATACATTAAGGTAATCAAATGACGAAAGTCAACGGCAGAAAACAGTCATGAATACAAATGAGAGCAACAGCGAACACGAAGAATAACAAAAGGGACAAAACAAAACAAAAAACAAAAAAAAAAGAATTGAATAAAATGCAAAAAAGAAATCCAAATAAAAGTGAATCTCAGGTTAATTATTGGACACTTTTATAACATTTATCACCTACCTGCAATAGACCTCAGGATTGAACTAACAATGTGAGAGTTAAATTGCCAGTGTACACTTATGGGGGCTATTCTAGGCCTTAATTGACTGAGTAGGCATGGTCAGAAATAAGCAAGATAAGGGCAGTCTTTTAACTTGATCTTTTGCCAGCTAACATTGGGACCCTTTTAATGTAAGTTGGCACACTTATGATAGTCCTTTAAACCTGCATGCAGTCAGATGGCAAAGGATGTAAAAGTGCAAAGTGGAATAGAAGTGGCCAGAGACAGTAATGATGCAAGACAATGGCAGCTCAGAGTTGTTAATGGTGCAGGAGGGAAGGTAATGAGATACAGAAACGTTAAGAGGGGTGCAGATATGGTGGCCTAATTGTCCTTCTCTCAGCAGCTTGACTACTGCTAACAGTACAATGGCCCTCTCACCGATTCCGATGCACTTGTGGTTGAAGAGGCCCCTTCGGCCCTGTTCTGGTGTGGCTGAAATGAAGAATCTGTTCAAAGCTCCAGTCTCTCGGCAGCAATCCCACAAGGTCAACAAGGCTGACAGTGCTTCTGGATCTCCAATGATCTCGCCCTCAACTTCAGGTTCTTTAAGACTGGCTCTGTCTCCTGCTTACACAGACAGGTCTGAGTGTGTGGACTTCTGCAGCGCCAAGCGAGTAGGCTTTTACAGGGCAAATTAATAAAAGCTCCCTGAGGCTCCTCCAGCTCACACCGAGTCTATTGGGACCTGTAGTTCAGAGAGTCAGCTGTACCAATACATGGCTGCTGCCTTTGAATGCACCTCCCAGGATCCCAGGCACTCTGTAATGAAGTCTATGGGATAGATTGTACAGTGGAACCTCGGATTACAAGCATAATCTGTTCCAGGAGAAAGCTTGTAATCCAAAGTACTCGCCTATCAAAGCGAGTTTCGCCATTGAAGTCAATGGAAACGAAAATAATTTGTTCTGCATTGACTTCAATGGCATGCAATACCGCATGTGGCCAGAGGTGGGGGCGCGGGAGAGCCTCGGAAACACATGGAAAGGCCCAAAGACAGCTCGGCAAACCTCGGAAAGGCGTATTTCAGAGTCTTTCCGAGCATTTCCGAACGGCCTTGGAGCGGCACCGTTCGGCTCCGATCGGCGCTGTTCGACGCCCCCCACCTCAGGCCAAACGCGGTACTGCACACCGCTGAGACTTGAGTCCTGCTCGTTTCGTGAGACAACACCTGCAAACCGAGTCAGGATTTTTAAAAATACAGTGCTTGTATTGCGAAACACTCGTTAAATGCGTTACTCGCAATCCAAGGTTCCACTGTACATCCTAAAGTCCCAACACCCAAAAACTAGTAAAGTAACTTGGTATGTTTAGTGCGGCGTAGTGAGGAATCCAAAGACCTGTACATTGGGAAGACAAAACTCTCAAATTAATTGCCCATCATAGGAGGGCAAATTCCATAGGTCAAGACTCATAGTTGGTACGGTTGAATAAAAACACCAGTCCATCTAGTTCAACGTATGTCTATACAGTATGGCCGGGATTCACATACCTCTGCGCATCTTTCTGCTGGTGTAGCGCATCTTATATGTGCTACGCCGACGTAACACAGAGAGGCAAGAACAATATTCACAAAGCACTCGCTCCCTACGTTGCGCCGGCGTAACGTAAATTCGTCGGCGTAAGCCCGCCTAATTCAAAGTAGGTGGAAGGTGGGCATGATACATGTAAATAAAGCGTGACCCCATGCAAATGAATGGTCGCACGAACGGCGCATGCGCCATCCCGTGGACGCTCCCAGTGCGCATGCTCAGAATCATGTCGGAACGAACGCCTAAGATACGTTGAATCACTGAACGTAACCTACGCCCAGCCCTATTCACGTAGTACTAAGTAAACGACATAAAATACGACGGCTGTTACGTGGTCCATACCTTTGCATGGGATGCGCCTCCTATATGTGGAATAACTTTACGCCGGACATACGCCTTACATAAACGGCGTAGATTACTGCGACGGGCGCAAGTACGTTCGTGAATCGCCATATCTCGGTCATTTACATATTCGACGCGTAAATCAATGGAAGCGCCCCTTGCGGCCAGCGTAAATATGCGCCCAAGATACGACGGCGTAGGGAACTTATGTCGGTCGGATGAAGCCACATTTCAGGCGTATCTTGCATTAAGAGTCAGGCGCATAGATACGACGGCGCATCTGTGCACTTACGTGGCGTATCTCAAGATACGTCAGTGTAAGTGTTACCTGAATCCGGGCCTATGTGTTTATATTACAACCTTTTCCCATATCCCTGTATATTGTTTATGATGAGATGCACCCCCACCGACACAACCAACTGTGGAAGGGAGTTCCACATCCTTTCCGCTCTAACAGTAAAGAAACTCTAACGCAGTTTAAGATAAACCGATTCTCATGCAACTTCATTAAGTGGCTGCATGTCTTGTTAATAAAAGTAAGACTGAATAGTTTTCTTCCTATGCTAGAATAACCATTTAGATACTTGTATATTGCGATCATATCACCTCTTAAGCATCTCTTTTCAAGGGAGGATATGTTTAATGCCTGTAGTTGTTCCTCATAACTGAGGTCCTCCAGCTCCCTTATTAGCTTTGTTGCCCTTCTCTGGACTCTGTATAATTCCAGCACATCCTTCCAGATCGACTGGTGACCAGGACTGGACAGCATACTCAAGATGTGGCCGAACCAACATTTTGTAAACTGGTAGAATTATAATCTTATCTCTTGAGTAGATATCATTTTTAAAGTGCTCGTCAATAGTCTGCTAGCTTGCTTGCTGCAGCTTGGTATTGCATGCTAATGCTAAGCCTGTGATCTACTAGGGCCCCCAGATATTTTTCCATCCTTAATTCCCCTAGAAGTTCTGCCCTTAGCAAATCACTTGCATTCATATTCATAACTCAGCAGTCTTCCTACACCTTAAGGAAAAGGAACATTCTATGCATTATAGTGACGTTCACATTTTGGACTTAGAGGGCAACTGGTTCGCAAAAGGCATGAAAGAGACCATCTAAATCTTAATAGAAGAGCCATCCCTAAACATGGGTGTCACCATTTTCCTTCCACATATAATGCAGTTTTAACATCTCTACTCTGACAATTTGACCATAATATTGCCATGTAAATCGAGAAATTAACTATGTAAGTAGGACTGGATGGTCCTAGTATATGAATATAGGTCTGTTTTCCCTCCATATTTTAATTATTCCGAAGGACAGAAAAGAAAAGCCCGGTTAGTGGCTGCGCAGTGCAGTTTTTAGAATATGCAGATGGGGACAATGCTAGGGATGCTTGTTTCCCAGGGACAGACTGTCATGAATATGCAACAAGCCTGTCTGCTTACCTGATCTCCATGTGTTCATTAGAGGCTGATCCTCCTCTGGTTCCCCTTTTTATCACTTCCTCTTCCTGTATGGCTCCACCCTAGTCCATCCCAGGAAGCCTATATTAACCGTTGCTCTACAGGTCTGCAGTGCTGTTCAACAGTGTTCCTATGCTTAGTTCCTGTCTGCAGTATAGTTGCTAGTTCCTGTTTGCAGCGTGCTTCGTTCATCTTCCGTGTACCGTTTTGGCTTGTTCCCGACTTCCTTGTCTGCCTGTGCCCCTGACTATTTGCATGTCCCACGGTTATCCTTGTCTGCCTGTTGCCCTGACCCCGGCTTGCCCATCACCACTGTTTGTCCTGCCGACTGCTTCCCCTTTCTCCCTGCGGAGTGTGACTTGAGGAATCTCGGGGATGCGACCTGGACCCAGTTGCGGCCAAGACCATCCTTACCATCAAAGGCTCTGGTGAATACAAAACTGGGTCTTAGACTCCGCGCCCTGGGTGATCTTAGGTTCACGCTTCGTCTCTGCTAGCAGTAGTCGGCCATAGGATTCACCACCCTGTGGTGCATCCCTGACCCCAACGGGGTGCACTTGTCACCTGGCTACGGGTGACCTGACACAGACCTCTAAAAACGGGGACTGTCCCTGATAAATGGAGACAAATGAGAATTGAACAATAGACTCTGAGAGCTGCTTCTCATAATGTTCCCTTTTCTTTCTGAATTACATTTTAGTATTGCAAGTGTCAAGGCTTTCAAGAATTAGGCAAGGTGGGACTTCTCCAAATCTTCATTTATAACACAACATTTCTATACCTATAATAACATCAAGCTTTTCAGTTGAACAACATCCTTAATAGCCACGTTGGCAACTTAAACTGACCAATGAAAGCCATCAAGCAGAAGAACCACCATTCCTTACCATAATTAAGGGGGGGTTTCACAAAAGGCCATTCCTAAGTCCCTGATGACAGATTCAGAGGAAGAATTGGCACTGACGGTTGCCTATTAAAACAAACATTTGGCTTCAAATGAAACCAAACTGTGACATTGAAACGTAACACATCACACATATTTATCTTTGAGCAGCAGATAAATGATTCTTAAATTGTCTAAAGAGCCGGTCGCATTTAAATTGGATCCTGAAGAAAAAAAAAAAGGACATTACAGAGTGATGCTCTGTCTTAGAGACATTTAGCACAGATAAAACATTTTTAAACATGGCTGCTCCCTGAATGATCCCGCTGGCGTTAACTACTTTGTTAAATGTAATTTCAGAGCAGCTTGGCTATGCTGGGACCAATAATGTTTCAACAGATGTTAACAGTGAGGGAATTTAAAGATTACCGAGTTCCCTGGGTGTTGTAAAGCTGTTCGGGGACGTGGAATAGAGCGCTGGTTGTTAGGTTCTAAGAGCACTGCATTTACTGACAAGCAATCCAGCAAACGCTAGTGTGACCCTAGGGAAAGGATCTTTATACCTACTGGTCAGCAGCACATAAATTCCATAAATTAAGCAAAGTTTTATGGATTTCCCATTTGTTCCCCTGACTGAGACATTCTTTTGCTTCTGTGCTGAGAAAATCCCCTGCTAGATGGTGTATTTTGACAGAATACAGTTTTTCTGCCTGGTAAAGCAACCATAAAGCCCAATTGAAGCTTCCTTTTTTTTACCTTATATGAAGCTGGCCTGCATAACAAGTAAAGAATTAAAAAAATAAAATAAAATTTAAGCAATGTGTTTCTGTTAAAATGTAGGAAGCTGTACCATGCCGGCAGAATACTGGATAGCTGGTTTGTTGCTTCCACAGACTACATTGGTTAAGATCTCCAGTGACCTGACATGTCCTCTACACAGTATTCCAATCAACAGTTTGTATGCTGCTTGAGCAGCATTGTTGATTGGAGTACTGTGAAGGGGGAGTATCAGACTTCAGGAGTCCTGGGCCACTGCCCTCCTCTTTGTAAGACCCGCAGGATGGTTCTGTAGAATGCTGCCACCACAGGGCAGCTTAGTACAATTGAACATACTCATGCAATGTTAAAATTATATTAAAAAAAATGTAAAATAGTGCCAGTCTTTACTTGCCATGCAATTTCGTTGCAAGAAAAAGTAAAAAAGAAGGCTATTAAAATTAACTCCAGGCAGATATATACATTTTTAAAAGCCCAAGCCCAACTTTCTTGGACCCCCACTCTCTACTCTCTCCCACCTTCCCTTCTTGAAGCTCTACTGCATTTCTTTCTATTAATTCTCCAGATAATTGCCCTGTGCTTTTTCTCCTCCTACTAGCTCTTTGATCACTCTTGAATTCCACAGCAGCACAGTTAAACAGGATTGCAGCTTCAAATCACTGTCACCAGGGCCGGATTCCAGACAAGGCCAACTAAACCAGGCCTCGGGGCGGCAGTGGGTGCAGGGGCGGCACTGCGGCTGAGAGGAGAGGACACTTTCACTTTCATATCGGGAGTTCCCCCCTGTCATGCGGATGGTGAGAGGAGAAAAAACAAGAGGGAAGAGGAGGTGAGATTGTTCTTGGCAGCAGCAACCCCCCTCCCGGTCTGAAGGACCGTTGTCCTAGGTTACCCGATGAAGCTGACTGATGGTCCTCACGCCTACACACCATAGGTTAAATAACCGATCGTGTCAGAACGCAGTGATATAAAACACAACGACGTGCTGAAAAAAAGTTCAATGCTTCCAAGCATGCGTCGACTTGATTCTGAGCATGTGTGGATTTTTTACCGATGGTTGTGCCTACTAACGATCAGTTTTGACCTATCGGTTACCAGTCCATAGGTTAATTTTAAAGCAAGTTGTCTTTTTTTAAACCTAAGGTTAAATAACCTATGGGGCCCACACACGATCGGTTTTGACCGATGAAAACGGTCCTTCAGACCATTGTCCTCTGGTTAACCTATCGTGTGTACGAGGCCTAAGAGTGCTAAAGACAGATGACAATTCCAATAGAGTGAATTCAGGATAATATGATAATTAAAAGTTCTGTTAGCTGACTTCAGTAATAATACTTACACTCCACACACCCAGCATACAGTATATGTACAATCCATATATGAACCTACCGTATTTGCCGGTGTATAAGGCGACCGGGCGTATCCTCCTAATTTTACAGTTTTTTTAAGACCTCCCTTCCAACGCTTTATATTTCTTCCTTCTGGAGCCAATCATGGCGAGCAATCAGGGCCGCCATCAGGGGGGTACAGGCAGTACACCTATAAGGGGCCCGGAGGTCCCCAGGGGCCCGGATGGCAACCCCCTTTAAAAAAAAAAAAATATATATATTTTTTTTTTTGGGGGGTCCGGAGGTCCCCATGGGCCCAGACCCCAAAATGTTTATTTTTGTTTATCTATTTTTTTTATTAAAGGGGTCCCCAGGGCCCTAGAAAGGCAACCCCCCCTTTTTTTTATTTTTTTATAAATGTTTATTTTTATTTCTTTTTTTATATATTTTTTTTATTTCTTTTTTATTAAAGGGCCCAGAGGTTTCTTTTTTTATTAAAGGGCCCAGAGGTCCCGAATGGCAACCCCTCTTTTTTGTAATTTTTTTTTTCTTTATTAACCACTTAACCCCCGGACCATATTGCTGCCCAAAAAGAGTACTTTTTGCGATTCGGGACTGCGTCGCTTTAACAGACAATTGCGCGGTCGTGCGACGTGGCTCCCAAACAAAATTGGCGTCCTTTTTTTCCCACAAATAGAGCTTTCTTTTGGTGGTATTTGATCACCTCTGCGGTTTTTAGTTTTTGCGCTATAAACAAAAATAGAGAGACAATTTTGAAAAAAATTAATATTTTTTACATTTTGCTATAATAAATATCCCCCAAAAATATATAAAAAAACATATTTTTTCCTCAGTTTAGGCCGATACGTTTTCTTCTACATATTTTTCGTAAAAAAAAATCGCAATAAGCGTTTATTGATTGGTTTGCGCAAAAGTTATAGCGTTTACAAAATAGGGGGTATTTTTATGTCATTTTTATTATATTTTTTTTACTAGTAATGGCGGCGATCAGAGATTTTTTTTCGGTATTGCGACATTATGGCGGACACTTCGGACACTTTTGACACATTTTTGGGACCATTGGCATTTTTATAGCGATCAGTGCTATAAAAATGCATTAGATTACTATAAAAATGCCACTGGCAGTGAAGGGGTTAACACTAGGGGGCGGGGAAGGGGTTAAGTATGCCTGGGTGTGTTCTTACTGTGGGGGGGGGGTGGCCTCACTAGGGGAAACACTGATCCTCGGTTCATACATTGTATGAACCGAAGATCAGCATTTCCCCTGCTGACAGGACCGGGAGCTGTGTGTTTACACACACAGCTCCCGGTCCCCGCTCTGTAACGAGCGATCGCGTGTGCCCGGCGGCGATCGCGCCCGCCGGGCACACGCACGGGAGTCGGGGGCGAGCGCGCCTCTAGTGGCGGCTGGGAGAGAGGACGTCATACTACGTGCTCTTGCCCAGCCGAGCCAACTTGTCGACGTATAACGGCGGTGGGCGGTCGGCTAGTGGTTAAAGGGCCCAGAGGGCCCCAGATGGCAACCCCCCTGGTATTTAATATATATATATATATATATTTTTTTTTTATTTCTTTTTTTTCTTTTTATTAAAGGGCTCAGAGGTCCCCAGGGCCCCGGATGGCTACCCCCTTTTTTTATATATATTTTTCTTTATTTCTTCTTTTCTTTGTAAAGGGCCCCCCCGCTTCTCAATTCGCGGCAGCCCCCCCTCGTTTCTCAATTTCAGGCGGCAGCACCCCCCCCCCCCGGGTTCTCTGCTCCAGGGGGCCCTTGCCTGAAGCTGTGCAAGGGGCCCCATAATTCCTGATGCCGGCCCTGCGAGCAATGTATTCTATTAATGAATACAAAGCCTGCTTGGATTGGCAGAGGCTGTAACATCATCAGCCCACGCCTCTCTGACTCTCAAAGCCAATCTGAGCAGGCTGCTGTGTATGTAGCCTGCTCGGATTGGCAGAGGTTGTTACTCGAATCCGAGCAGGCTCTGTATTCATTTGAATACATCGCTCACCGGGATTGGCTAAGCATTATATACTATATGTAGCCGAAGCTACATACAGTATTACTGCACATCCTGCAGGCATCCGAACAGCTGACCCGGCGTATAAGACGACCCCTGATTTTTGGCCAGTTTTTTTAAGTGTAAAAGGTAGTCTTATACGCCAGCAAATACAGTACATATTTGTCTTCCATGTATGTATTTGTATCCATATACTCTACATCCTAGGCCAGGGGTGCTCAAACTTTTGAAGAGCGAGAGCCACTTAAGTGATTTGGTAACCGGCATGCCACAATGAATGAAATGATGTGGTTCAAAAAAATGTTTTATTATTATATTGAGTAGTATAATAAAGTTTTTCCTCTTGTAGCCATTAAATGCCATTGGGAGGGAGAGCAGGAGAATCTGGCTTTCAGCAGTTGCAGGAGTAAAACGGAAAGGATCGGTTCCTGTATATGTCCCTCCTGCTCTCCTGTCCGAGTGTAAAACAGAACATGACAGGGAGGCCGTACAGGCCCCCTGAAACATGTGGAGGGGTCGCCATTGCGACCCCTGATGCTACATTAATGGTTGGGGGTGTGTGGTAAAAACACATCTCAACTATGGGGTTTTACTGGCTCCCCAAACTGCAAATGTAAACGAGCCCTTACTGTCCTGAGCCCCCATAAGGCTGCTTTCACACTGATGCACTATGGTTTACCTGCACTGCGGGTGCAGTGCAGTGCACCTGTGGCTTTCCTGCTAGTTAGGTGCTCTTTGCCATAGACTTCTATTATATCTTGCAGGTGTGGTGCACTTTCTGAAGGCACACCAAAACTCCTGCATTCAATTTGAGGTGGAGGGTCATATCAGAGGTCTTGGCCACAGCTTGAGCACCCATGTCCTAGGCCAAACCATTCATATACAGTTTTCCTAAAGCTCTGGTAACATAGTCTACAAAACATCAGCCACGGTATCTCCTGCTGCCCAAATTCATATACACGTATACATTTTAGTAGACATACAGTACTTCCAGTCATACAACTACCTTTTAATTTTTCAACCCATGTGTCTCCATTTCTTTATCAGGGTTCCAATTGTGACACTTACCCTGTCAAGGTCTACTTACCTTGAACCAGATGCTGGTATACTGGCCACAACATGGGATGCACACTCTTTGGCATAGAATCATTTCTAAAAGCAGCGGAGGTAGGAGTTGATTAAATACATTTGTGCTCATAAGTTTACAGAAGAATTTATAAATATCTTGGCCATTTTTCAGAGAATATGAATGATAACACAAAAACATTTCTTTCACTCACGGTTAGTGTTTGACTGAAGCCATTTATTATCAATCAACTGTGTTTACTCTTTTAAAATCATAATGGCAACAGAAACTACCCAAATTCCCCTGATCAAAAATGTACATACCCTGGTGATTTTGGCCTGATAACATGCACACAAGTTGACATAAAGGGGTTTGAATGGCTATTAAAGGTAACAATCCTCACCTGTGATCTGTTTGCTTGTAATTAGTGTGATTGTATAAAAGGTCAATGAGTTTCTGGACTCCTGACAGACCCTTGCATCATTCATCCAGTGCTGCACTGACGTTTCTGGATTCTGAGTCATGGGGAAAGCAAAAGAATTGTCAAAGGATCTGCGGGAAAAAAATGTTGTTGAACTGTATAAAACAGAAAAGGCGTATAAAAAGATATCCAAGGAATTGAGAATGCCAATTACCAGTGTTCAAACTCTAATCAAGAAGTGGAAAATGAGGGGTCCTGTTGAAACCAACCATGGTCAGGTAGACCAACTAACATTTCAGCTCACAATTGCCAGGAAAATTGTTTGGGGTGCAAAGAAAACCCCACAAATAACTTCAGGTGAAATACAGGACTCTCTGAAAACATGTGGTGTTTTTTTTTGTTTTTTGTTTCTTGTTTTTTTTTTTTTCTCCCTCTCTTCTTCTTTCTCTCTCAGGGATGTTTGGGAAGGGGAGAGATACGTAAGAAGGAGATATATGTTTGATTTTGACAACAATGTTAAAGGGGATGTATAATAATAATACGATGGACTGTGACTGTTGTTTTGTAATAATGTTCTGTTATGTATTTTTTTTTTTTTATATATATATATGTTGTACTGATTTGTTTTAAAATAAAAAAAGAATTATAATCTAAAAAAAAAAAAAAGAAAACATGTGGTGTGGCTGTTTTAAGATACACAATAATGAGGCACGTGAAGAAAGATGGGTTGCATGGGATGTACTTGGACATTCTAACATGACAATGATCCAAAACACAAGACCAAGTCGACCTGTCATTGGCTACAGCAGAATAAACTGAATGTTCTGGAGTGACCATCTCAGTCTCCTGACCTCAATATCATTGAGCCACTCTGGGGAGATCTCAAACTTGCAGTTCATGCAAGACAGCCTAAGAATTTACAGGAACTGGAGGCTTTGTGCCAAGAGGAATGGGCAGCTTTACCATCTGAGAAGAAAAAGAGCCTCATCCACAAATACCACAAAAGACTTCAAGTTGCCATTGATGTTAAAGGGGGCAACACGGTATTAAGAACTGGGGTCTGTCCTACAGCCCTTCTGGGCAGTGGCACACTGCATTGTTCAGAAATTCACAGACCGGGAGTTGCCAATGTCCCCAGAGCTCTTCCTTCTGCACCACCACAGAATCTCGAGTAAGAGCTACAGAAAATCTATCTTGCCGCTCCTGATTACGGCAGCAAGAAGCTGCCTTCCCCTGTATTGGAAGCAGACCCAGCCTCCGTTGGTGGCCGGTTGGTTGAAAAGGGTGAAGGTTATCCACACAATGGAGGACTTGGTAACCACAGAGAGGGGCCTCAACGAGAAATTCTCTAAAACTTGGTTCTAATGGCAAGAGTTCATCTACTAGGACGAGGTGGTGGTCCGGTCCCCCTAAGGCCTTGTACACACGACCAAACATGTCTGCTGAAACTGGTCTGCGGACCAGTTTCAGCAGATATGTTCGGTCGTGTGTACGGCCGAGCGGACAGGTTTCCAGCGGACATTTGTCCAGCCGACCATTTTGCAGCGGACAAATGTTTCTTAGCATGCTAAGAAACATGTCCGCTGGAAGCCTGTCCGTCGGACATGTTGGGTCGTCTGTACAGACTCACCGTACATGTCCGATCGGCCGCCATCCCTCGCATGCGTCGAAGTGATTCGACGCATGCGTGGAAGCTTTGAACTTCCAGGGCCGCGCATGTCGCCGCGTCATCGTCGCGGCCACGTCCCCGCGTATCGTGTACGCGGGGATTTCTCTCTGATGGTATGTACAACCATCAGACAGAAATCTCCGGGCGGACATGTCTGCTCAAAACGGTCTGGCGGACCGTTTTGAGCAGACAGTCCATCCGTCTGTACAAGCCCTTAGGGGGTTGATTCAGAGTGCTTCCCAGATGGCATGGGTGCGACTGGGTGATGGTAATACTCCCCCCCTATCCACTGCCCCCCCTCATTTTTTTTCTTTCCTTCCTCTACCCCTTGCTCCCTGCTTTACCTATCTTTCTCTTTCTCTTTACCTATCCACGACACCGGCACGTGAGTGTCGAGCCATTGGAGCCGGTCGGGGCCGGGCTCTAATACCAACTTCTAGAAAAACGGCAATTTCCACAAAAATGGTCATGCAGAACTCCTATTTCCTTGATATACCATGGGCCTCCCCTATGATGACAGATTTCTCCTCCTATTCATGTGATATATGTTTTAAAGTATGGGGAGGATCTAGCTTTACTGTGTTCTGTATGAACGTGTGTCTCTGTATTCCCGTATGATCTTTCTTAAATAAAGAACTTATAAAAAATAACTGGGGTCTGTAAATTTTTGATCAGGGTCATTTGGGTAGTTTCTGTTGTCATTATGATTTAAAAGAGTAAACAACTCTGATTGATAATAAATGGCTTCAGCCAAACACTAACCATCAGTGAAAGAAAAGTTTTTGTGTTATCATTCATATTCTCTGAAAAATGGCAAAGAAATCATAAATTCTGCCAGGGTATGAGCACAACTGTAGATCTGTATTTGTCTCCATGATTAAATTGGAACTTTAGTCAAAAACTTAAGTCATGTTAGATCATTTAGGCTTGCTCCTTTTTCAGGTATAGTTATGTAACACATTACAAATAAGTGCCTATACTGTTTAAAACACAGTAATACTCTATCTCACCCTGCTCTGCAAGGGTTTGACTCAAATTTTTGGCACTGCACCAAAAATCAGAACCACTACAGGCCAATCTTCTGACAGTCTAAATATTTACTTCTGCTCAGGGACTCTGGGTTTCAAAACATGTCATTCTCCGGCAAGAAGAATCAGGAGCAATACTGGAGACAATTTACAGCACACACTCATTTTGGTAGCGTAATTGTTAATGTGAAATGTATGTTCCTTGCTAAAGATTTTTTTTTTTTATCAAGTTGTTATGGGTAAAGTTCTACTTTAAAGAGCCCTTATTAGATCCTGGGGGCTAAGAACATACTGTATAATGGCCAGTTTATTGAAGTTCCCTGGGTGTCCGTTGACTAAAAAGTCAAACGACAACTTGATCTGCAGATAACCATCACAGGGGGACTTCTCTTCTTTGATTCCTTGAATCTCCAAGTTTTCCTGCAGTCTTGAGTCAGAAAGGTCACTTGAGTAAATTCCTCCTACCTTGATTGACACTATAGACAAAAGGCCTACCAGTTTGATGGGAACTTTGGTAGAAGCACTTGAAGGAGTAAATCATGCTGACTGAACTTGTACTCATCTTCTTTTGCGTTGTTCAAAGTCATGCTTCCAACAAAGTTTTGGGGCTTGGTGGACATCTCTCTCTTGAAAAGTGTAAATCAGTGGTCTCCAAACTGTGGCCCGGGAGGCGGGATGTGGCCTTTTGCTTGGCTTTATAAGGCCCTTGGAGCATTATTCCTCCTACTGACACCAACAATAGGGGCATCATTTTTGCCACTGACACCAACAATCGGGCACTATTCCTCCCACTGATACCAATTGTTCACTATTCCTCCCACTGATACCGGCTCCTTTTGGCGCGACTTGGTTTTGGACTGGGGGTCCCATCGGGCGGATCTTTCCCTCTTTGCTGATGGGCACACTCTCAGCAATCCATCTCGGTCTCTTTTCGCTTTCGGGTTATGTTTTCCAGTTGCTACACTACTAGCATACACGACTAACTCTGCAATATCTTGAAACCTATAACCTATTGTCCCTGAAGAAGACTTTGTACTTTGCTTGTTGAAACGCGTTGGCCTCTCTTCTGTCTCCTCCAGACAGTTGATTTCTAGGTTATCTTATTGGTTCAATCTGAAGTTTTTTCATACACCATGTGCCTATCATATATGATCCATCTTTTTTATTATTCTGTCTGTATGTTTTATCAATAAATTGTGTACTTTTTTACATTTCAAAACAGTTTTCGGTTCTTTAAAATCCAATTTCTTGAGGAAATTTCTGATCATCCTATGTACCAGGGATGTGGACATGAACAGTCTATCCAGTTAGTTGGCAAAAATCCTTAGAATCAAAACAGATCGCAAAACACAGAATCGAATTGCATGAGTGTGAACACCCATGCAATCCAATCTTGGTGCTGCAAAAAAAATAGATACCCGCACCATTTTTGTGCCTAGCGATGCGAATTGAGCCTATGGAAAATAAACATGCTCAAATCACACTGTAAAGAATCGCATGTGATTTGAATAGAAATGCAGTGCGATTCCTATCCGAATCACATTGGGCATCTCTCACCGCATTAATGTAAACCCAACCTTAAAGAAAAAGGTTTTGGCTTTAGATACACTAAAGCCTCGTACACACGTTCGGTTTTCTCGGCAAGAACCAGCAAGAAAACTGAGCGTGCGTACAAGGCTTTCAGGTTTTCCGTCAAGAAAACTGGCTAAAATCTTGACGAGAAAAATGTGTGAGAGTGAGAGTGTGTATACTTACCTGTCGCCGTGGAAACCTGTGCATGCTCGAAATGACTTTGACGCATACGCGGTAGCTTCCTAGGCATAGCATAGCGCATGCTCGTCGTACGCGATGACGTCACCACGTTCTTGCCTTCCAAAAGAACCGCGGTTCTTTTGAAAGAAGTGTCTGCACACTCGGGCGGCAGGAGATACTTGCCAAGAAGAGATTCTGGCTAGTGTGTACAGGGCTTTAAACTCATTGGGCTAGATTCAGCATTGATTTACGCCGAGTAAATTCAGAAAGCAAGATATGCCGGAATTAGGCTAAGATCCGACTGTCGTAAGTCTCTTACACCGTTGTATCTTAGGGTGCATACTTATGCTGGCCGCTAGGTGGCGCTTCTGTTGTTTTCGCTGTAGAATATGCAAATGACCTAGATACGCTGATTCACAAACGTACATGCGCCCCGGCGGATTTTTTTTACGTCGTTTGCGTAAGGCTTTCCCGGCGTAACGTTGCTCCTGCCTCTCTGATTTACGGCCGCGTAGCGTAAATACGATACGCTACGCCGCCGTAACAATGCGCCGCCCTACCTGAATCTAGCCCATTGCTCTATTTTAATTGTCCCTTACTGGCCAGTTCATGAAGTAGAATTCCCAGAATGCCTTGCTGGCAGAAGACACGCTGGCACTTGTCTTTCCTCGATAACCGGAGTGGGTTTTCCTGCGGCCGATATGCACAGGTATATATTTATCCTGGAAAGCACCAGGCCGGGGAGCAGGGGGGCCTGGCACAGTGAAAAGCCTTTTTATTCTGATGGCAGTCTTTCATTATTTCTCATAAATTTACTGAAGCAGGCTTTCTCTGTTCAGCTCTGCTTTTATTGGGAATAAATCACTGCTGACAGGAAGTTTTATGCCTAAATCCGTTTACTGTCCTTGTTGGTAGTCTTTAAATTAATATTTATAAGCTGAGAGTGGACTGGAGGGATGCGGCAGTAAAATATCTAAATACTTCATTTCGGCTTGAACTGCACTTCCCTTTCTGACCAGTGACACCGCTGACACGCTTTAATTACCAATGACCCCGGCTTCTATTGTCTCTGTGTCTGTCCCACTCACAAATCACATGCTGCAATGATATGCTGGGTGGAAGAAGGTTGTTTGCTGTGATATATGAGCTAAATGGACATGTGTACAAGGAAACACAGGAGACAATGCCCCATTGTAAAGACAAACAAATCTGCAGCTTTTTAGCCAGAGTGAATTGTATCTAGGTAAATCTTTTTTTTTTTTCCTTTTAGTTTTTCTTTAATGGTGACAGACGGGTGCACTTCTAAAAACGTGGAATAAAATAACACCTAATCAGCTATATAGAAACGTCATTGTCCATTAACCACTTCAGCCTCAGAAGGTTTAACTGACAATTCCACTATCGGGTGACGCCGTACCCTTTATGTCCTTTTTCCCCACAAATAGAGCTTTCTTTTGGTGGTTTTTGATTACCTCTGCGTTTTTTATTTTTTGGGCTATAAACAAAAAATACAGACAATTTTGAAAAAAAAATAAAATATTTTTTTACTTTCTGCTATAAAACACACCCAATAGAAAAAAGGCGAAAAATCTAATTTCTTCATTAATTTATGCCAATATTAATTCTGCTACATGTTTTTGGGAAAAAAATTCCCAATAAGCGTATATCGATTGGTTTGCGCAAAAGTTATATAGCTGGATTCAGGTAGGGCGGCTCACTTTTCAGGCGGCGTAGCGTATCGCATATACGCTACGCCGCCGTAAGTCAGAGAGGCAAGTGCTGTATTCACAAAGCATTTGCCTCCTAAGTTACGGCGGCGTATCGTAAATGGTCCGGCGTAAGCGCATCTAATTCAAATGAGGGGGGCGTGTTTTATGTAAATTACTCGTAACCCGACGTGATTGATGTCTACGGACGGCGTGCGCCGTCCGTAGACATATCCCAGTGTGCATTGCTCCAAAGTACGCCGTTCCGCCGTCCAGCCCAATTCGCGTACGACTTACGCAAACAACGTAAAAAGATAGGCCTGTTCCGACGTCCATACCTTGCATGGGCTGCGCCACCTAGGGACCAGATTTATCTTTACGCCGGCGTATCTCTAACGTAAACGGCGTAACTAATTGCGACGGGCGCACATACGTTTCTGAATCGACGTATCTAGTAATTTGCATATTCTACGCCAAACTCAACAGAAGCGCCACCTAGCGGCCAGCGTAAATATGCACCCTAAGATACGACGGCATAGGAGACTTACGCCGCTCGTATCTTAGCCTAATTTAGGCGTATCTGGTTTCCAGAATATGCTTAAATTTGCGCCGGCATAACTTTCTGTGAATCTAGCTAATGGTGTCTACACACTATGGGATATTTTTATGGAATTTTTATAGATTTATTTTTTACTAGTAACATCAGCAGGCGGACAAATCGGACACTAAGTGGCACTTCTTGGGGACCAGTGACACTGATGACGTAAGGGCGCCTAATTTAAATGCTAATGAGGCTTGACCTCACGTTTTTTTTACGTTTTTTCTTACTGCGCATTTGCCCTGGGCGCCTACATTTCCCAGGGCGCATTGCGGCTAAGTACGCCGTACGGGCCTATTGATTTCGACGCGGACGTAAATGACGTAACTCCCGATTTGCGGACGACTTACGCAAACAACGTAAAAATTTCGAACCTCGCGGCGGGAACGGCGGCCATACTTTAACATTGTTATTCCACCTCATAGGTGGAATAACTTTAGGCCGCCTAAGGCCTTACGGAAACAACGTTATTCGACTGCGGCGGGCTCGCGTATGTTCGGGAATCTGCGTAAAAGCTCATTTACATAATCTACGCCGGCCGCAATGGAAGCGCCACCTAGCGGCCATCCGAAAAATTGCAAGCTAAGATAGATAGATAGCTAAGATAGAGGGAGAGATGAGGTCGGTTTTATTTTGCAATAAATATTAGAGTGTATTATCTGACAGACTTAAAAGCAGGATTTACCCTGTAGCAAACATTAGTTTTGTCACTTTTACAGTACTGGAATTGGCCAGAAAGGTTCAGGATCTGGCACCTGTGGCAGGTATATATTTTTTTGGGGGGGGAGAAACAGATGACAATTAAAAGCTTAGTCTGTAGCATCAACAGCAAGGGTTTTGCAGAGCAAGCCAGAAGATCCAGTGCATACTCTGCAAGCTTTGACCAAACCCTGAACCGACCAAAACAACCAATCACTGCTCCACTCACTACAGTGGAGCCAAAAACTAAATTTAGCCTAGCAGTCTTACTAGAGAAGGGCTCTACAAATACTTCTATATTAGGTCTACCACGTCTTATTTTTTGCCACAGTGCTCTGCATGCATTAAAGACATTTGTGGATTTCAAGTGTTTGGTGAGTTCAGCTACCTGACGAAAATTGTCAGCAATGATTGTGTCTGCTATATTCAGGCCAGACATAGAGGTCTCAGGAAAGGATAGTCACTATCACAGTAACTGCAGTCAGAATACACATACACAAAAGTAGTCCTAAAAATTACTGTTGGGTCTCTGAATTGTGAGCACAGCAGTATACAAGAATATGTCGTCCACCACACTGCAATCCATTGCATTAATTCACCAGGATTACATGTAGGATTTGCTGTATACTCATGGTGACGGTAAAGCCAAACCTAATCCTCACTATCTATCTATCTATCTATCTATCTATCTATCTATCTATCTATCTATCTATCTATCTATCTATCTATCTATCTATCTATCTATCTATCTATCTATCATCAAACACAGCGGTCTCAAAAAGTTTTCTTACACAGGGTCCCCTTGAATACTTTCTCCATTACTGATGTCAACATATGTCAACTCAATGCATGATCATACAGTAGGAAGGACCTCCGAAATGATCAAAAACAGATTCAAATTCATTGTTGCTGAAGCAGTGCATTGGAGTAGTCTCTTCTCTTTGTTTGAAAGAAGCAGCAGAAATGTGTTGTGGTTATGTGCACGGCTCTATGCACACCACAGATCCCATTGTCTCTGGGTCATCTTGGGAGCAAGCAAGAGAGGGTGGCCACCTTTTAACAAGCCTTTCCAACTACTGCAGGTTAACTTGCTTGGCTTTATTGATTCATCTGAATACCAGCCACTTCCCATTGGAACAACACTAATATTAAAGTGTCTACAGCCTCCCAAGAAAACCTTGAATAATTTCTCACCTTGACCTGGAACAGTAAATACACATGACTTCACAGAATCACATGATCTTACACATGTATCCACCCTGCCATAAGCAAAGGTTACTAGCCAAATTTAGTTTTGCTGGGTTGTAATCTGCCCAAGAATTTTTTTTTTAGCATTTCACTTGGCTTCCCCAAAGCAGTTTTGTTATTGTATCTTGCTGCTGCCAGTAGGTGTCCGTGGCCCCTTTGGCAATTAACAGGTAGACAGGGGATCTTCAGCAATGCAGCTGATCACAAAAAGGTTTATTGCCAGTGGTGCGTGCGTGCTGGTGAAGGATATAAATATTTGTGGAGTGGCCTGGTGTGGGGATCTTCTTTCTGGGCTTTGGCCTGGGAAGGTGTCTGCAGGAATAAGTGCTGTTTGGGCTGGAAGGTCTAGCACAAAATCGGAAAGCTGTCCTGTCTGGTCGAGGAGGCTACAGCACCCAAGGCAGAGAGCCAGGAGAAAATGTCATGTTGGAGGGGGAATGAGTCTGACCTTCAGAGGACCCTGGAATTTTCTTGTAGAGGATGCATGGAGGCACCCACTGCCTGGCTGTGGAGCTCTGAAGACATTGCTGCTGGTGTTTACCTGATGGCCTATTTCTGCAATACACCATTATCATTGGAGCCTGGAAGACATTTTGTTGGAGGTATCTGAAGCCCTCTCTCCGTGTGAGCCTGGAGCAATTAAAACATTTTTCAAAAACATAAATTTGCTGGGGCCCAACATTATTATTAAAACCCTTCACTACAATCATGGAACCACTGTAGGGTAATGTCAGCCAGCCTCAACACTGGGCGTTACCTTTCTTAAAAGGGGTCGGTCGCTACTGATTAAAGGAGCTTATGAATGAGCAGAGCCAACTCATGGCTCTACTAGAACACTAAACCTCTCCTATTACAATCAAGTGACCAATGTCTAGGCAACAAGGCAAGGCAGTTATTTAGCTACAGTATAAGTCCTATTTATACCAGGACAGATATTAAATTATTTTTTCGGTACTTATCTTCACTAGATGTGACAGGTACACTTTTAGAAAAAATCCACAGCTTGGAGTTCCTCCGTGTGATCTTTGTTTGCGTACCATGTTCATTAAGGCAGACAAATATAATCAAGTAGTTAACTTTTCCAAGTACCAATTAGTTACAATTTTATAATGAGTAATCACAGCTTTCTTTCTACATTAATTTAAAATTACAGTTTTCAGAACCATTAGTGAAGAAAAAAATCAAACTAACCGCATGTCCTTTGTAAATTACTCTAATTATTTGGTCTTTGACAAGAAAGACTCTAAATTAAGCAACCTTTGTGCTTTAAGAGTCTTGGAGTGCCAACAGAACACTAAATCAGTAAAAACTCTGTCTGGTGGGTGATTGTTATTATCTAGCAGGGTGAATGTATAGAAGAAAGGACAGGTTCATATTTTTATAAATTGTTTGTGGTTTAATATACTGGATTTATAAAAAACTTTGTTTATACCTAAATGTTTTGGCAATCCCTCCTGAACCTCTTGATTATTAAAAGTTAAAAGATTTCATGCTATCACTCACTGTAACTGAAAAATGGTGAATGATAAAATGGCTACATCATTTACTTTATGTGATGTAATGCGCATTTAAAGTGATATGACACTTTCTAAAAAAAACAACCTTAAATTAGTTGTATATGTCATTTTATATATTTTATATGTGATTTTAACTTTAATGCGCATTTGTATGTTGTTCTGTTATCTAACCATAGACAAACCATAGAAATAACTTCTTCAAGGACCTTCAGACTACTAGGTGGAAGGATCTGCCTGCTATACTCTCACAATCAGTCCTCGTCTTATGATAGACAAAACCTGCAACTCCCCAACCCTCTAGATGAGCAGTACTGTTGATAAGTATGACATACAGGGCTTTTTTTCAGCTGGAACTTGGTGGAACTCAGTTTCGCCATCTCTGGCTCAGACCTTCTGCTCCCTTCTCATCAATATCACTTGTAAACACAGAAGTCCGGCTTCTATGTTTATCAGTGACAGTTTATCTCTCAACTGCTCCAACAGAGTGCAGGATGGTGCAATCACTACTGGATGATCTCCTTGCAAGTGATAGAGGCAGAGCCACCTACAGTGTGTGGGGAGGTACTAGAGCCGGTTGAGTGTTTCAACTTAATACAGCAACACAAGTAGGATATGTGAAAGATATTGGAGCTTCTAAAGTGGGAGGGGGAAGTTGGGGGCAGTGGAAGGGGAGTTGCATGCAGAGACCAAACCTGAAGAGGGGTGAAAGTGAGATGTGGATTTGGGATGCAGAGTCAAGCAGCTGTGGAAGAAAGCAAAGTGCACCCCGAACTCTACACTCTGTAGGTAGAGCCCCCTTTAACTCTGCACAATGTACCTATTAGATATGTGCATTTGTTTTCGTCCGAATGCATTTTCATCCGAATTTTGGGTATTTTCGTTATCAATTTAACAAACGAAAACGAACGTGCAGAATCCGAAATCCGAAAGATACGACATAAAAAAATACTTTTTATTTTATTTTTCGTTGCTACAACAGTTCGATATAGATAGGAGATTCGACATGACACTGACAATAGCAAACTGTGTCTATCGAACCCGCGGTCAAATGTGCCTAACCTAACTCTATTAGTCCAAGATTATTCTACATAGAGAGGAAAGATTCGACATAGAGAGAAAAGATTCGACATAGAGACAGTGTTGTGGTAGACCATTCAACATGAACGACGAAGCAGCGAAAAACATACAAACGTGGAATCTGTCATTGAAGGCTTATGGTGTCTGTCGAAAGTTCTAAGAAGATTCCACAAGCAGCTAAACTGTACGACGACGCAATTGTACATTTCCGGTCAAATGCTCGGCCCATAGGCTATAGAAGAATTTGAATGTCGGTTGACTAGTAATAATAATAATTTATAAATATAATTATTACTAGTCATACAACATTAGAATTCTTCTATAGCTTGAAGGCTGAACATTCGACCGGAAATGTACGATTCGATGTGCAGTTTAGCGGCTCCGTCGAATCTTCTTAGAACATTCGACAGACACCATAAGCCTTCAATGACAGATTCGACCTTAATTAATTCGGATTTTCGGACAAATGCATTTTTTTAACGAAACAAAATAAAAACAAATTTCGGGAGTAACTAAATACATTTATTTTTAAAACAAAATTCCGAAACAAAATATTTCAGTGTGCACATGTCCCGTATCACATCCCCAAATTCTGCATGTAGCACACCCCTGAACTCTGCACTCTGTGTTTAACACCCCCCCCCCTCAACTCAGCACTCTGTACGTAATGCACTCCTGCCATTTAATGCACCTTTAAGACCCTTCCACTGCAAGTGAAATTTGACCACATAATTTGATGCAGTTTGGAGGGTGTATATGGGGAGGGGGGGGGGAGGATGGTTTGGAAAGTTGTGGTTGAGTTCCTGCACCTATTTTCTGAGAAAAAAGGCCCTGATCACATATAAAAGGCTGAAGGGAATAACCTAAATACAGATGCTGGGGATGCCTAAACTTTAGGCTCAGCCTCTGTTAACCTGAAAAGGAACTTCACCCAAGAGGATATTAAGCATCTTTTGGAGGTGCAACCATTAATTCACTAACACTCACCTTCATCATGTTACCTTTTCACTCTGTTGTTTTTAAAATCCCCAGTATTTCCAGGTATGGAGAAGCATGTGACCTCCTCCTTGCATGCAGCGCTTGAACATGAACAGCCAATGGCCAGGTCTGACCGCTATCATGTGAGGGAAGGGGTGACATCATCAACCTTGTGTTAGCTCCAACACCATGCAAAATCAGGCTCAATTCTGCATAGAAGCCAATCAGCTTCTGACCTCAGCTTGTTCAATCAAGCTGTGGCAATAAAACTTGGAAGCTGATTTATATGCAGAAGATAGCCTGATTTTACACACTACAGTTTTAGTAAATAAATCCCCATGCAACATTGAGTTTACAAAGGGCTAGGACTATGACTTTGTGGTTGGGCAGATGTGATGGAAGTAAATATAAGTGGGTCAGGAGCTGGGCTTTCAGTAGACCCCATCACTTGAATGGAAGACAGCATTTGAATAAAGGTAATGCTCTTTGTGGTATAGGAGGAATACCTTTAATCTCTTTATAGATAAGATGGCAGGTCTCCTTCCTTCCCGCTTATCCATCCTCCTAAGGCATGATAATCTATGTAATACAATAGCCAGGACCTTGTACCATTCTTTATGTGTGACATCAGTAAAGATTGAGCATTATGCCATTGTTGATGTGGTCTTGACAGGAAGGCTCACAAACCTTAAGCTTGGAAATAAATTGTCTAAGTTCATGTTTAAGCACACTAGACCATGCTTCTCATAAATGTGTCAGAATTCTCCCTTCATATTTTGAGGTCATTATCAAAGGACAATAATAAAGATGGCTTGTAAATTAATCGGAACTTGTCAACGTCTGATGGTGTGGGTTCATTGCAGTTAGCTATTGTCCATGCATCAGGTTTATGCATTTCTTCACTTCATGACATGTCCTACCTTCATTATTACCTATAGATTTTTTACAGGAAGTGTGGTAAGAAACTGATGTGTTCTTTGATTTGGATACAACTCAAGTTTGTATGAAAATGTACTTGTCACCAGTGCACAGGTGGTGGGCATTCTGTCGCCTTAAGGTATGGCTTGTTGTCACCCATTGCTGGCTTGCTGGCCAGGCTAGTTGCTTGGGTGTGCTCAGCTTTAATATTTCTGAGATAAAGACCAGGAACAAGCATATGTCAGAAAAGTAGAAAATTCCTTTTTCACTGTACTTGTTTCACGCCAGTGGCTCTGGCAGTTTTGATTCCAAAATATCATCAAGACACTCAGGGAGCAAGAATTTTTAGAAGACGTTAACAATGACTGCCTTACTTTTTCCTACATGTAATGTTCCATTTAACAGTGTTTATTTACCCATTTAAGAAGAAAGTATAACATTTTGATTATGCCAATTTATGCAAAATGTTCTTGCTTGGAGTCCTAGTTGGACATCAGGAGAACCTTTTATTTTTATCTCCCGATTTTATGATGGCCTACATTGAAAGAATACATCAGAGAATGGTTGCACCTAGATGTAGCATTGGTGTGTACCCTTGAGAGAGCTCTAACCATCACTAGTCCTTCAATATCCACGGTGATACACTTCCATAATTTTTATCACCAATCTTCCCCATCCAATGAATGTACTATTTAGACTGTCACTTATTTCTGCCTAAAAATCTTCTACTGGTTTCTTCTTTGACCTGAAGGTTCCTGTGCTAGTTATTAGATATTGCACTAGATATCTCCTCAGCCTACAAACCTCAATCCAAATGGACAAACTGATAAGATCAAGTACATTTTGGAAACAAATAATGGGCTGGTGCAACAGTGATGTGAATGAAAAATCTGGATTGTCATAATTATTGTTATGCATGGACTTTATCTCAAATGTCACGTAAACAGGATTGGATTTTCTGTCGGAAAAAACCTTGGATATGCAACCCACTCAAGCTTGGGTTGCATACACACGGTCACACAAAAGTTCTCTGAACTTTCGTCCGTCAAGAACGTGGTGACATGCAACACTGCGACGAGCCGAGAAAATTAAGTTCAATGCTTTCAAGCATGCGTCGAATTGTTTCCGAGCATGCGTCAGAATTTTGCGCATCGAAATTGCTACAGACAAACAGAATTTCCGATCGTATTTTTTTCTGCCGGAATAATCGAGAACCAGCTCTCAATCTTTTGTTGGTGGAAATTCCGACAGCAAAAGTCTGATGGAGCATACACACGTTTGGAATTTCAGGCCAAAAGCTCACATCGGACTTTTCTTGTTGGAATTACCGATCGCGTGTACGCGGCATTACTTTTGATGTTTCATATGTTTCTGAAGTCCTCATTTAACATTGTGAATCCTCATAATTATTGCCACCTAAGGCAATTAAAGCCCAGTTTAATTAATTGGAACATATGTTAAACCAGATAGACTTTGCACTAACAACCTCCATTTTCATAGTGCTTGAAAAAATCTTTGCGGTAGGGTGTCGAAATTTGACTGTACAGTCCAATATGCACCAGAGTCTTCTGCACTCTAACTGACCTGGTCAGACAGACATGACGCCCCTACCTCTGCTCTACCACTGTACATAAAGATTCTTTTGATGAGGGTTGCCAGCATAGAGCACTGGAGTCGTAAAGCAAAAAACTCACTGCCACTAAGAAAAAAGGGACTTTAGAGGCATTGTAAAGTAAAAATGTGTAAAATCTTATAGAACACAGCAGTACAGGGCTTTAAAGAAAATAAAAAATGCGTGAAACTTTAATTGGCCTTTAAAATGCCTTTCCAACCAATGCAGAAGATAAGCACCCTTTTATTAAATCACGCCCATGCTGATAGTTTTGATTTGGACACTGAGCTAACAGCAACTCAGATTCTGTATTCTTCTGCCATGCCTCCAATGTCTATACTAGCAGGAGGTAAATTGGGGGCCACAAAGGAAGAACAAATTTTAACCCCTACTGTGCCTAGGGGGCGCCACCAGAGAAATTCTCTCCTTGCCGTGTGTAAGGAACTTCCTTGTATAAAGTGAACAAAAAAGCTAAAACTTACCAAATAGTTCCAGAGAATTTTTAGGCTGTGCTCATTAGTTCATTAACATTCCTATGCAGCGGTGTCCTTTAAAGACGCATGTTATTCATATGGATCTTTCAGGAAGACTTAGAGCGCTGGGGCGAAGGGACTTGGAAGCCATTTCATTTACCTAAAAATGTTCTCTTTTTTTGTGCCAATAATTCACCACTTTCAAAAGCAAAACCATCTTTTTTAAATTTTCTGTAGAGACACACAGCCTTGGTATAGGAAATTCTCTGCCGCTTGACAGAAATACACAGCAGCCCAGAATTCAGCCTGTACGCAGTCCCACACTTTATACATAAATACAGATGTCTAGGGAATGACACTTCTGTTTCATGTATGTGCATTGCAAATAATTTTTTTCATCTGTTAATGATAACATTTGCTTTTTATGTTTTTATCTACCAGCAGCATTTAAATGCACACAAATATCCTCGTCCAATTAAAACGAAAACTCTAGCGTGTGTTCAGCAAGCTCATATTTTTGAGTTATTACAATAAGATTTGCCCTAAATCAAACCTGTCCATACAAAAAAGTTGCCCAGGCATCTTGTACCTATCAAAGAGGAATGTACATTATGTACAGTACTTACCTCTCCTGCCACATGCGCCACTGCACAGTAGACATGTGCATTCGTTTTCGTCTGAATGCATTTTCGTCCAAATTTCAGGTATTTTCATTATCGTTTTAACAAACGAAAACAAACGCGCAGAATCCGAGATCCCAAAGATCCGACATAAAAAAATTCTTTATTTTTGTTTTGTTTGCTGCAACAGTTCAATATAGATAGGAGATTTGACATGACGCTGGCAATAGAAATCTGTTTCTATCGAATCTGTGGTCGAATGTGCCTAACCTGACTTTATTAGTCCAAGATTATTCTACATAGAGAGGAAAGATTCGACATAGAGAGAAAATATTTGACATTATAGAGGCAGTGTTGGGGTAGACCATTCGGCATGAACGACGAAGATTCGACGAAGCAGCGAAAAACATAGAAATGTCGAATCTGTCTATGAAGGCTTATAGTGTCTGTCGAAAGTTGTAAGAAGATTCGACAAGCAGCTAAACTGTACGAAGCCGCAATCGTATATTTCCGGTCAAATGCTCAGCCCATAGGCTATAGAAGAATTCAATGTTGGTTGACTAGTAATAATAATTTATAAATATAATTATTACTAGTGTCATACAACATTAGAATTGTTCTATAGCTTGTAGGCGGAACATTCGACTGGAAATGTACAATTGCGGGTCGTACAGTTTAGCTGCTCCGTCAAATCTTCTTAGAACATTCGACAGACACCATAAGCCTTCAATGACAGATTCGACCTTAATTAATTCGGATCTTCAGACGAATGCATTTTTCAACGAAACAAAATAAATAAAAACAAATTTCGGGAGTAAAACGAAATTCCGAAACAAAGTATTTCAAAGTGCACATGTCTACTGCACAGTGCTCTGTTAATGGGAAGGAACTAAGAAGAAAAAAAAGGGGTAGTAATACTGTAGAGCTCCGGTCATCACTGGTACCACATTCTCAGATTTATAACAAATAATTTTACACTGTGTGAGATTATTTTTCCCTTTTTGGTGGATCTTGCACTGGGAGAGAGAGAGATTTGCTTTGGAGGAAAGATTCTGGTCTGGGGGTCCCCTCCCTTAAAAAGGGAAACGCACTACATGACCCACTGCACACTAGAGGGTCATAGTGATCTGGTAAGCAGCTTGAGTTATTGGTGGTGGGACAAGAGTGGTTTGATTTCACAGAATATTAGGGTCATTTTTGAAGAATTCAGAGAGACATTAAGCACTGCATGATACCACATACCAGATAGCAATGATAACTTGCCACAACTCTGTGGCAGTGTTGAATTGTAAGTCTTGTTACCTTGCTGCACATTTTCACCTTCAAGTTGTACACTTGCAAAGCACTTGAAGCAGAAGTTCTAGTTAACACTTTTCCAATTTGTAGCAAATGTGCGTGGCAAGTCTCTAGCAAGAGCAAAGTTGCAGTGGTGAGTCTTTCCACAAGAGCTCTGCAAGTCACAGTGACCCCCTGTGGTGGGATGACTATTGCACAACATAACGGAACCAGAACTTGCAGAAGACTTGCAGAATGTTTGCAAAGAAAATTGATCTGGAGTCATGCAACGTGGACTTGCTGCAATTGTGCATCAAACTTGTGAAGCCTGGCAAGTCTAGCAATAGCTCAGCAAGTCATTTTCAAACTTGCAGATCATCTGCTTGCTATCTGGGATGTATTTATGAACACTTATTATGGACACTTTATAAATTGTGTTTACCGGCTGAATGATTATATGCTTTATTGAAGTTCTAACTATTGCATGATATTACATGAACGCATGGACATTCATTATGGTCACATAATGAATTGTGTATATATGCTTTATTTATATCTTTATTCATACCTATGTTGATGCATATTGGTACACTGGTTGTATAAGAGTTGGTACACTGTACCTAGTGCAGCTATATTGTGGTGTAGCAAGGTACCACTTTTCTATATGGTTAAAAGACTACCGTTGGTAGATAAAGAAGGAACTCAGCTCCCTCCGGTGGTCAATTTATTATAGCCATCTCCTGTTTGTTTTACCCTGGTACAGCAATGAATGTTGGGAAATGAAGTACAGGGAGATAAAGACTCCATTGCCCTGGTCAGTTGACAGACTAATACAAGTAAAAAATGCGCAAATAAACAATGTATCCCGAATCTTGTATCATCGTATCCTGTGTCTCTCTCTTTGTATCCCCTCCCCCTTCTCTCTCCTCTATCCTGTGTTTACGATGCTTCAGTTTATGAATGGAGAGGAGCTTCTCTCCATTCATTTTAGCTGAGGCTGCAGAGAAAGGAACTGGGGAATCTGTCCTTAGTCCCTTTCTCTGTCTCAAAGGGGAGATGTCAGGGGTCTGTTTAGACCCTTGATATCTCACCAAAGACCCCCCAACAGGGCTGATAAAAAATAATAAAATATATATTTTTTTAAATAATAAAAATGTAAATAAAAAACCACACCGACAATCCACAAAGCCCCCCCCCCCCCAAAAAAAAGAAGACAGCACTGTCAAAAAATGTTTTTGGAAAAAAAAATACTGCCAATGTCACATGACATTAAAAAAAAGTATCGGTAATCGGTATCGGCGAGTACCTGAAAAAAAGTATCGGTACTTGTACTCGGTCTCAAAAAAGTGGTATTGGGACAACCCTACCTACAAGTATATTTGCGAATTGTTGGGAACGATCGTATTGAGGTTTGGTCTGATCAACCAAACCACCCTAGTGAGACACATGTTTTAAAGACTGCCTGTTAGTAAGAGTCAGTTGTTGATACAATTATATATATATATACTCTTCTATCCAAAGTATTTTGTTATATTAAGTTGCACAGTGTTGCTGATAGTGAGAGCTGGGTGAGGCCTGGTGAAGAGGTGCTTCAGTATTGGACATATCTTTCTGAGTTAATCCCTTTGCTGTGCGCTTACACAGGTCTGTCTTAAATGCTAGAATCAAACCTGTATTTATTATTACTATTGACTGTTACAGTCCACTACCTGTTTACTTGTTACTTGTTAATTTACTTTATTATCTTACCCAGTAAAGTTTCCTTGGTTAAGTGCAAACCTGTGTGCAGTCTATCTATTATCCTGTGGGACCAGTGCAACACAAGGTAACAACTTATCTGTTAATTTTATTATTATTGTGTCCCCCTTGCAACCTGAGGGGTCCACAATCCTTACTGATACCAGTTGTGCTAAGGGAGGGTTCGAGACAGTTTCAGGGGTTGATAGCCAGAGCGTTGACCCAAAACTAACCAAAAGGTCCTTCGGGGGTAGTGCTACAGTGACATATATTTATTATATATATTTTATTTTTGGTTTGGTATGTGGCACAGGTTTTTAGATTTTTTAGGTAAATACCTGTAGGTATGAATAGAAAGGTGGATTTTACTACTGCTTTAAAAAATCCTCTTACAGTTATGTTGCTGGGGATGTATATACACCAACTTCAATACATACAGTATACCCCTGATACCCCAAACAGCCATGGATAACTGTAGAAAACAAAATGTTTTGTAGCAGAAAAGATGAAATTGCAAAAAATAAAAACCGCAGAGATGATCAAATACTACCAAACCAAAGCTCTATTTGTGGGAAAAATAATAACATAAAATGTGTTTATGTACAACTTCGCATTACCGCACGATTTTCAGTTAAATCGACGCAGTGCCATATCACAAAAATGGCCTGGTCTTTAAAGGGGTTGTAAAGGTTCATGTTTTTTCACCTTAAAGCATCCTATGCATTAAGGTGAAAAAACATCTTAAGATTTGTGGCCCCCCAGCCTCCCCGTTTTACTTACCTGAGCCCTGGAAGTCCCGTGTCATGAACAGACTCTTCCTCTGCCCGGTCTTCTCGTCTCTTCATTGGATAGATTGATAGCAACGCAGCCATTGGCTCACGCTGCTGTCAATCAAATCCAATGATGCGCCCACCGGGGGGCGGGGCCGAGTCCTGTAGTAAGCGGCGATGGACGCCAAATACTGGGGCGGGGAGGAGCTGAGACAGCCACCGTGGGACCCCAGAAAACGCCATTCGGGGCCACTCTGTGCAAAACGAGCTGCACAGTGGAGGTAAGTATAACATGTTTGTTATTTAAAAAAAAAAAACCTTTACAACCCCTTTAAGGAGGCAAATCTTTCTGGGGCTGAAGTGGTTAATCTAAAAAAAAAAGCCCGAACGCATACTTCTCTTTTAAGCTATACATCAAGTATTTAACCTTATTCATTGGCCCCTAGATTAAACAAGCATTGTGCAGAGGAAGCCCCAATGCAAAGTTACATTTTATAATACCCTAAAGTATGGTATTAAGTAGGCTAAACGCCAAACTCTAGGCATTATCTTTATATTATTATTATTATTATATTATTATATTTATATTTTTATTCTCTACCTTATTCATTGCCACCTAGATTAAACACTCATTCATCTCTTGCAGTGCAGAGGGAGCCTCACTGCAAAGTTGCATTTTACAATACCCCATCATTTGGTTTAAGAAGGCTAAATGCAAAACTCTAGGCATTATCGTTATATTATTATTATAATTATATTTATATTATGTTCAATATCTTTATGTTGCTTTAGATAGAGCAGAAAAGTGTTAGACCCCTTTCACACTGAGGCAATTTTCAGGCATTTTAGCCCAAAAAATAGCGCCTAAAAATTGCCTCTCATGCCTCCCCAGTGTGAAAGCCTGAGTGCTTTCACACTGGGGCGGTGTGCTTGTGGGACAGGAAAAAAAGTCCTGCGAGCAGCATCTTTGGGACGGTTTGGGAGCGCTGTATACACCACCCCTGCCCATTGGAATGAATAGGCAGTACTTCCGAAACACCTGAAAAGCGCTTCCAAAGTGCCGCAACACGTGTGCTTTTAACCCCTACTTCGGTCGCTAGCGGGGGTTAAAAGCGGCAAGCTAGCGGCTGAAAAGCGTAGCTTAAACAGCAGTAAAGCGCCACTAAAACTAGCGGTGCTTTACCGTTAAATGGACCCCAGTGTTAAAGGGGTCTTAGTGTTTCTGTTACTGCCATTTGTGTTCCTGATCTGGAGATTTATTTTAACTTCCTGTTAGGACAGGAAGTGATGGGAAATATCTCCAATGGGGCACAGACTAAATTCATTTGTGCAGAAGGATTAGAACTTCTGAGAATGTTTTTATAGCTGTCTGTACATTTCTATCCCAGTGGCAAATGCATCTTCTATTTCTTGTATGACACAGATACAGGACATAAGGGAAGATCTCCCTTTGGGGTTACAGATAGACAGAAGAGTCTGGCAATCATTTAAACTTTCTCCACTCATTTAAAAACGAAAAATTTGAACACAAACAAGTTATTCTCACAAATTGTTCTTTAAGGCATTTCTGGGATTTGTAGTTCTTCTTTAATTTGACATTAGTTACCTCTAGCTGCCTGAAAGCATACATGATGTTCTATAGCTGCCTTTTCCTGTCTTCCTGTGTCATTGCCTGGTTGGTGGAAAACATTCCAGATGGCACACAATACAAATCAATTACACACTGGAGAGTTTCATGCTATGTGATCTATACACGGCCATTTAAAGGAACAACCCCCCACACCCCCTTCCTTTTGCAGAAACATTGGGGATATGAAAATATGAATTCATGACTTAGGCCGGTGGGACTAGAAGGAAGGGGAGGGGGGCACAAATTGTGTGGTGTTGTACAATGAGACGGAACTTAATAAAGAGAATGTGACAGGGCAGCCCCTGCAGCATGCAGAAATCTTAATTGGTATCATGCTATGTATTCCCACTTGGTGAAGTGGACACACTTTATTGGTCAGCCCCAGGCAGCTGCTGTCAGCATGGATGGTTCTGACTATATAGGGAAGCAGACACAAGTTAGGTTTGTCCCCACAGCCATGGTGGATGGAGCAAACATGCATAACAAATGGCTAGTAATATGCACAACTCTGGCTTTTGACCTAGGTGGGGCGGGCGAGACTAGATGATAAATCTTTCTTGCTCCTTCACTTTTCAGATGGGCTAAAGGTGCGCATTGCAATCTTTTCCTTTTGCATCTATTATTTTTACCAACGGTTTGAGGGTAAATTGGAGTCTTTATTCATTTCAGTCTGCCTTCTGGCTATTGCTCATTAGATTATGTAAGTGCTTCACATCATAAGAAGATGTTGTCCTAGATCCTGCAGAGCAATCTGCAGAACTATAAAGCTTGGAGAACTACGGGTCACAGCAATGTACTACCAGATCACACAACCCGAATTCCCCAAAAAATGGGACGGAGTCCAAAATCTACATAAAAACAGAAAGCAATGATTTGCAGATCTCATAAACCCAGATTTTATTCACAATAGAAAAAAGAAAACACTTTAAACTGAGAAAATTTACCATTTTAAGAAAAAATAAATACGCCATTTTTAGTGATGGCAGCAACATGTCTCAAAAAAGTTGAGACAGGCAACAAAAGTCTGGCAAAGTAAGTGATATACAAAGTGTAGTGCTCACCCCCGAAGGAGCCGCTGTTTAGTTTGGGGATCGGCCTATTTAAGTTACCTTCTTGACTTGGCCTAGGGGTGATAGCTGTGAGTGTGAATAAAGAGCGAGGGCCAGATTCACAAAGAGATGCGACGGTGTATCTCCTGATACGCCGTCGTATCTCTGATTTCCGTCGGTCGTATCTATGCGACTGATTCATAGAATCAGTTACGCATAGATATGCCTAAGATCCGACAGGTGTAAGTGACTTACACCGTCGGATCTTAGGCTGCAATTCCAGGCCGGCCGCTAGGTGGCGCTTCCGTGTCTTTTATGCGTTGAATATGCTAATGAGCATTTACGCCGATTCTGAAACGAACGACCGCCCGGCGCTTTTTTTACGTCGTTTGCGTTCGGCTTTTTCCGGCGTATAGTTACCCCTGGGTCTATGAGGCGCAGCCAATGTTAAGTATGGCCGTCGTTCCCGCAACGAAATTTGAATTTTTTACGTCGTTTGCGTAAGTCGTTTCGCGAATATGGATGGACGTAATTTACGTAAACGCCGAAACCAATGACGTCCTTGCGACGTCATTTGGAGCAATGCACGCTGGGAAAATTTTCGGGCGGCGCATGCGCTATTCGATCGGCGCGGGGACGCGCCTGATTTGAATAGTACACTCCCCCTAGCCGCGGAATTTGAATTCCGCCGGGGGATTTACGATACGCCGCTCCAAGTTTTGAGGTAAGTGCTTTGTGAATTAACCACTTGCCTCAAAAACTTGCGGCGGCGGATCTTAAATCAGATCTAAAGATCCGCTAACCTATGTGAATCTGGCCCCAAGTGTCCAGACGTCAGTTGATTTTTGAATGCTTTATTCCAAGGCCCAACATGGCCAACATCAACATGACACACAATAGAGAAAAGTTGATGAGCGTAGAGAAACTTTAGTATCAGGCCTTGGATATGAAAGATAGCAAGCCTGCTCTCAGCAATAATGTAACCCAATTCGTCGCCACCACAATCAGGGTGGGTAAAGTGTCCCCGGACAGGCGTCTATCACAGGCCTGGCAGCCGGAGCGCCACTTAAGGATCACTGGGAGGAACAGGCCTCTGCCACAGGCTTGACAATTTGAGATTTGTGAAATTAGTTTGAGCGAATCCTCCCAGTCAGTTCAGATAGTGTCACCCACTGACAGCTTGAGCATACCTGTCATGCAGTGTGGTGACTGGATCCCCGATGGTTTGTCTAGGCCTCCTGGACAACCTCTGATTCTAGGTTCTCCCGAACCAATCCCCAATCGCACAGCTCCCGGCTTAGGATCCTCTCAGAAGAAGGTTGGGACCCAGCCAGTCGCTGGGGCCCCTCTCTAGGTTGGGATGAGGCTCTGCATTGGTGCATGACCTCAGTAAAGCAGGCCACACAGGCGAGCCCATGGATGCGCGCACCCTGAAGGTGGATGCCGCACCAGGAACTCGGGCCCCACACAGAACAGAACGGCCCAAAGGAGGTTGCCCAGATATATCCCCCTCCCAGCATGCCCAATGAGGGAAAAACTCCTCTGATTGGCTGCTAGGAGAAGGTGGGTCTTTCAGAACCCCTCTAGCGCCAGCTGCCGCCCGGGGGTGATAACGCACCCCCGGAGCGCAGACTGACCCACAGGACAAATTCTGAAATTAGCAACAGCCTAAATTTCCATAAACTGTGAATGGGAGTAAACAAATCCTCCCATTCCCCACTTACTTTAGCTTAGCGCCCGTACTGAAAAGTAAGGGGACGCTACAAAAGGAAGAGTTTGACGAATATTTTGCAAACAATTAGGTTAGTTGGCAACAGGTCAGTAACATGATTGGGTATAAAAAGGGCATTTTAAGCTGCCCATACATTATACAATTTTATTGTTCAATTTGCTTTAGAGTTACCTTCCACTATGTAGTACAAGGACCTGCCTGATTGCATACAAATTGAAAGCGTTTAGGTGTGACCTCATATTATATGGTTTTATTAAATCTAAGAGAAAGTTTACAAGAAAATTGTATAATGTATGGCCAGCTTTAGAGAATGAAGCCTCGTACACACAACCGAGGAACTCGACGGGCGAAACACATCGTTTTCCTCGTCGAGTTCCTTGTTAGGCTGTCGAGGAACTCGACAAGGCAAGTTTCTCCATTCCCATCGAGGAAAAAGAAGACATGCTCTCTTTTTGGCTTGACGGGATCCTCAACAGTTTCCTCGTCGAAAAATGTACACACGACCGGATTCCTCTGCAAAAAAAAAATCCCAGCAAGTTTCTTGCTGTTTTTTGCCGAGAAACTCGGTCGTGTGTACGAGGCCTCAGAGTGTCTCAGAAGTAAAGCTGTGGACCAAAGAGGTTTACCAATCTGTAAGTAGCTGCATCTAAATACACTTTAAATTGAAATATAATATAGTATATTATACTTTAAATATGTCATCATCTACTGTGCATAATATCAGATTCAGAGAATCTGGAGAAATCTCTGTGCCCTGGCGGACAAAGCCGAAAAACACACTATTGGATACTTGTGATCTCGGGGCCATCAGGTGGCACTGCATTAAAAACTGACATGATTCTGCAATGGACATCTCTGCATGGGCTCAGGAATACTTCCAAAGATCACTGTCTGAGAACACAATTTGTCATGTCATCCAAGTAATCCATTTAAGTTAAAGCCCTATCATGCAAAGAAGAAGCCATACCCGAACATGATCCAAAAACACTGCTGTCTTCTCTGGACCAAAGCTCATTTGAAATGGTCTGTTGCAAAGTGGAAAACTGTTCCTCGGTCAAATAAATTTAAATTTTACATTCTTTTTGGCAACCATGGGTGCTGTGTCCTCCGGACTATAGTGGAGAAAGGACCTTCCGCGCTTGTTATCAGCTCTCAGTTGAAAAGCCTGCATTTTCTTCCATCTGGAAAAACACCATCATCATATCTGAAAGATATATCCTGATTTTTGAGCAGCATACGCTCCCATCCAGATGACATCTTTTTCAGGGAAGGCCTTGCATATTTTAGCAAGACAATGCTAAACTGCATACTGCATCTGTAGTCCAGACCTTTCACCAATTGAAAATATTTGGTACATCTTGAAATCAATAATGCCACCCTGCTGAAATCCCACCCTTATGCTCAAATTGTCCCCCCCATCCCCCAAATCCCCCACCCCGAAAAACATTCAATCCTCCTAGCTCAAATCTCTAGCCCTAAAATTTCCACTCCTAGTACACATCTACACATCTCCCCCCCCCACTTCAAATCACCCTCCCAGCACAAATTCCCCCAAATACCCCCTCCTAACACATATCATCCCCCCTCCCAACACAAGTCCCCCTAAATCACCACTCTTAGCACTCTCCCTGTTAAATCTCCCCTCCTAAAACAATACTTACACCTGCATCCCCCCAAAATCCCCTTCCAACACAAATCCCCTCCCCCCTAATCTCCTTGTGATGCCCTCCAACCTCACATGATACCACAGTGCCCAGGGCAACCACTCCTCCTGCCCACTCTTTGTCCCGGCCCTGCAAGACCACAATTGTATTTTTTCTCATTTCCACTTTCAGGAGCAAGAATATGGCCTATGACCTACCCCTCTGATTCTGGCCCTCCGGACGGAGCTTCTAATCAAGGAGTAAGGTGATCATAACAGAGAAGACTTTGAAGAGGAGCAGGCCAGCAGGAGCAGGAGAAGTCCAGACACTCAGGCCCCGTACACACGACCGAGTTTCTCGGCAGAATTCAGCCAGAAACTCGATCGGAGCCGTATTCTGCCGAGAAACCCGGCCGTGTGTACACTTTCGGCCGAGGAAACCGACGGGCCAAATAGAGAACATGTTCTCTATTTCCTCGTTAGTCAACGGGGAAACTTGGCTCGCCGAGATCCTCGGCGGCTTCACAAGGAACTCGACGAGCAAAACGATGTGTTTTGCTCGTCGAGTTTCTCGGCCGTGTGTACGGGGCCTCAGAGTCACAGTAGTAGGATTTGACTTGGGGGGGATTGATTCCCTGTGGATTTTCATGGTGCTGAGACCTCATGTCGTTTGCCACCTCTGCAAGCCTTGCAGTAGGGCACTACATTGTGCTGCATTTATATGTCTCAGAACCCATCAGGCAGGAGACAAAACCTTTCAGTAATGTCATATTTCCGACATAAATTACCTGCACCTTTCAACTTCATTTTTATAACATGTTCTCGTCTGATTTGTAGAGGATTAATCACAGAGATTTATCCCATCCAACGTATTAATGTCATTTTTTCATTTGGATACTAAATTGGAGTGCACCCTTAATGAGCAGCGCGATATTCCTCCGTCGGAGAAATGAGGGGGAAATATATGGAAAGATGGGCTCTTCTTATAGGATGAGTCTATTAAAGATTTGAAGTTAATTATCTGGTCTACTAATAATAAACATGATGCAATTAAATTCACCTTGACTTGTAACTTTAATCAAATTAATTTTCTTGATGTTGCTGTAATTAAAGAGGGGGATCATCTAGAGACAGATTTATCGCTGAAATGTACGGATAAAAACAATTATTTATTGGCTAGTAATTTTCACCTTGTAGTCAAAATTATGTTTCAGCCAATTTGAGGCAAAAAGATTTGCACAAAGGAGGGAAGCGGGCGGAATGGGAATGAGGTTTCCAGAGATGCGGCTGTGAAAAATCATGGATCAGCGTGAAATGTTATTGTTCATTTATTGGACAATGTAGATATTTACTAATGAGTGTACTTTTCAACAGTCTACTTCTCTGGCGTGTTCTCATTAAAGTATATGTGAACCCATAAAAAATATATTTACTTATCAGAATTAATGTAAACCCAGCCACTAAATTTGCATATAAAAGATTTAACATGTTAATATTTCAAATTTTATTTTCAATATTATTAAATGAGCAGCTTTCATTAAAAGAACACATGCTGATTCTCCCATGAAGGTCCTTGCTCAGGCACTTTTTGGTATAACTTTTGATATTTAAGTTACACCGCCGAAAAATTTCTACCTAAGTGCCCGATCCACAAAGCACTTAGCTAGAAATTTTCAGCTGTGTAACTTAAATCCGGCCGGCGCAAGGCGTTCCTAATTTAATGGGGCGAGTCCCATTTAAATTAGGCGCGCTCCCGCGCTGGCCGTACTGCGCATGCTCACGACGTCATTTTCCCGACGTGCTTTGCGCGGTTTTACGTTGCGCCGGGTTTTGAGAATCGCGACGGGCGTAAAAAAAAAATTTGAAAAAAAAAGACGGCGACGCGGGATAGAAGGGTCTACTTTTACAAGGCCTAAACAGTTTAGGCCTTGTAAAAGCAGCCCTAATATTGCGACGGCAAACTAATACTTACGGAGAAAAAAACGAAGCGTAAAAGCTTTGTGGATCTCCGTAAGTGCTAATTTGCATACCCGAAGCGGCATTTCGATGATAAATGCCCCCAGCGGCGGCTGCGGTACTGCATCCTAAGATCCGACAGTGTAAGTCCCTTACACATGTCGGATCTTCTCCCTATCTATGTGAAACTGATTCTGTGGATCAGTTCCATAGATAGAAACAGGTATACGACGGCGTATCAGTAGATACGCCGGCGTATCCCTTTTGAGAATCAGGCCCTCTGTCCTTGTCTTGCAGTTGTGCTCCTGGGTTGTGACGTTGTTTGAGCCTACGAGTGGCCTTTGCATCACATATTGGACAGGCATGGTTCACTGTTGTCACCATCAGGAAACATGCCCTGAGAAATACCCTGTATTGTCAAATATATCGGGACGCCTGCTTTACAGGCACATGAACTTTAATGGCATCTCCGTCTTAGTCTGTAGGGTTCAATATTGAGTTGGCCCACCTTTTTCAGCTATAACAGCTTCAACTCTTCTGGGAAGGCTGTCCACAAGGTTTAGGAGTGTGTCTATGGGAATGTTTGACCAGTCTTCCAGAAGTACATTTGTGAGGTCAGGCATTGATGTTAGATGAGAAGGCCTGGCTCGCAGTCTCCACTCAAATTCATCCCATTCATCTATTCATCTATTTTGAGGTCAGGACTCTGCGCAGGTGAGGCAAGTTCCTCCACCCCAAACTCTCTCATCCATGTCTTTATGGATCTTGCTTTGTGCACTGGTCCAAATCATTCGGTGGAGGGAGGATTATGGTGTGGGGTTGTTTTTTAGGGGTTGGGCTTGGCCCCCTAGTTCCAGTGAATGGAACACCTAAGGCATCAGCATACCAAGACATTTTGGACAATTTCATGCTCCCAACATGTGGGAACAGTTTGGGGATGGCCCCTTCTTGTTCCAACATGACTTCACACTAGTGAACAAACAAGGTCCATAAAGACATGGATGAGCTAGGTTGGGGTGGAGGAGCTTGACTGGGCTGAACAAAGTCCTGACCTCAACCCGATATAACAGCTTTGGGATGAATTATAGAGGAGACTGTGAGCCAGGCCTTCTCACCCACATCAGTGCCTGACCTCACAAATGCGCTTCTGGAAGAACGGCCAAACATTCCCATAGACACACTCCTAAACCTTGTGGACAGCCTTCCCAGAAGAGTTGAAGCTGTCATAGCTGCAAAGGGTGGGCCAACTCAATATTGAACCCTGGGGACTAAAACTGGGATGCCATTAAAGTTCATGCTTGTGTTAGGGCAAGCGTCCTTATACTTTAGACAATATAGTGTATCATGCTGGAGTGCAAGTAGACAGTTTATTGTGAAAATGTTGCAGGAGATCAAAGGGACTAAGATGCAACAAGGGATGCAAAAAAGTTGAAAACAAGTGTTCAGTTTAAAAATGGCAGTTGGTTAGGATAGACATAGCTTTAGCAAGCTATATGTCATTCTGTTTGGGAACAGAAAAACTGCAGCACACCGGATGTATCAAAAAAGTCTTCATTTATGGTAGACATTGTCCCCAAGCATGGCAATGGTCATCCACTCTCTAGAACCGCCCCTCTTACATGTTTTAACCAATAAGGGCCTAAAAGTAGAACTTATTTTTTTTTTTGGATAGAGTAAAGGAGGGTTATAACCCCTGTTTTTGCCATCTGTGTCCCATTGAGAAGATTTACCTTCACCTCCTGTCCCATAGCCAAAACGGGAGATGAGAGGAAATTCCTGAAAATTATGGGAATGCTTTGGCCCCCCCAGGTCACCAGAACTAGTGTCCCCATTGGAAGATTTCACCTCTATTACTTTTCTGGGGACATCCCAAAATTTGGGATTTTCTTTTACTTTCACTTTCAATGATAATGGTAAACAGGACAAATAGAAGAAAGGGTGAATCTCCCTAATGGGGGCACAGACAGAAATACAAACCTAATAGGTGTTCTAGGAGTGGGGATTTGGTAACGGGGGGGGGGGGGGGTTTGGTTAGGAGGGGGGATGGGGGGGGTGCTAGGAGGTGGGATTTGTGCAAGGAGGAATTGGGGAGGGGGATTAGAGGTGGTTGTGCTGGGAGAGGGAATTGGGGGGAGGGGGTTGGAACTAGGTTTGTGCTAGAAGTGGGAATTTGGGAAATATCTGACACTAACTGAGACACTGAGTGAAAAATGACTAACTGCCACCAACATCACCAGTGACACTAATACAGTCTATTTATGCGGTGAGTCTGCCTCCTGCCAGCCCATTTGCTGGGGATTGTCTGAGGCCCTTATAAATATACATGACAGCCCCTCCGAGCTTCCACCCACTACATTTTGAACCTTCTCCAAGGTTCCAGAAAACAGGCCGAGGCACTAGAAGAGCTGTCAGGTGAGTCATCCAGCATCCCTGAGTCACGGAATCCTGACCCAGATTCACAACCCAGGCCTGGCTCTCAGCCTACTCTAACAACTAACCTATTTACATCTAGCACACTAGGGTGCTACACAGAGATTTCCCCAACAGTTTTCTTTTCTGCCACCAGATGTCCTTAGCTTGATCGCAATATCATTCCACCCACTTCCTCTGAGCCCATGTTGCCTTAGACCCACCCCAGTCTGTAATTGGACACTTAAAAGAGAAGCAGCACAGTGATGATCTCATTTCTCTGTCACGTATCTCTCTCCTCCAATCAGCATGCTTCTTCTTAACACATGAACTGGTTGGCTCTTTGTGCTGCTTCCTCATTCTCCAGCTCTGCTGTACAGGGATAGTAAGAGGCTGATACCAGGTCAATGCAGATACTTACACTGCTTGCATTAAAAAATACACAATACAAGCTGCATTAATTTGTGTCTTTTATATCAATCTAGAGTTCCGCATTATGATCCCTGTAAAATAGGCTGGAGGTTTTTATTTATTTATTCTTCTTCTGTCATGCAGTCTCTAAAAATTCTGCCGCAGCTCCTTAGTTCTTTAATAGGAAGACAACTTTTGATCTCAGAAATGATGAAGGAATGCACACGTATCCATTAGGATGGAAGCAGCTGCGATGGAAGCTTTTTGGATGTCTGCAGCTTGTAAGAACTCGGCGGAATGTTTTCTACCATTCCGAAATCCCCCTTTGGCAATGGCAGTAATTTAATTTCCATAAAACCATATACAGTAATCACTACAAGTAAAAATGACATTTCGATCTTACAGCCACATGTGGCTGTGTAATAGAAACGCGAGTTCCTGCCAAACTGTGTGCAGTAATAGTGAAACAAATCGTATTTGTCTTATTAAAGATTCTCTACTGCATGCCTACAGCCATCAAACACAAAAATGTTACTCCTACAAGATTTTTACCACCAAGATTATATATAATAATGGTTGTACGCCCCAAGAACTATCTTCTTCCATTCACAGCAAGCGATTTTGTAAACTTTTTGCTATTCGTAGTCGTAATTTACTATTTTCTAGGAAAATCGCAATTCAGGACTATTAAGGTCCAACTCAGTGAAAATGTAAAATTGTCCCTTGCAGTGAGGCTTCACCTGCACTGCAAGGGTTAATCAGGGCTGGACTGGGACAAAAATTTGGCCCTGGACTTCATTCAGACTGGCCCACTTAGACAGGTCTCTCACATGGCGGCCGGACAACTCCCACCCCCCCGGCCACCCAAGCCCCCTCTCTCCCTTCACTAGCCACTAGCCGTTCTACTTTATTAGAGTAGAACGGCAGGTACTGGTACTCTTATAGGCAGTATCAGTGGGGAAGCTAGACATTATTTCACCTGGGGCAAAGGATCAGTTCGGTGCCCCCATGGGACAAGATTAGGCAGAAGTGAGAAACTCCCAGGCCATAGCTGTTGAGTCAGCTGTCTGTCCCCTCACCTGTGCCCCCTCTGGTCCCCCCTATGCTCCTCTGTCATATCCCCTGGTCCTCCCCCTGCTTTTCTGTTCCCCCCCAGGTGAGCGCTGCGGGGAGGGAGAGGAGGTGAGCGCTGCGGGGAGGGAGAGACAGAGGAGCAGAGGGGGGCGGTCCGCTGTCACTGAAACCGGCCCACTGAGCCATTGGCCCACCGGGAAACTCCCGGTAGTCCCAATGGCCAGTCCATCCCTGGGGTTAATTGTTAATTTCGTATATGGGGTGAGGAGAAACATTTTTACTTACCTGATCCTCCGCTTTCTTCAGCAGAAGGGGCTCCTCCATAGCAGTGCACGGTTCCTCCAATGCATTGCTCTTGATGGCATAAGGACCCTGACCACTGGGACGTGGGAGAGAAGACACTTCGGGGATCAAGTATGACATCCACTGGATCGGGCCCGATCCATCGGACAAAGCCGATAACTGATGACTGTACCAGCCCACTGCCCGTGCCATGTCACCACTGTAACCAATAACTGCAGGTCACATGACATTTATAAACAATGGATGGCTTCCTTTCAAGCCATCCATTGTATACACATGTGTTATTAGTTGTGATTGGTCACAGTGATCACATGGTACAGACTGGGAAAATCACGGCCCATCTGTGCCATGTGACCGCTGTAACCAATCACTCCAGGTTACATGACAGTTATAAACAATGGATGGCTTCCTTTCAAGCCACCCATTGTATACAGTTGGGTTGCTAGCTGTGATTGGTCACAGTGATCACATGGTACAGACTGGGCAAATCACGACCAATCAGTGCCATGTGACCAAGGTAACCAATCACTGCAGGTCACTTGACAGTTATAAACAATGGTTATAAACAACCCAGTATCTGTGGTTCTTCCTGCAAGTGATCTCCTTGGCTGGGATACTTAAATCTGTGTCGATCAGCTGGTGTAATTCAGTATAATCAGAGGCAGCTGCTGTCTTAATTCCAGAGAAGTGTGCCGGTGGAATTTTCCGGTCAGTGCATCAAACACACAGGGTTTAAAGTCCCTGAAATTCACAGTGGCTAGGCCAAATTAATGGGGGGGGGTGCATGTCCCAGCGTCAAAGGTTTACATGTTTCGTCCCTATACTCCAGGACTTCATCATAATCAACTGTGTTTACTCTTTTTAAATCATAATCACAACAGAAACTACCCAAATTAACCTGATCAAAAGTGTACATACCCTGGTGATTTTGGGCTGATAACATGCACACAAGTTGACACAAAGGGGTTTGAATCGCTATTAAAGGTAACCATCCTCACCTGTGATCTGTTTGCTTGTAATTAGTGTGTGTGTATGAGGCTGGGTTCACACTACTACACTACTTTCATCCTACTTTGCTCTGCTACATTGGTCCTACATTTATCCTACATTGGTCCTACATCCATCCTACTTTCATGAACAGGATACTACTTTGGTCCGACTTCAATGATATTCAATGGGCCTGAAGTAGGATCAATGTAGGACCAAAAGTAGTACAGGGAGCATTTTCAAAGTCCGACCGCCTTGTGTAGGACACTACAAGACGCTCTCATAGGGAAACATTGAACACAGAGCAAAGTAGGATGAAAGTAGTGTAGTAGTGTGAACCCAGCCTAAACGGTCAATGAGTTTATGGATTCCTGACAGACCCTTGCATCATTCATCCAGTGCTGCACTGGCGTTTCTGGATTTTGAGTCATGGGGAAAGCAAAAGAATTGTCAAAGGATCTGCAGGAAAAGGTAGTTGAACTGTATAAAACAGGAAAGGGATATACAAAGATATCCAAGGAATTGAGAATGCCAATCAGCAGTGTTCAAACTCTAATCAAGAAGTGAGAAATGAGGGGTTCTGTTGAAACCAAACCACGGTCAGGTAGACCAACAAAGATTTTAGCCACAACTGCCAGGAAAATTGTTCGGGATGCAAAGAAAAACCCACAAATAACTTCAGGTAAAATTCAGGAATACATGTGATGTGGCTGTTTGAAGGTGCACAACAAGGAGGCACTTGAAGAAAGATGGGCTGCATGGTCGAGTCGCCAGAAAAAAAAACATTACTACGCAAATGCCACAAAGTATCCCACTTACAATACGCCAAACCTCACAGAGACAAGCCTCAAACCTTCTGGCACAAAGTCATTTTTAGTGATGAGACCAACATATAGCTTTTTGGCCACAACCATAAATGCTACATTTGTAGAGGAGTTAACAAGGCCTATGATGAAATGTACACCATTCCTACTGTGAAACACGGAGGTGGGTCACTAATGTTTTGGGGATGTGTGAGCTACAAAGGCACAGGAAATTTGGTCAAAATTGATTGCAAGATGAATGTAGTGTGTTTTAAAAAAAAACAAGGAACATTTGCATTCATCAGCCAGGAAGCTGCGCATGGGACGTACTTGGACATTCCAACATGACAATGATCCAAAACACAAGGCCAAGTTGACCTGTCATTGGCTACAGCAGAATTAAGTGAAGGTTCTGGAGTGGCCACCTCAGTCTCCTGACCTCAATATCATTGAGCCACTCTGGGGAGATCTCATGCAAGACAGCACAATAATTTACAGGAACTGGAGGCTTTTTGCCAAGAGGAATGGGCAGCTTTACCATCTGAGAAAATAAAGAGTCTCATCCACAAATACCACAAAAGACTTCAAGCTGTCATTGATGTTAAAGGGGGCAACACGGTATTAAGAACTGGGGTATGTAAACTTTTGATCAGGGTCATTTGGGTATTTTCTGTTGCGATTATAATTTAAAAGGAGTAAACGCAACTGATTGATAATAAATGGCTTCAGCCAAACACTAACCATGAGTGAAATAAAAGTTTTTGTGTTATCATTTATATTCTTTGAAAAATGGCCAAGAAATCATAAATTCTGCCAGGGTATGTAAACTTATGAGCACAACAGTATATCATTAGACATTTCTGCATTATACAATACATCGGCTGCTGGGTAAGTGAGGAATAAGGTAAGTATTGCTCCTTATTACAACCTTTTAGATGAAATGAACATTAATCTTACTATAGGGTGCAGAGCAACCAAAAGAGAACATATATAAGAGGAGCAGAGCTGACCTTTGAAATATTAATACATATTTATAAGTCGCGTGCCAAGTCAAGTGACGTGTCCCAGATGATTGCCGAAAGGAAGGGGGGAAGAGGTGAACTTCCTTCCCGTGCTGCGGTGCCCCAGGAAGAAGCGGGAGCTGGATCCCTCTAAAAAGAGGGTATCCGCTCCACCTAAAAAAATGACATGTCAAATGTGGCATGTCAGGGGGTCACATGCACTTAAAGTGGAAGTTCCATTTTTGTGTGGGATTTTGCTTTAACCACTTAAGGACCTTGCCTGTTTTTCAGATTTGGTGTTTACAAGATTAAAACAGTTATTTTTTTGCTACAAAATTACTTAAAACCCCCAAAAATTATATATATTTTTTTCTAACACCCTAGAGAATAAAATGGCGGTCATTGCAATACTTTTTCTCACACTGTTTTTGCGCAGCTGTCTTACAAGCGCACTTTCTTTTGAAAAAAATCACTTTTTTTAATTAAAAAATAAGCAACAGTAAAGTTAGCCCAATTTTTTTTTATATTGTGAAAGATAATGTTACACCGAGTAAAATGATACCCAACATGTCACGCTTCAAAATTGCACCCGCTTGTGGAATGGCGTCAAACTTTTACCCTTAAAAATCTCCATAGGCGACGTTTAAAAAATTCTATAGGTTGCATCTTTTGAGTTACAGAGAAAGTCTAGGGCTAGAATTATTGCTCTCGCTTTAACGATCGCGGTGATACCTCACTTGTGTGCTTTGAACACCATTTTCATATGCGGGCGCTACTTACGCATGAGTTTGCTTCTGCACGCGAGCTTGTCAGGACGGGGCGCTTTAAAAATTTTTTTGGGGGTTTTCTTATTTTATTAATTAAAAAAAAAAAAAAAAAAAGGGTCACTTTTATTCCTATTACAAGGAATATAAACATCCCTTGTAATAGAAAAAAGCATGACAGGTCCTCTTAAATATGAGATCTGGGGTCAAAAAGACCTCAGATCTTATATTTAGACTAAAATGCAAAAAGAAATTATCATTAGAAAAAATGACAACAAGAAAATGTCCCTCTAAGAAGCATGGGCGAAAGTGACGTTTTGACGTTGCTTCCGCCCTGCTATGCTATGGAGACGGGTGGGGGCCATCTTGCTCTCTCGTATCCCAGCCTTGATTGCCCCTAGATGTTAACCCCTTTCCAACCAGTGTCATTAGCATACCTCCCAACATTTCAACTTCGGAATGAGGGACAAATGAGCATATCCCCCAAACGAAGTTGTTGAGCGGGGGGGGGGTCCGCGGATCAAAGTTGTTGAGCGGGGGGGTGAAATTATTTGGCGTGGAGTTCCCCCTCAAGATTCATACCAAACGCAGCTGACAAACTGCGGTTATGTGCCGATAGCTGCGGGATTTCGCAGCTGGACGCATTGAGATCAATTTTTTCTATCCGCACAACCGCAAACCGTGGGTAACAAAACCGCAGGTAACTGTAGTGTGTGAAGGGTGTCATAGGAAAGCATTGTGTGCTTCTAGCTGCGGTAAAATCCGCAGCTAAAAGCACCATTCTATCCGTCCGTGTGAAAGAGGCCTAACTTTCCCTCAAACCAATCAATATACACTTAGTAGGAGGATTTTTTTTTAAATTAAAAAAACATGTAGCAGAATACACATGTTGGCAAAAAAGACATTTGGGTTTTAAATGTATTTTTTATTGTGATATATATATATATATATATAGCAGAAAGTTAAAAAAAATTGTCTTTTTTAGTTTATAGCACAAAAATAAAAAACCCATTGATGATTAAATACCACCAAAAGAAAGCTCAATTTGTGTCAAAAGAAAAATTATATACGGTAGCTATGCATGACCGCATAGCGTAGTGCCGAATAGTAAAAAATGGCCTGGACACAAAGGGGGTAAAATCTTCCGGAGCTAAACTGGTTTATAGAATTGTCAACCTACACACAGATAAGGAGAGTGTATGTAAGGAAGAACATTTTTGTATTTATGTGCGTTTTGTCACTCCAGGCCTTTGCCTCACCTAAGGCTCCATGCAGTTACAATGCCCCACATGTCAAGACGTATTCTCACAACTATCGTACCTCTGACACAACTGTCACTTTTTATTGAAAGACCAAAAAAAAAAGATGATTAAGTATGCTGAATTTCTGTTTTGTCTCACTGGAGGGTAATTCCTCCTTTTTGTCACACTCTGTGCTCTCCTGTCAAGTCTGAGGTAATGGCTGAGCTGAGCCTGTAACAACGAGGGTACCTAGGGTTTTTATTATATACCGGTATTCACCATCATTGCTAATAATTGTTCATGAAACATATTGTTAATATAGAAGAACAACAACTATGCACAGTTACTTACAGGGCATCTACTTGGATCAATCCAAAACTATTGCCTAATAAATATAGCAAAAATAAATTGAAAACAGGCTTGTTCTTGGAGTTATTGCACCCCCCTTTTGCAGCCAGACTGGGATAACACCTACTTTATAGTTGTTACATGTCCCCAATCACGTGTCATGACTTAAAGTGGAGTTCCACCCATAAATATAACATTACATCAGTAGTTTTAAAAAAAATTCATTAGTCCTTTAAGAAATGATTTTTTTTTTTTTTTTTAGATGCCTTCAAAGTGTTGTTGCTAGGCAGAATAGTTAATCTTCCCACTTCCTGCACCTAGGTGCTTAAGCTTCCTAACCTACACCGCACAGACTCCTGGGAATGTAGTGGGTGTAACTTTCCAGGAGTCTGTGCACTCCCCAGTCTCGAAGAATCATGTGACTTGGACAGTACAGGTGCTGAAACCTGATCTGAAACCTATTACACTGCTTGTGCAGCACTGAGCATGTGCGAGATCTGCAAGGCTGAAATCCAGGAAGTCATACAGTCTGGCTTCATGATGCCCACACTTAAGATGGCCCCAGTCAATTTCTATTTTATAAAGTGTCTAAATGCTGTAACAACCTAACAAAACGGACCTTAGTTTACAGACTAACTTTACTAGAATACATTAAGCTTGTGTATTACAGGGGTATTTATATTTAAAAAGTGAAATTGTGGCCGGAACTCAGCTTTAAAAAAATAAAAATAAAATTGCAGCTTATCTTTCTAAAGTGGTTGTAAAGGCACAAGTTTTTTTTTTTACCTTCATGCATTCCATACAAAACCTTCTGTATGTAACAGCCCCCCCCCCCCCCCCCTTAAGACTTGCCTGAGCCCCCCGGGGACTCACACCCCTGATTGGCTTTTGGCAGAAGTGGTAGACATTTAAGGGGGGGGGGGGGGTGTACTGTACATCATATGACTCGTACACACGACCGGTTTTCCCATCGGGAAAACTGCCATGACAACTTTTGGCCAGGAAAACCAGCAGTTTACCTATGGGGAAAACCTGGGGTGGATGGAGCATACACACGTCCGGGTTTCCCGACCAAGGCTCTCATGGCAGTTTACCTATGGGGAAAACCTGGGGTGGGTGGAGCATACACACGTCCGGGTTTCCCGACCAAAGCTCTCATGGCAGTTTTCCTGCTGGGAAACCCGGCCATGTGTGGGGGAAAAAAGCTACCGAGCAGGTTCTCGGTTTTCCCCTCGGTTTTCCCGTCAGACTTTTTACCGCCAGGAAAACCGATCGTGGGTACAAGGCATTATAGGTACAACCACCCCTTTGAGGGCAACCATAATGCTCATCTGGCCCGAGATGAAATTGAGTTTGACACCCGTGTTCTAACATCTCTAATGCCCTGTACACACGATCGGTTCATCCGATGAAAACGGTCTGATGGATTTTTTCATCTTGCCTACACACCATCAGTTAAAAAACGGATCGTGTCAGAACGCGGTGACGTAAAACACAACGACGTGCTGAGAAAAATGAAGTTCAATGCTTCCGAGCATGCGGCGACTTGATTCTGAGCATGCGTTAATTTTTTAACCGATGGATTTCCCCACAGACGATCGTTTTTTTCTATCGTTTTTTAACCATCAGATAATTTTAAAACAGGTTCTACGTTTTTTCACCGATGGGAAAAAAACGATGGGGCCCACACACGATCGGTTCGTCTGATGAAAACGGTCCATCAGACGAACCGATCATGTGTAAGCAGCATTAGGGACTCATTGTGAAATTTCCCTGCCATACTTCCTAGCTATGGGCCAGATCCACAAAAGGGATACGCCGGCGTATCTACTGATACGCCGTCGTATCCCTGTTTCTATCTGTGCGACTGATTCATAGAATCAGTTACGCATAGATATTCCTAAGATCCGGCAGGTGTAATAGTTTTACACTGTCGGATCTTAGGATGCAGTACCTCGGCCGCAGCTGGGGGCATTTCTCGTCGAAATTCCGCGTCGGGTATGCAAATTAGCACTTACAGAGATCCACGAAGCGGTTTCCCTTAGTGGAGTCTCCGTAAGTTGTTCGTTTGCAAACGCAAAATTAGGGCTACTTTTACAAAGTGTAAAGTTAGTACACCATGTAAAAGTAGACCCTTCTTTCCCGCGAGGCTGTCAATTTTTTTTTTAAATTTCTTTTTTTCCGCCGCATCTTTTTTTCCCGACGCAACTTTTTTTATCCGGCGCGATTCACAAAACTCGGCGTAACGTAACTTCGCGCAAAGCACGTCGGAAAAATCGCATCGGGAGCATGCGCAGTATGTCCGGCGCGGGAGCGCGCCTAATTTAAATGGGACTCGCCCCATTAGATTGGGCACGCCTTGCGCCGGACAGATTTAAGTTACACAGCTGAAAATTTCTAGGTAAGTGCTTTGTGGATCGGGCACTTAGGTAGAAATTTTGCGGCGGTGTAACTTAAATAGGAAGATTTAAGTTAAGCCCGCTGGCTGTGGATCTGGCCCTATGTTCCTGACTACCTTTGGACATATCTGCTGTTCTTGTTGCATTCTCCAATGTACTGAGGATTACAACAGTTTTAAAGGGGGTTCCAGAAGGCATATGGAGTAGCCATTGAAGATGTGTACATCTTACCTTCACGATACCCTGAACAGATAAGGTTCAGATTAGCTCCAAATATAAGAAACACCATACAATGCACTTGTTTATTATACAGTTAGTAAAGAGATGCTGTCACTTTGTCCATTCAGGATAAATAGTGCTTATTGATAGCCCAGCGCAATGTATACCCACCAGAGCATACCCAGGTGGACTCCTGCAGCAGCATAAGTATATCTTCCTTGGATAGGCGAGCAAACCTTCCTTGGGGGAGTAGGGGGTGCTCCATCGGGCTGTACTTTTGATCTGAATGGGTAGGTAACAGTGTCGATTTAAGTTTATTTTTAAATGCAGTTAGAATAAGTACTTGAAACTGTCTTCATATCAGCTTTGTGTAATATCCTGCATTGCTGCCAATCTAACACTAGGAGCTTGCTGAGGAGCATAGGTGTGCGCAGCCTATTGCATTAGGGTGTGCCCCCCAGAGCACAAACATACATGTGTGTATATCAGCAGAGCATTGGACGGTGTCAGTAGAGCAAAGATACCAAATCAACCGTCTGTAGGGCAGTTGAAGGTGTCAGTAGTTTTTTTTATGTTTTTTTTTTATTATTTTTTGCAATCTATTTATAATTTTTTTTATTTTTTTAGGAGCCCCATAATGGGGTTTTGGTAAAATATCAGGGGTCTAAACATATTCCTGATGTCTCACTTTTGGGACAGAGAAAGAAACTGAAGACAGAGATTCCCCAGTCCCTTTCTCTGCAGCCTGCAGTAAACATAGTTTACTTTGCATCCGTTAAGAATGAAGACAGGAGCGATCAGTATAGATCACTTACTGTGTTTATTCAGAAAAGGAAGGGGCCGGTTAATTAAATATTTACCAGCCACTTCCCCGCTCCTGAGAGAAGAGCAGGAAATCTGGCAGCACTGCAGGGGGGAGACAGGAAGCCAGGGGAATTGGCAGCGCACCGGGTGATTAGGGTGTGCCCAGGCACACCTGGCACACCCTGTGCGCACGCCTATGCTGAGGAGGAAGGAAGCCCAGGCTAGTGTGGTGAGGTGATGCTCCATTATTGTCCAACCACAAGCCAAGTGGGGAGGAACAAAGACTAAGCTGCATTGCTTTTCTGCAGTGAGAAACAATAAGGTCACTTACCTGGCACTGCTGTCTGGTGGGGGTGCTGGCATCACAAGACTGGCTAAACAAAAGCACATCACTCATATCAGTAAAAACAGTTTGCAAATACAGGGCCAGATTCACATAGAGATACGACGGTGTATCTCCTGATACACCGTCGTATCTCTGACTTAGGCCGGTCGTATCTATGCGCCTGATTCATAGAATCAGTTACGCATAGATATGCCTAAGATCCGACAGGTATAACTGTGTTACACCGTCGGATCTTAACTGCAATTTAAAAATGGCCGCTGGGGGCGTTCTCGCTGATTTACACTGAGAAATATGTAAATCAGCGAGATACGCCAATTCACGAAACTACGCGGGCCCGACGCAGTTTGTTACGACGTTTAGGTAAGCGTTTTCCTGGCGTATATTTACCCCTGCCTCTATGAGGCGCAGCCAATGTTAAGTATGGCCGTCGTTCCCGCGTCAAATTTTTTTTTTTTACGTTGTTTGCGTACGTCGATTCACAAACCCGCTAGTCCCAAGTTACGCTCACGCCGAAACCACTGACGTCCTAGCGACGTCATTGGGAGCAATGCACGCCAGGAAAATTAGCGGACGGCGCATGCGCATTTAAATCGGCGCGGGGACGCGCCTGATTTAAATAGTACACTCCCCCTAGCTGCGGAATTTGAATTCCGCCGGTTGATTTACGATCCGCCGCCGCAAGTTTGGAGGTAAGTGTTTTGTGAATTACCCACTTGCCTCTCAAACTTGCGGCGGCGGATCTTAAATCACATAGGTTACGCGGATCTAAAGATCCGCTGATCTATGTGAATCTAGCCCACAGATTTCAGTTGTTTATTTAGCTGATGAGTTGGTCACAGCAAGAGCATAAACAATCACGTTCTCTTGCGTCCGCGCATTCATGTGCGTTCAACCTGCCATTGTGACAGAACAAAACGATTACCTGTCCGCACTGAGATGTTGAATGTACTGAATGGGTTCCTTGGTAAATCTGAATTTTAAACAATGTCATTGTATTGCCTGTTTAACTTTTAAAATCAATTCCATCTTCATTCATGGAAGGAGGGGGGAAAGGCTACCCCTTTCTACGGTGCAATTTAATAACCAGCCAGTAATATAGTTGAAACTAACAAAAGCTTTTGGGAATAAATTCCCGTCTCAATTTAGGAGAAATCCTTTAATTTAAGATAATGTTTTTAATTATAAATGTAATCACGCAATTATATTTTCCTTGTCTGGCCGGCAGAATAAATTGTGTACTAATGGCGATATTTAAAAGCCTGTCTCAAAGGCCATTGTTTTCATTCCATTAATTTAAACAAAATGTTCAACCGCTAAAGAAGAAAGGAGGGAAAAAAGGCCAACATTCGGATTCGAGCCTAATTGTTGATCTTACAGAAATGACCACAGACAGACAGTGAAGTTTGGGAAGGTACAGGGTGGCATTGCGCAGATCGCATTATTATGTTAGGAAGTCACAAGAATAACATTAAAGAGAAATAAAATCAATGGGTGAGGAGCTAATGCCATCTAGTAAACAATGAAGCTGTGATAAAGTCATAAATCTGAGGATTATATAATCCATTGCACCATTATAGAGAGAACAAGAGGGAGTAGGGAGAGGATAGGTGTAAAAGTCAAGTGGTAGAGGGGAGATGACAAGAGATAGGAGAGAGATGACACAAGGTGGGATGGAGAGGACTGGAGGTACAAAGGGTAGGACAGGAAGTAGAATAGAGATGCCAGGTGGTAAGGGGGTGAGGACAGATGATAGGATGGAGAGGGCAAGAGGTAGGATGGAGAGGTCAAGAGATAGGAGAAAGATGACATTGGATAGGATGTAGAGGACAGATGGTAGGATGGAGAAGATCAGAGATACAGAGGAGAGGAAAGGAAGTAGGATAGAGAGGTCAGGTGGTAAGGGGGAGAGGGCAGATGATAGGACAGAGAGTACCAGAGGTACCAAGGAGGTAGGATAGAGAGGTCAGGTTGTAAGGGGAAGAGAACAGGTTAGGTATGATTGAGAGGACTAGACCTACAGAGGAGAGGAAAGGAGGTAGGATAGAGAGGTCAGGTGGTAAGGGGAGAGGGTAGATGTTAGGACAGAGAGTACCAGAGGTACCAAGGAGAGGAAAGGATGTAGGATAGAGAGGTCAGGTGGTAAGGGGAAGAGAACAGGTTAGGTAGGATTGAGAGGACTAGAGCTACAGAGGAGAGAAAGGAGGTAGGATAGAGAGGTCAGGTGGTAAGGGGAGAGGGTAAATGTTAGGACAGAGAGTACCAGAGGTACCAAGGAGAGGAAAGGATGTAGGATAGAGAGGTCAGGTGGTAAGGGGAAGAGAACAGGTTAGGTAGGATTGAGAGGACTAGAGCTACAGAGGAGAGGAAAGGAGGTAGGATAGAGAGGTCAGGTGGTAAGGGGAGAGGGTAGATGTTAGGACAGAGAGTACCAGAGGTACCAAGGAGAGGAAAGGATGTAGGATAGAGAGGTCAGGTGGTAAGGGGAAGAGAACAGGTTAGGTAGGATTGAGAGGACTAGAGCTACAGAGGAGAGAAAGGAGGTAGGATAGAGAGGTCAGGTGGTAAGGGGAGAGGGTAGATGTTAGGACAGAGAGGACCAGAGATACTGAGCAGAGGAAAAAAGGTAGGATAGAGAGGTCAGGTGGTCAGTGGAAGAGGACAGGAGGTAGGATGGAGAGGACTAAAGATACAGAGGAGAGGAAAGGAGGTAGGATAGAGAGGTTAGGTGGTAAGAGGGAGTGGACAGGAGTTAGGATGGAGAGGACAGGAGATAGGAGGCAGATGACATTGGATGGGAGGGAAAGGGCAGGAAGTAGGATAGAGATGCCAGGTGGTAATTACGAGAGGACAGATGGTAGGATGGAGAGGACAAGAGATAGGAGGAGGATGACATTTAATAGGATGGAGAGGACAGGAAGTAGGAAGGAGAGGACAGGAAGTAAGAAGAGTGATCGTGGCTCTCCAAATGGTGTTATGTCCTTAGTTTAAAACCATGGTTGATAGCTGTAATAGCACTTTTAAACAGTTCAATGCTGGTAACTAGTATTCGCAAAAAAAGAAGACAGCTGTCCTCAGAGGGTGTCCATTACCTTTTTAGACAAGTCAATAGCAAAGAGAGGAGGGGAGGCACCAACTTTATGTATAAAGTTCAGAAAGAAGAGTGTGCTGAATGAACACTTACACAGTCCAAACAGGGGAATATGGGAACAGGGCAGGCACCAGAGCTGCGGGCTGTCAATTTGAAAGGCCTATGTTATTTTCAGGTGACGTCACATTTGCTTCCGCGTTCAAAACTGGTCAGTGTGGAGCTTCCTTCTTCCTGGGACACACATACAGCCAGTAGCAAGATCTACATCCCTAACAGTTAGGAACCCTCAGAGCGGCATCGGATCACTCCAGGACTGTTCAACTCTTCTTTCTGAACTTTATACATCTAGTTGGTGCCTCCCCACCCTCTCTTTAGTAGGAAGGAGAGGGCAGGAAGTAGGATAGATAGGTCAGGTGGTAAGGGGGAGAGGACAGATGATAGAATGGAGAGGACCATAGGTACGTAGGAGAGGAAAGGAGGTAGGATAGAGAGGTCAGATGGTAAGGGGGAGAGGACATGTGGTAAGCTGGAGAGGACAAGAGGTAGGATGGAGAGAAGAGGTAGGAAGAAGTGGACAAGAGGAAGGATGGAGAAAACAACAAGTAGGAGGAAGATGACATTGGGTAGGATGAAGAGGAATGGAAGTAGGAAGGAGAGGACAGGAAAAAGGCTAGATACATCAGATGGAAAAAGGGAGAGAACAGGTGGTAAGGTGGAGAGGAACAGAGGTACAAAGTAGAGGAAAAGAGGTAGGATAGAGGTAGGAGGTAAAGGGGGAGGGTAGGTGGCAGGAAAGAAGGATCAGTTGGTACGGGGGAGGGCATGTGGTCAGATAGTGAGGACAGGTGTTAAGGGAGGAGGATAGGTGGTTAGGATGGGGAGGATTAGTGATAGCTGGGAGGGGGACAGTAGGTAGGATAAAGATGTCAGGTGATAGGAGGGCAGTTACAAGAGGCCAGGTGGTGGCAGAAGGGAGAGGACAAGAGGTAATTTAGAAAGAACAGGGTGTAGTGGGGAGAAGACAGGTGGTAGTGAGGCAAGGACAGCAGGTAGGATATAGAGGTCAGGTGGTAAGGGGGGTGAATAGTGGTAGAAGGGAAGTGACATGAGGTAATCAAGAGATGTCAGGTGATAAGAGGAATATCATTCCCGCAATGAAAAGTGTTCCATGAATGAAGGCTAAACGGATGAATAAAAGGTCCACTTCCTTCATTCATAGAGCGTTTTTCATTGCAGGAAACAATAGTACATCTTGTATGAATGGAGCAGGGTGGCAGAATGGGCGGGCAAACTTTTCACACGGGTGTCCGTGATGGGTCCAGAGGCTCATGGCTGCTGTTCATTGAAATCTTCATTCCTCTGCCTCCAGATACCCCCACAGCTGTGATCTTACAGTGCTGTGGGGGTATCTGAGGGGCAGAGGAATGACAATTTCAAAAAAGCATAGCAGTTACCAGCAAATGGAAAACTTTTCATTCATTGTAAGTACTGTCCATGGTGCTGATTTAAAAAAATATACGCATTTATTCCACTAAATTTAAAGCGGAGTTCCAGGCTTTTTAGGTTTATTAAAAGTCAGCAGCTACAAAAAGTGTAGCTGCTGACTTTTAATAAACAGACACTAACCTGTTCCACGGTCCAGCGATGCGGCTGAACGGAGCATCGCCCCTCTCCCCCTCCACTCCACTGGCACCTCCATTGCCACTCTGGGCACCCGACCGTGACAGCTTTCGGCTTTGCGGCCGGGCACACACGACACATACGTGAGTCGTGCTGCGATGCACTCCCCGATTAGACAGGCGATCTCCTGGGACCTGTCATGTGTCCTAGGAGATCGCTTAGAGGGAGGGCCGGCCTAAGGCGAGAGGAGGAGTCGCCTAGGTGGCCCCAGGGCAGAAGGAGGAAGTGGGACAGGAAGTCCCACTCCTAATGAAGCCCCCACTCCCCCACCCAAAAAAATGACATACCAAATGTGGCATGTAAGGGGGCGAGGAGTACTTAAAGCAGAAGTTCCACTTTTGGGTGGAACTTCGCTTTAAGCTTTATGCAGTAGAGAGGAACATAGAGGGATGAAAATAGGTAGAGCTCTGTTGTCCAGCAGAAAAGAACTCAGGCAGGGCTGACCACACTATTTGGGATTTCAGTACAGCATTGTCAGCCAACAGGAGCTCACTAGGTATTTGGATCAACGGGAACTTTTTTGTACTAGCAGCATTTTATAAAGGAATAAAACATAGGGAAATGTACATACCGCAGGGATATATTTGCAGCTGTCATTGTTGTGCCTCTGGAACGCATTTTGTGGCAATATGTTGCCTCTGGGACATCTGTTTTAACCCTTGAAATGCTGCAACTGCATGCATTGTGGTACTGGCTGACGAATGCAACCTGCGGTGTGAATTTGTGTGGCCGCACTACTATATTGTGAACACAGGAGGTCACTTGCTTGGCACGGGCGCCATTCAGGAAACACTTTGTGCTTTGGCAATGAATGCAAAGCTTTCTCTAATTGGAAGAGGTGGTGGTGGAGAGGTGAGGCGGTGATGTTACAATCTCAACCTTGACCTTATCGAATCAGAGAATGCTTTGCATTCATTGAGAAAACAGAAACTGTTCTCTGACTGGCACCCGTGTCAAGTGGGCAACCTCCTGTGTTCAGTAAGCAGAAGTGAAGTCGTTGGGCACAGAACCTAAAAGTAGTGGTGCCTACTATCGTGATTACTAGCTTCTAGTGGCATCCCACAGCTATGGCACATTGGTCCAAGCTGGATAAAAATAAAAACTGCCATTCTGCAAACTCAGTTTTAAGCAACATTTGTAGAAAGATGTAGGTCACAGGAGAAGGTGGGGGTGTTTAATGTAGACAAGTAGTTTTAATGACTAACAAGTGCAAGTGCCATCCTATTCAAGGCAAGACACAAATGAATGTAGATATGTACGGTAATCATCAAATCATCATGATGTATTATTAAATGCAAATAGCTAGATTCAGAAAGAGTTAAGCCGGCGTATCAGTAGATACGCCGTCGTAACTCTGAATCTGCGCCGCCGTACATTTAAGTGTATTCTCAAATTGAGTTACACTTAAATGTAGCTAAGATACGACTGCCTGCGCCGTCGTATCTTAGCTGTCTAGTTCCGCCGGCCGCTAGGGGCGTGAACGCTGATTTAAGCCTAGAATGCGTAAATCAGCGAGATATGCCTATTCACGAACGTACGCTTGCCCGTCGCAGTAAAGATACACCGTTTACGTAAGGCGTTTTCAGGTGTAAAGTTAGTCCAACAAAAAGCTGGCCTAGCCAATGTTAAGTATGGACGTCGTTCCCGCGTCGAATTTTAAAAAATTTACGTTGTTTGCGTAAGTCGTCCGTGAATGGGGCTGGACGTAATTTCCGTTCACGTCGAAACCAATACGTCCTTGCGGCGTACTTTGGAGCAATGCACACTGGGATATGTCCACGGACGGCGCATGCGCTGTTCGTTAAAAACGCCAATCACGTCGGGTCATGGTTTATTTACGTAAACACGCCCACCTCTTCACAATTTGAATTAGGCGCGCTTACGCTGGCCCATTTACGCTACACTGCCGTAACTTAGGAGGCAAGTGCTTTGTGAATACAGCACTTGCCTCTCTGACTTACAGCGGCGTAGCGTAAATACGATATGCTACGCCGGCTGAAACATATGCCGCCCTACGTGAATCCAGCTAAAAGAGTGTAAGAAGCTCCCTAGGGGCGGGTTCACAATGACCTGGGCTCATAGAAGGTAAACTGAATGCTAGGGAAAACTGCCGCTCCAGGTGAGCACACCTAAGGCAATCACTGTCCACTCAAGAACCAACGGGTGTCGGCAATGCACGAAGCATGCAAAGGAAGCAATGTATATAGACAGCTGCACTCCAATGTCTAAAAAAGACGTGCCCTTTATTTCCCACTGTATGCTGTTTTTTGTAGTGCATTTTCTTTTTACCCAATAAAGGGCACGTCTTTTTTAGACATTGGAGTGCAGCTGTCCATATACATTCCTTCCTTTGTAAACTGAATGCTACTGGCTACCTGGAGCGAGAACATCTAGTGGCAGAAAAAGATATTGCTGGGGAAATCTTGATTGAAGGTGAATATTGCAGCAAAGCTGTTTTTATTATGTGATCTTTTAATGGGCTAGTTATCCTTAGCTTGTTATTTTTTGCTGAAGCTCTGCTTTAGTTAAAAAAAAAAGGGGGGGGGGGAAAGAATATATTTTCTGTCTTCAGCATAGTTAAGAACTGTTCAAGTACTTCAGTGAATAAAATGTGACTTTTTTTTACAACATATTAATGAAATGTCTAAATGGGGATCTTGCAATTTGGCAAGAGTTCCACTTTAAGAGGAAACGCAGCACAGCAATCCTTCCTTCGCACTCAGAATAGACGCCAGCTATCAGCAAATCTCCACTCCTATAAAAATATACATTGAGATTGGAGTGTATGTCATTTGTAGATGGTAAACAAGCAGACACGTTCCCTGGTGTAGATGAGCCCCCACTCTGAGAAAACGTGATGTGTGTGTTGTGTCTGTGGGGCTATATCTTCTCTTTTCTCTGGCGCAGTCCGAGTGGCTGATCCCATCACCTGGAGTGACGGGTGACAGCAATGAGCACAGGCAGGGAGCAGCGCCACACACACATATTGCCATGCATGACTGACCAGCAGCCATCAACAGCAATTAAATCTGCAGCGCTCAGGATCACAGTGGACAGGTCTAAGTTTCCTGGCACTGTCATGATTAGATGTTTTGCACGGTTCCCCTGTAGTCAGGATGTGGCACATTTTTTCCTTGTGTTTGCTCTTTTAGATGTTCTCCCTGCTATCAAAGCTTTCTTGGCCACATTTTCTGAGCCATTTTTCCAATTGCCAATAAATAGAGCTGTACCTTTACATTAAAAAATGATAAAAGTGTGGCGCTTTTACTGTGACGGAGAAAAAAAATGAATATATATAATGTGCAATTATTCCTTCCTCCACGACAGCATAAAAGACCCCATAGGATATGAAACATCCCATAGAGAAAACACTGAAGTATTTTGTGTACCACAAATAAATGTGCAACTAAATAATATACAAATCAGGAAACACATGTAAAAATGACAAACAAAATTATTGTATCCAAACTACATGTGAGTGTGAAACATCAACAATAGTGAGCAATGTGATAGTCCATGAAAAGTAGATATAATTGTAATCAGAGTCTTCGAGTTATGCCGCGTACACACGATCGGTTAAACCAATGAGAATGGTCTGATGGACCGTTTTCATCGGTCAAAACCGATCATGTGTGAGCGCCATCGGTTATTTAACCATCGGTTAAAAAAAAGCCAACTTGTTTTCAATTTAACCGATGGATTCCTAACCGATAGAAAAAAAACGATCGTTAGTAGGCACAACCATCGGTTAAAAATCCACGCATCCACGAATCAAGTTGACGCATGCTTGGAAGCATTGAACTTCGTTTTTTTCAGCACGTTGTTGTGTTTTACATCACCGAGTTCTGACACGGTCATTTTTTTAACGGATGGTGTGTAGGCGTGACGGACCATCAGTCAGCTTCATCGGTTAACCGATGAAAACGGTCCATCGGTCCGTTCTCATCGGATGGACTGGTCGTGTGTAAGCTGCATAAGAAATGCGATAACCCTAATACCCAAGGCCTGAGGTGTGCCTTGGCCTAGCTGGTTGGTATGCCTGAGAAGAGGGCATACCCTGAATGTAAGAATAAGAAAAATGTACAATGAGTATGGATGAAAGCTAGGGGAAACGGGTGGGTGGGAACCCTGAAAGAGACGCCGACACAGGACCCGACAGGGGAGGAGTCTTATGTACTCTCAGACTCCTCCTCCCAGCCTTACACTTATCCTTGAAGCTAAAAATGAACACCAAAATAGTGAGCAATGTGATTGTCCACAAAAAATTGGATGTTAGGTATCCTCACGGCTTATACAAATAAGCTTATTATAACCACAAATATTTCAATAGTCTTTCAACCTAAGATGAAAAAACAGCGTGAGTTGACAAAACACCCGGGAGTGCCTTCACCTTCAGAATAGGTGATAAAAGATAGGTACTCTTACCAGACAACGTGGATCCAACTCACCATGCGGCGGTGGACCTTTTAAGCATGGGAAGCCAAATCAATGCTTCAGCGGAAATCCTAATGAAGTGGAAGGAAAATGATAAATGGTTTTCAATTTTTTTTACAAATAAATATCTGAAAAGTGTGACGTGCATTTGTATTCAGCTCCCTTTACTCTAATACCCCTAACAAAAATCTAGAGGAACCAATTGCCTTCAGAAGTCACCTAATTAGCTGCCCTGACGGGTCAGTATTTGGCGCATTATAAATCTATTAAATCAATCAATCAATCAATAATTAGTAAATAGAGTCCACCTGTGTGTAATTTATTCTCAGTATAAATACAGCTGGTCTGTGAAGCCCTCAGAGGTTTGTTAAGAGAACCTTAAGCAGGCCATACACGGTCGAATTTCAAATGACTTTTCTTTTCAAAATCAGAAAGTTCATTTTTTTGTGATCCGATGATGCCAACATTGATTTTCGAAATTCAGCCGACCAAACCTTCATGTTGCTACAGAAAATAATTTTTGTGGCCGGGGATATTCTTTTTTCTCAGGGAATCCTCTTTTCTCTCCGGGAATATTCTTTTCTTGCACATGCGCATTTTTTTTCCTGTTAAATTTCCCACACGATTCTCCCATCATTGATCAGAAAATCATTTGTTTTTCAAAAAATTTCCAACATGTCGGAATCCTCAAATTTGATTGCCGCATGAAAATCTACTGTTGCTGCAGCCCACTAACGGTGCGAAATTCGTCCGTAAATTCTTTTATACGATTTTCGAAAGAAAATTCTTTAGAAAATCGAACCGTGTATGGCCGCCTAGTGTGAATAAACCGCATCATGAAGGCCAAAGTTACACACCAGACAGGTCAGCGATAAATATATAGGTTACAGTAGAGAGTGGATAAACTGCGAAAGCTGTGTGTGTCTCCACTGGTCCATGGGAGACGACGATGCAGTTTCTAGTATGCTTGGAAATGGTAGTACAGTATAGTTGAGTGTTTGAGAACATGGTGAAGCCAAGGTGGGATCTCCAAGAACCAGGATAAGAAGCTATTGTCTAGGAGTCCAGGTACAAAGTAATGATATGGAAGCAAGGGCATTTATGGTGAGTTATATTGGCAGCCGTTTCGTAAAGAGAGAGTATCCCTGATTGATAAAGAGGAAATTATCAAGGGTAAAATGGGGGCAGCTAGGGCACTATATTTTTTAATAATTTATTTTATATATTTTGTTTTGTTTTTATTAACCACTTCAGCCCCGGACCATTTTGCTGGTCAATGACTGGGCCACTTTTTGAAAATTTGGCACTGCTTCGCTTTAACTAACAATTACGCGGTCGTGCGACGTGACTCCCAAACAATATTTGGCGTCCTTTTTTTCCCACAAATAGAGCTTTCTTTTGGTGGTATTTGACCACCTCTGCGGTTTTTATTTTTTTCGCTATAAACAAAAATAGAGCGACAATTATGAAAAAAAAAAGAATATTTTTTTACTTTTTGCTATAATAAATATCCCCCCAAAATATATAAAAAAACATATTTTTTCCTCAGTTTAGGCCAATATGTATTCTTCTACATATTTTACGTAAAAAAAAAAAAATTGCAATAAGCATTTATTGATTGGTTTGCGCAAAAGTTATAGCGTCTACAAAATAGGGGATCGTTTTATGGCATTTTTATTAATATTTTCTTTTTTACTAGTAATGGCGGCGATCATCGATTTTTATCGGTACTGCGACCTTATGGCGGACACTACGGACACTTTTGACACATTTTTGGGACCATTGGCATTTTTATAGTGATCAGTGCTATAAAAATGCATTGATTATTGTAAAAATGCCACTGGCAGGGAAGGTGTTAACACTAGGGGGCGAGGAAGGCGTTAATTATGTTCCATAGGTGTGTTCTAACTGAAAGGGGGGTGGGACTGACTAGGGGAAATGACAGATCGCTGTTAATACATTGTATGAACAGACGAACAGTCATTTCTCCCCCTGACAGGACCTGGGAGCTGTGTGTTTACACACACAGCTCCTGGTTCTCGCTCTGTAACAAGCGATCGACCGACGATGATCGCGCCCGCCGGGCACACGCGCAGCACCATGGGCGAGCAGGGGGCGTGCGCCTCCGGCGGCGTGCATGCGCCCCTAGTGGCTGGTCAGCAAGCGGTTAAAGGGCCGGGAGGTCCCCAGGGCCCCGGATGGCAGTCCCCCTTTTATTTAATTTTTTTTATAATTTTTTTTTAAGGGCCCAGAGTTGGCTACCCCCCATTTTTTTATATATATTTTTTATACATATTTCTTTTTTTTTTCTAATGGGCCCAGAGGTCCCCAGGGCAACCCCCCCTTTTTTTTTGTTCGTCAGCACCCAAAGCCCCCCCCCACCTCAATTCGCGGTGGCAGCACCCCCTGGTTCTCAAACGGCGGCAGCCCCCCCCCCCCGGGTTCTCTGCTCCAGGGGGCCCATGCCTGAAGCTGTGAAGTCCTTAGCAAAGGTCTAATTGGCTATTTTAGTCAAAGCTATGGCATGATAGTATAACTTAAAGTGGAGTTCCACCCATAAATATAACATTACATCAGTAGTTTTAAAAAAAATTCATTAGTCCTTTAAGAAATTTTTTTTTTTTTTAGATGCCTTCAAAGTGTTGTTGCTAGGCAGAATAGTTAATCTTCCCACTTCCTGCACCTAGGTGCTTAAGCTTCCTAACCTACACCGCACAGACTCCTGGGAATGTAGTGGGTGTAACTTTCCAGGAGTCTGTGCACTCCCCAGTCTCGAAGAATCATGTGACTTGGACAGTACAGGTGCTGAAACCTGATCTGAAGCCTATTACACTGCTTGTGCAGCACTGAGCATGTGCGAGATCTGCAACGCTGAAATCCAGGAAGTCATACAGTCTGGCTTCATGATGCCCACACTTAAGATGGCCCCAGTCAATTTCTATTTTATTAAGTGTCTAAATGCTGTAACAACCTAACAAAACGGACCTTAGTTTACAGACTAACTTTACTAGAATACATTAAGCTTGTGTATTACAGGGGTATTTATATTTAAAAAGTGAAATTGTGGCCGGAACTCCGCTTTAAAGTTTAGGAGAGCGAGGCCCCCTGTGAGTTCTGAGTACCACGGGATGTTCTAGGGTGTTTTCCCTTCCAGACATGTTGGAAAACAAGGGTTTGTAATGTTAAAACTAAATCTAACGGCACACCCAATGGTAAGATTTGAAAACTGAACACAACCCTTGGTAAAATGTTCATCTTTATTACATTTATTCTCCCCAACCAAATGTGACAGAGAGAAGACCAGCGTCAGAGAACAGCTTTAACAGTGTTCAACCAAATATTGATTTGATTTAGATTTTTCTTCTCTTCGCTCACATTACATTTTGTAAATCAATGAAATTAAACAACAAAAATATTTATTTTTGAAAGCATTCTTAATTGACAGCATTTAGTCACATCTACCTAAAACTTTTGCACAGTACTGTACATCAGGGCTCAAAATTTCAAGTCCTGAGCTACTAGCCAGGCCTCAAGAGTTACTCGCCACCAGTTGCCCCACCTAATTCATACACTGCCCTGCGCCTAATTGCACCCGTAAACACGCCCTCGTAGATTCTCATGGAATGACAATGTTTTATGCAGAATCAAGTTACACAATTAAATATTACCAACAACAACTTTAACAAAAATTTTGAAATTTCGCCGCGGGAACGACGGCCATACTTAACATTGGCTAGGCCACCTAGGGGGCAGCTTTATCTTTACGCCGGCGTACCTCTTACGGAAACGGCGTATCTTTACTGTGACGGGCAATCGTACGTTCGTGAATCGGCGTATCTAGTCATTTGCATATTCTACCCTGAACTTAACGGACGCGCCACCTAGCGGCCAGTGGAAATATTGCACCCTAGGTTTAAGTGTATCTCAGTTTGAGCATACACTTAAACATACGACGGCTTAGATTCCGAGTTACGACGGCGTATCTACTGATACGCCGGCGTAACTCTTTGTGAATCCAGCTATATATTTGCAGTGTAAGATCATGCAATGCACTGTTCCCTGTGTGCTGATTTCATGAGATACTGAGTGAGATTTGGTAAAGTCCTTATTGTTTAGCTCACTGTTTTCCTTGCTGGAGAAAAAGCTGTACCTAAGGAGCTGCAGTGCAGAGATCTCCCTGCTTCTGTTTTCAGCACCACTGCTACTTTTTAATTTTTTTCACCACCAATCATTAGATCACCAGTCATTAGGTGGGGGGCAGCCCTGTTTCTAACAAAATCAGCATCTCCACATAGAGACACAGTGCATTGGAAGACTAGGTAAGTCAGTAATGGGTAAAAGATAAGCTGTCGGGAGACCATACTGGTGAATGATGATAGTTTTGCCTTCTCCTGAACATACCTATTTACTTTGTACTTCATTATTTATTTTCCTCCACCTTGCTGAGTTCTTATTCCATTTATAATTTCAGATGCTGCATAATCCTAAATATGCTGGCTTTGGAAATCTCTCCATGGACAGGGGAAAAAAAAATCTGTTCTCGGAAAGCTGACAGTGTCAGAAGTTAACAGGATTTTGCCCTCGTCTGGAAACTTAAGCCTCAGATCGGAAGGTGTTTATATGATATCACACTTTGAGTGACAACTGCCAATAGCCAAGAGATGAAGGTGATATCAGAATAGATTTTCTTTTTTTTGTGCGTGTCACTGCTTTGCTAGTTCTCTTGCAACACAACTTGTCATTGCAGAAGGATCAGTAATACATTTTCAGTCAACCTCAAAAAGTTCAGTATAAGAACTGAATGGACATCAAATTTAATAAAAAAAATGGACAAAGGCTAAAAAGAGGCCCTGTTGTCAAATAAAAAATCAGAGTGGTGCATATGCTAGCACTAGACTAAGAGGAAGTTTAGAAAAGAGGCGAACATATACATTGCCCACCCCCAAAAAACATCCCTTAGCAATAAATAAACACCATTACGCAATTTTTACCTTTGGAACAGTTTGGCCGAAGATTAATACAGTACAAAATAGGAATTGCATCCCTATTATTACCTATAATAATACTACAAATAACAAAACCTTTCTGGTAAACACCATATGCCTGCCTATAATATCAGAGGGGAGAGACACTACAGTAGTAGCTGGCAACTTGTCTTGTTGTAAATTGAAGAAGCTGGAGAGAAGCGCTGTCATTCACAAAAACACAATCCCACAACAACACAAGCCAGCTACTACACTTGTCCGAGAGAGACTAGTGTAACAGCTGAGGAAAGTTGTCACCAGGGGTCAAGTCCTGGGGAAAAAAGTGTGGGAACTCCCACCCAAAAAAAAAAAATGATACGCTCATATGCATAATTACTAAACCGCATTTTTTTCGGTCCACTGTACCATAGTAATCAAAAACAACGGAGTTCTTGCACTTTTTTCACAGCAGGAACGCAGTTCCCTTTGCAGGACTAGAGCAGCCGAGCCGCCTGAGCCAATCCTTCACCAAGCGGCGATGTCCAGCTCCAGTCACTGTTAGGGGCAGGCGAACCATAGTAATCTTTTATGTTACTGGCCGCTTCCTGTATATCGGTTCATCGGGTAGTGTGCAAGTTAACTTTAAGCAAATTCTTTCTAAATCCTGCGATAACTCGCGGCAGACCTCCGCAATGTCTCCTGGGAACAATGACAAAAGCTCCCAGGAGACATTGCGGCATCGAGGAAGTGACGGAATACCCGCACACTACCCGATGAATCCATATACAGGAAGCGGCCAGTAACATAAAGGATTACTAAGGTTCGCCTGCCCCTAACAGTGACTGGAGCTGGACATCGCCGCTTGGTGAAGGATTGGCTCGGGCGGCTCGGCTGCTCTAGTCCTACAAAGGGAACTGCGTTCCTGCTGTGAAAAAAGTGCAAGAACTCCGTTCCCACGCGTTCCCGCAGGACTTCAGCCCTGGTTGTCACATACCTGATGGATGAGCCAGACGTGTGGAGGGAAGCCTCTCGTAGGGCTCCTGCTCCTGGACTACTGATAGTGAGACAGTGAGCCCAGGATCGCAGCGGAGTAAAAGTGCCTATGAACGGTCCAGAAGTCTGTGCCAGTAGAAGCCAGGAACTCATGAACAGGAAGCTGGACCCAACAGGTGGCAGGCAAGTGAGGTGGCAGACGGGCTGGCAGACCTGGCAGTATGCGAGCAGAAGAGCACCACCAAAAGCAGGCGCTGTAGCAGACTGGCAGCTGGAAGCGGGGTCAGACGAGACGGGTTGACAACAGATAGTCAGATCGGGCACAGACAGCAGGCAGAAGCGTAGTCGGGTCACAGGCAGGTTTTCAGCAACGTTCGGTCAGATCAGGCAGAAGCAGCAGCAGGCAGAAGCATAGTCGGGTCACAGGCATTTTTGGCAACAGGTTCTGAATAGCTGAGACTGGAGACAGGGATCGATCCGTAGGAAGCCAGAGGTCAGGGCAGGAAGCAGGCACAGGTAGTCGGTAGTAAGCTGGGTTGGTATCAGAAGTCACACACACAGGTATCAGGATTCAGGTAAACGCTGTAGACCAAGCAGCAAAGTCAGTGTCACAGCTCTGTTTAAATAGGCCGACTGGAGCCAGTTCTGGTAACAGGCGAGCTTGCGTGCACGCGCATGCACTTTTACAGAAGCGCCTGTGGCCATTCTGAGCATCCTTGGTTGGCGCGTGCGCTGAGGAACAGCAGCTGTACCTTGCAGACGTCTTTCCTGACAAACGTGTTTTTGTGGGCTTGTGTGTTTGTGAATGACAGCGCTTCTCTCCAGATTCTGTAATTTACAACAACACAAGTTGCCAGCTACTACTGAAGAGTCTCTACCCTCTGATATACACTAGATTACCAAAAGTATTGTGACACCTGCCTTTACACGCACGTGAATTTTAATGGCATCCCAGTCTTAGTCCATAGGGTTTAATATTGAGTTGGCCCACCCTTTGCAGCTATAACGGCTTCAACTCTTCTGGGAAGGCTGTCCACAAGGTTTAGGCGTGTGTCTATAGTAATGTTTGAACAATATTCTGTTGGGCGAGAAGGCCTGACTCGCAGTCTCCGCTCCAATTCATCTCAAAGGTGTTCTATCGAGTTGAGGTCAGGTCATTCGAGTTCCTCCACCCCAAATTTGCTCATCCATGTCTTTATGGACCTTGCTTTGTGCACCGGTCCAAATCATTTGGCAAAGGGAGGATTATGGTGTGGGGTTATTTTTTAGGGGCTGGGCTTGGCCCTTTAGTTCCAGCATACCAAGACATTTTGGACAATTTCACGCTCCCAACTTTGTGGGAACAGTTTGGTGATGGGCCCTTCCTGTTCCAACATGACTGTACACCAGTGTACAAAGCAAGGTCCATAAAGACACAGAAGAGAGAGTTTGGGGTGGAAGAACTTGACTGGCCTGCACAGTCCTGACCTCAACCTGATAGAACATCTTTAGGGGCTAAGACTGGTATGCCATTAAAGTTCATGTGCTTGTAAAGGCAGGTGTCCCAATACTTTTGACAATATGGTGTATTTTAGCTGTTTATTTAACTGTGTGCCATCTTCCACTTTAAATTAAATAAAATATTAACACAAAATATTTTTTTTTTTTTAGCACGGTACAACATTTTGCGCTGAAATCGAACTGATATAATTTTAGATGACACCCCTTAATTACCTGTCTGAATTACACAACAAATATCAGACAGTAAAACTTCACTTTTCTCTCTGCAAATTCCTTTTAAATATTAATACAGAGCCGGCGTAATAATGCTTATCTGTAGCACAGAATTTTTTCTTTGAGAAGTTTAACATGTTTAAAATCTTTCTTATCTCCAAAGTGCCACCTTTTCTCAGGTCATTAGTGTTGTTAAGGGATGCCGCGATTTTAAAGCTTCAGTTTTATTGAAATTGTGAATGTTCCATCGCTGGATCCTGAAGCCTCCTAAGATTATTCAGGACAATAAAAAGCTTGTTGCTTTTATAGAAGAGAAATATATTTGCTGTCTAAATGGGATTTCCTGTTTAATCAGAACTCCCAGCAGCTTCCGAAGACATCAGAATTTCTGTTCCTGTTTGTGCTCCTCTTATAGGGTGGGCTTAGAGTGGTTGTAAACCCGTTACAACCACTTTTACCTACAGGTAAGCCTAGATAAAGACTTACCTGTAGGTGCTCGAAATATCTTCCAAACCTACACGGTTTAGGAGATATTTATAAATGAGACGTGCGCCGATGTCTACGGTGCATGCGCACGTTAGAAACCTTTAGAGACAGCGAGCTTGCCATTTCTAAAGGAGATCGTGCCGTGACTGGCGGCTCCCGCTGCCGCGAGCTGTGATACCTGGAAGGAAGATGGATGCTTCGTGAAAGAGGGGACATCGGTGACATCGCAGGCTTCGGTTTCAGGTAAGTGACACATATTGGGCTACTATGCGATGCAGGAGTCTTTACCCTCAAGACTCAATATACAAATATAATTTTTGGGCTTGTACCGTATATACTCGAGTATAAGTCGACCCAAATATAAGACAAGGCACCTAATTTTACCACAAAAAACTGGGAAAACGTATTGACTCGAGTATAAGCCTAGGGTGTCCATCTGCATGCCTCACTGTGCCTCACTTTGCCTTACTGTGCCCATGTGCATGCCTCACTGTGTCCATGCCTCACTGTGTCCATGCCTCACTGTGCCCATGCCTCACTGTGTCCATGCCTCACTGTGACCATGCCTCACTGTGTCCATGCCTCACTGTGCCCATGCCTCACTGTGTCCATGCCTCACTGTGTCCATGCCTCACTGTGCCCATGACTCACTGTGTCCATGCCTCACTGTGTCCACGCCTCACTGTGCCCATGCCTCACTGTGTCCATGCCTCACTGTGCCCATGCCTCACTGTGCCCATGACTCTCTGTGTCCATGCCTCACTGTGTCCACGCCTCACTGTGCCCATGCCTCACTGTGTCCATGACTAAATTGATGTTTAACATGGGAGTCTATGGAAGGGGTGCCCGGGTTTGAAAAATCGGCCGTAGGTCCCCTGGACAAAAAACTTTGCACACTTGTAGAAAAAGAGTGTGGCTACATGTGTGCCAAGTTTGGGGTCCAGGGGACCTACGGACGGTCGTTACCAGGCACCCAAAATCTGGGAGATCAGGCGCAAAAAGGTGACTCGAGTATAATGCCACGTACACACGGTCGTTTTTTGTGATGAAAAAAAAACGTCATTTTTTAGCATGGAAAAAAAACGACGTTTTTCAAACTTCATTTTTAAAACAGACGTTGCCTACACACCATCGTTTTTTCAAAATGCTCTAGCAAAGCGCGGTTACGTTCAGCACATACGGCGGCACTCTGTTCCATTCAAGCTCGTGTAATTATTTGCTTCTGAGCATGCGCGGGTTTAAAAACATTTTAGCCTACACACGGTCATTTTTTATGACACAAAAAACAACGTTTTGAAAAACGACATAAAAAATTGAAGCATGCTTGAATTTTTTTTTGTCGTTTTTCAGAAGACATAAAATGACGTTTTCCCCAAACACGGTCATTTTAAATGACATTTTTAAAAATGTCGTTTTTTTTCATCACAAAAAACGACCGTGTGTACGCGGCATAAGCGAGGGGGGCATTTTCAGCACAAAAAAATGTGCTGAAAAACTCTACAGCGCGGTGGACGTCTACAGCGCGGTGGAGTTTTTCTGGGAGGACGTCCCTGGGACGTCCTCCCAGAATCGTTCACTCGCGCGCCCTCTGGGGCGCACTCCCGGAATCATCTGTGAGCGCCGGGTCTAAAAGACCCGGCGCATCACAGATCACAGTAAATTGCCGCTGATAGCGGCCGTTTACCATGTGATCGCTCCGTCATGTAATGACGCCGGTTCCTCCCTCTCCTCTCTGTACCGATCGGTACAGTGTGAGAGGAGAGGGGGGAGAGCGGAAGCAGCAGCAGCTGCTGTGGCTGGATCTGTGACAAATGCAGTCACAGATCCAGCCATCCATCCCTCCCTGTGCAATACTCTGCAGTATCATCAATACTCTGCAATAACCCCCCCATACTCTGCAATACCCCCCATACTCTGCAATTACCCCCCCATACTCTGCAATAACCCCCCCATACGCTGAAATGACCCCCCCATATGCTGCAATAACCCCCCCATACGCTGCAATAACCCCACCACACTCTGCAATAACCCCCCAATACTCTGCAATACCCCCAATACTCTGTAATACCCGCTAATATGACAGAAACAATATTTTATTTATTTTTTTACAGAATTTTCAGTGTTTTTTCTTTTATAGCGCAAAAAATAAAAAACCCAGAGGTGATCAAATACCACCAAAAGAAAGCTCTATTTGTGGGGAAAAAGGACAAAAATTTCAGATGGGCACAATGTTGTATGACTGAGTAATTGTCATTCAAATTGTGAGAGCACCGAAAGCTGAAAATTGGTCTGGTTAGGAAGGGGGTTTAAGTGCCCAGTGGTCAAGAGATTAAATCAGGTCTACCCTCTGCCTGTGGGAGTCATGCTTGTAACTGTCAGCCTTGCAATGCCTTGGGATTTGTAGTTTTGCAACAGCTGGAGGGTTGACAATTTGAGACCCCTGCAAAATCTCTCAGTAGCAAAAGTTTAAATTCACCCATTTTTCCTAACCTTTAGTATGAGAATTGATTGTATTTAGGAATTTTATCCAATGCTTCTATTGTTTTTCGTAATTAGACTATTCTCTTTCTCTATTCTCTATTCTCTTTATTTTCTTAAGACCCGTTCTAACAAGCAATACTTCTGTTACAAAATGGCTGCCTCCTCCATGGAACACTTCCTGTCGCTCCAGTGGCGTCATAAACCCTCCATTTAATTAGTTAGTCCTTTATTTTATTTTATTTTTTCCATTTTATGTCTTTTCTGCAACATAAACCTTTTTGCACACAGCACAAGGTGCCCCAACTGCTCCAGCTTTTTAATTTTATACCAAGAAGGCCATCTTGTTGTACACAAATCCCCTTCTTTACAACCCCCTCTTGTGTTATAGAGCTTAATGGACACGTATAAATTTGTGTTCTTTTTAGAGTAATGTGCTTGGCTTAACATTTGTCCATAAAGTTATATTCATGTTTACCTTTTTTATGCTTCCCACACTACGGCTTTTAGAAGCACACCTGCAGATTTTTATCTTTGAGTTTATCGTGAAAAGCCCCTCTTGTATCAGCAGTTTTTCGGCGTTCTCCCATGAAAAATGATGAGGTGTCGGAGAGGCAGTGGACATATGATCTGTCTGGGTACGGTCTAATGCTGATGCCAGAGCTGGGCCTTTTCAAATGAATGTCGTTCAGGCCGAACTCCACACAATTCCCTCTCCAGATGCTCTGCATATTTTACGGCAGAATTAGACACTGGGCATTGTGGAAGATCGTAAATGTTTTGTGGTTATGAGCATCACTGAGAAAGCATTGGAAGTTCTCCTTTCAGTTTTTCTGATACATGTGAAAAATAAGGAGAGTGAGCAAGATTCTTGAATATGATATGCTGATTTTAGCCTCTGATACAAACTGCTGGAAGAGATACACATCTCACCATGCCAGGCTGAATGTAGATGTAAACCCAATAACATTTTATAGAAGTTTTAATATGTTAGTGTTTTTGAAAAAGTAATTTTCAGCATTTTTATATCTGCAGAATCTAATTAAAATATTGGCTTGTAATCCTGCCACGAAGGTCCTTGTTTAGGAACGTCCTCTCATAGGGTGACATCGCTTGGTCCCTGTGTCCCAAATGTGCCCGGCAGTGACACCCCATCACACAGGCTTGCAATAGAGACTATAAGAAGTTGCTTTAACCACTTAAGACCCGGACCAAAATGCAGGTAAAAGACCAAGCCCCTTTTTGCGTTTCAGCACTGCATCGCTTTAACTTACAATTGCGCGGTCGTGCGACATGACTCCCAAACAAAATTGGCGTCCTTTTTTTCCCACAAATATAGCTTTCTTTTGGTGGTATTTGATCACCTCTGCAGTTTTTTTTTTTTGCGCTATAAAAAAAAATAGAGCGTCAATTTTGAAAAAAATGCAATATTTTTAACTTTTTGCTATAATAAATATCCCCCAAAAACATATATAAAAAATGTTTTTCCTCAGTTTAGGCCGATACGTATTCTTCTACCTATTTTTGGTAAAAAAAAATCGCAAAAAGCGTTTATCAATTGGTTTGTGCAAAATGTATAGCGTTTACAAAATAGGGGATAGTTTTATTACATTTTTATAAAAAAAAATTTTTTTACTACTAATGGCGGCGATCAGCGATTTTTTTCATGACTGCGACATTATGGCGGACACTTCGGACAATTTTGACACATTTTTGGGACCATTGTCATTTTCACAGCAAAAAATGCATTTAAAATGCATTGTTTATTGTGAAAATCACAGTTGCCGTTTCCACAAGGGGGCGCTGAAGGGGTTATGTGTTCCCTGAAGTGTGTTTACAACTGTAGGGGGGTGTGGCTGTAGGTCTGACGTCATTGATTGTGCGTCCCTATATTAGGGAACACACAATCGATGACAGCGCCACAGTGAAGAACAGGGAAGCCGTGTTTACACGCGGCTCTCCCCGTTCTTCAGCTCCGGGGACCGATCGCGGGACTGTAGCAGCTTTTGGGTCCGCGAGTCCCGTGGCCGAGGTCACAGAGCTTCGGACCGGGTCACGGGCCACCGCTGGGCTTTATACAATTACGTACAGGTACGTGATTGTGCCCAGCGGTGCCATTCTGCCGACGTATATTGTCGTTAGGCGGTCCTTAAGTGGTTAACGCACATTAAACAGAAATGGTCCACTGTTGTCTCCATCTCATCTGCCTGAGAAATGCCATGCATCCATCACTCGAGAGCATGTAGACCTAAAGGGGTTAAGATCAGGGTTTCTCAACCAGGGTTCTGTGGAACCTTAGGGTTCCTCCAGAGGTTGTTATGGGTTCTTTGAACAATCAGAAATGTCTGCCTCTCAGATAAGTCCTCACTGACAATGTTGGTCCTATTAGCAAGGGGGAAATGCTTCCCAGTGTTCACAAGTGTAAGGATCATTCTTCCCACTGACCATCACATTAATATATCATGAGTTGTATATTTAGTAATTTTTAGGCTTCATTTCCATGGACGTTTTTACAGCCACTTTTTTTAGCCTTTTTTACAGCTTAAAAACGCCTGTCCATGTTTTTTTTTGAGCTGGAGCTCAAAAACGCTGCAGTAGCGTTTTTTAGAGTTTTTCCGCGTTTTTGAGAGTTTTTGAGCGTTTTTGAGCGTTTTTTAACGTCTGGCGTTTTTACAGCTCTAAGGCTGGAGCTTCAGAACACACTGGTCCTGGTTTTTTTTTGCAGCTTAAAAACGGCTTAAAAAAGCTGATAAACTGCAGTTTATTGTCGTTTTGGCTTTTTTTTTTTTAAAGCCCATAAACTGAACTCTATGTTAGCCTATGTGCCCATGCACACCTGGGCGTTTTTTAGGCCCTGTACACACGATCAGACATGTCCGATGAAAACGATCAAAATGGTGTGTACACACATCAGACCAAAATCTCCCAGCAGACATGTCCGATGAAAACGGTCCACGGACCGTTTTCATCGGACATGTCTGCTGGGAGATTTTGGTCTGATGTGTGTACACACCATCAGACCAAAATCCCAGCGGACAGAGAACGCGGTGACGTAGACGACACCGGCGTTCTCAAACCCAGAAGTGCAATGCTTCCACGCATGCGTCCAATCAATTCGACGCATGCACAGGATTTCTGGCCGCTGGTTATACGCCATAACCAACGGACATGTCCGATGAGTCGTACTAACCATCGGACGTGTCCGACGGACATCTTTCCAGCGGACAAGTTTCTTAGCATGCTAAGAAACTTTTGTCGCTGACATTTTTTACAAGGTAAGACCCCCTACCCCCCTACACTAGGGTGACCAGACATCCCCGGTTTCAGGGGACAGTCCCCGGATTGAGGACACTGTCCCCAGACCAAGTCTGTCACCGGTTTTGTCCCCGGATTGGATTTGAACAGGGGCTGGGGCAATTTCAAAGACAGTCAGTGCAGAATTAAAAAAAAAAAAATAACGGAATTACACAGCTCCACTCCACGGCTCCTACTAGCTTAGGGGGGTGTATTTTTTTCCATTATCTGTGCCGCTTTCTGATGATCATGTGCTGGTCGGAGAGGAGGGAATATTTCTTCAGCTCCCCTCGCATGTTCTTCTGCCTTGGCTCAAGTCCCGGCCAGCCGCCTGCCTGTTTATCTCCTTGCCTTCCCTGGCGGAGGGATCTTCCTCCGCACCCCACCCAGTAGTAGCTGGGGGGGGCCCGGAAAGTGAGACTTGACAGGCTGTGAGGCGGGCCACAATGGGCAGAGAGTCGCTGATTGATTGCCACCATTACTAGTAAAAAAAAATATGTCCCCAGATTTCATTTTAAAAATCTGGTCACCTTACCCTACACCCCCACCCACTGTCCCTTACCCAGCAGTGACTCAGCTGCTCAGCTCTCTATGCTCCTCCCTTCAAGCAGTTCAGTTCACCCTTCTACCCCTTCCCAGCAGTGGCTCAGCTCAGCAGCTCAACTCACTCTCCTTCCCTCTCCCAGCAGTGACTCAGCAGTTCAGCTCACCCTCTTCCCCCCTCCCAGCAGTGACTGAATAGTTCAGCTTACCCTTATTCCCCCTCCCAGCAGTGACTCTGCAGCTCAACTCACCCTCCTTCCCTCGCCCAGCAATGACTCAGCAGTTCAGCTCACCCTTATTCCCCCCCCCCAGCAGTGACTCTGCAGCTCAACTCACCCTCCTTCCCTCGCCCAGCAGTGACTTAATAGCTCAGCTCACCCTTATACAACCTCTCAGCAAGCACCTAGCAACTAAACTCACCCTGCTCTCTGACAAAGTGCTGCACAAATTCGAGGGAGGAAAACTGATGAATAAGTCTCCCAAGATACCTCCCAAAATCAGTGCATTAGTGAGGCTAGTTGTGACCAAGTATCTCTGGCAATCAGTCTTTACATTTTTATTAAAAAAAAAGGTAAGATTTTTCTTCATCATTTCTTGTGTTCATAGCTATGTTACAGGGAAATCCATGGAACTGTACATGTTTCCTTTTTAGAGCTTATGGCCACTTTAAATAAAAAGTTGACATATAACAGCGCCGACCCGTTTTCCACAGCTGATGTGGCAGAACTAGTTTTAGCAGAATGACTGCAGGTGCATTGTCTTCACAGATAGAATTTTGTCTCGCCGTTCTCCCTGGGAATATTGCTGAGTTCCCTGTTATCATGCAAGAAATTGCAAACTGAGGACCTCTGACTTTGTAATTTGTTCTTTATGGACTAGCCTGGAGCCAATCAGCAAAATCAATAGTCTTTGCTCAAAAGTAAGCAAGTGTCAGTGTGTTATGTGACAGGTGAAGATATGCGCGCTTACCAAGGGGTCACCGGGCCAAATCAAATTTCTCTCTGACTTGTTTTTGAAAAAGCTAAATCCATTTAAAGAACATTCCTCATTGGAACATATGGCAGCTGGGAATTAGTAACCAGCCTCACTTTATTCTCATTTAACAATGTTTGTGTTTTATATCAGCCTGGTCAATACCGCCACAGTGTCTGGACTGTGTGAGCAGAATGAGGTGTCTCGTTCTCTAATCTTGGGGAAGGAGAAGCAGGGGGTGCTGTCCATAGCAACCAATGAGATTCCTTTTTTTTCTAGAACAGTTTAAACAAGGAATCTCCACAATTTACTTCCCACAATGCCATTCTTCATTTTTTCATTGATTATTTCAGTAGAGGAGCAACATTGTTGCCTGTCAAATCAAAGAAATGTTGGATTTAAACCGCGACTTTCCTCCGATGCATTTTCCATTGAAACCAAAATGCATGTTGACGCACGTTAAAGAAGACCTCTGGGAATGGATGTTTTATACACAGTTATATTAGTCTAGCTTGGACCAATGTAACTAAGTACAGTGCCTTGAAAAAGTATTCATACCCCTTGAAATTTTCCACATTTTGGCATGTTACAACCAAAAACATAAATGTATTTTATGTAATAGACTAACACAAAGTGGCAAATAATTGTGGAGTGGAAGGCAAATCATAAATGGTTTTCAAATTTTTACAAATAAATATGTGAAAAGTGTGGCGCGTATTTGTATTCAGCCCCCTTTACTCTGATACCCCTAACTAAAATCTAGTGGAACTAGGGCTGCAACTAACGATTATTTTCATAATCGATTAGTTGGCCGATTTATTGTTTTGATTAATCGATCAATCGGATAATAGCCTTAAAAAAAAATAGCATTTATAAACATTTTTGGACCAATTTGTTGTTGGACAGATTACAAAACACAAATTGCCACAAAAACACATTACATGCTTTTCTGCAGCTTCTCCATTGAAGTATATTGAACCAAAAAAAATCAAAATAGCACCGTTTTGCGTTAAAGTCCTTGCCCTTTCCAAATACGAAGCAGCTGAAAAAAAATCGTGAATGTGAACGTGTCCCATAGGAAAACATGGAAATGAACTGTAGTGTGTTTCTGCAAAAATAATCCAAAAACAGAGGTGTGAACCCAGGCCTGAGATGTTTAGTAACATAATGGGGTTAAAAAAACAAAAATAAGTACAAAAAGAGCAAATAATCGCTATTGGAAGGGGTTCATTTTTTTTACTGTGGGACAGTGAAAGTAATATTTACAGTAGCGATTTGCTTTTTTGTACTATAAAAGGTTAATTTTAGTTTTATTTAACCCCATTATACTGGCCGATTAATCGATTATAAAAATTGTAATCGATTAATTTCATAATCGATTAGTGGTCGATTAATCGATTAGTTGTTTCGGCCCTAAGTGGAACCAATAATTAATTAGTAAATAGAGTCCACCTGTGTGTAATTTTATCTCAGTATAAATACAGCTGTTCTGTGAAACCCTCAGAGGTTTGTTAGAGAACCTTAGTGAACAAACAGCGCAATGAATGCCAAGGAACACACCAGACAGGTCAGGGATAAAGTTGTGGAGAAGTTTAAAGCAGGGTTAGGTTATAAGATAATATCCCAAGCTTTGAACATCTCATGGAGCACTGTTCAATATATCCTCCAAAAATGGAAAGAGTAAAGCAGGCCATACACGGTCGAATTTCGAACAAATTTTCTTTTCAAAATCAGAAAGTTTGTTTTTTTGTGATCCACCATTGATTTTCGAAATTCGGCCGACCAAACCTTCATGTTGCCGGAAATATTCGTTTCTCTCCGGGAATATTCTTTTCTCTCCGGGAATATTATTTTCTTGCACATGTGCATTTTTTTTCTTACCTTTCTCGCACGATTTTCCCATCATTGATCAGAAAATCGTTCGTTTTTCAAAAAATTTCCAACATGCCGGATTTCTCAAATTCAAAATCGGCTGCAGCCCACTAACGATGCGAAATTCGTACGAAAATTCTTTGATACGATTTTCGAAAGAAAATTCTTTCGAAATCCGAACCGTGTATGGCCGCCTTTAGGCACAACTGCAGACTGGACAAAGAGAGCATTAATTAGAAAAGCAGCCAAGAGGTCCATGGTAATTCTGGAGGAGCTGCAGAGATCCACAGCTCAGGTAGGAGTATCTGTCCACAGGACAAATATTAGTCGTGCATAGACATGTTAGTTTCGTTTGAATTAAAATTCGGACAAATTTTTCATTATTCGGATATATCTGAATACCCAAATTACAATGTAAACAAATTTTACCGAATGTTCCGAATAATGTAACGAAATTTGTGCGAATTTGAACTTGAACTTGAATTCTAACTACACATATTGCTGAAATCAATTATCGTATTAGTGTTATTAGCGTAGCATTTCAAAATAATGCTGTTTTTGTTAAGCCAAAGGTGATTTAAAGAGTCATTGTAATCATTTGATGAAGATTTTTCTTTTGTTTGTTCTCTATGCTGCATTGAAAACAATATAACATTTTTGTTTAGACCGATTCGAAAATTTATCGATTTGAACATTTCCAAACAAAAAATCTGTAAATTCTGAATACGAATTGAACGAATCAACTGAATTGAACTAAACAAAATAACTAGATTAACAAATCTAAACAAAAAATTGTTTTCGTCATGCACATGTCTAATTGTGCACTCCACAAATCTGACCTTTATGGAAGAGTGACAAGAAGAAAACCATTGTTGAAAGAAAGCCAAAAGAAATCCTGTTTGCAGTCTGCGAGAAGCCATGTGGGGGACACAGCAATGTGGAAGAAGGTGCTCTGGTCAGATGAGGCCAAAATTTAACTTTTTGGCCTAAAAGCAAAATGCTATGTGTGGCCGAAAACTAACACTGCACATCACCCTGAACACACCATCCCCACTGTGAAACATGGCGGTGAAAGCATCATATTGTGGGGTTGCTTTTCTTTAGCAGGGACAGGGAAGCTGGTCAGAGTTGATGAGAAGATGGATGAAGCCAAATACAGGGCAATCTTAGAAGAAAACCTGTAAGAGTGTGCTAAAGACTTAAGACTGGGGAGGAGGTTCACCTTCCAGCAGGACAACGACCCTAAACATACAACCAGAGCTACAATGGAATGGTTTAGATCAAAGCATATCCATGTGTTAGAATGGCCCAGTCAAAGTCCAGACCTAAATCCAATTGAGAATCTGTGGCAAGACTTGAAAATTGCTGTTCACAGACACTCTTCATTCAATGGAGCTTGATATATTTTGCAAAGTAGAATGGGCAAAAATGTCCCTCTCTAGATGTGCAAAGCTGGGAGAGACATCCCCAAAAAGACTTTCAGCTGTAATTGCAGTAAAAGGTGGTTCTACAAAGTATTGACTCGGAGGCTGAATACAAATTCACATATTTATTTAAAAATTATTTTGAAAACAATTTATAATTTTCCTTTCACTTCACAATTATGTGCCACTTTGTGTTGATCTATCACTTAAAATCACAATAAAATATATTTACATTTTTGGTTGTAACATGAAAAAATGTGGAAAATGTCAAGGAGTATGAACACTTTGATGTCACATTTTTCACCACATCCAATCAGAGAATGCTTTGCATTCATTCAGAAAATGCAAAGCATTCTCTAAATGGCACTTGTGCCGAACAGCCACCTCCTGTGTTCACAATGCATTGGGCTGACCACTCAGCACAAAATCTGGAAGCTAAGGGAGATCACTGGAGTTATGGGGCCAGATTCACGTAGGAGGGCGTATCTTTGTGCGGGCGTAGCGTATCCTAGAAACGCTATCCCGCCGTAACTTAGAGAGGCGAGTACCGTATTCACAAAGAACATGTGCCCTAAGTTACGGCGGCGTAGCGTAAATGGGCCGGCGTAAGCCTGCCTAATTCAAACTAGGCTGGTAGGGGGCGTGTTGTATGGTAATGAATCGTGACCCCACGTAAATGACGCACCTAACGAACGGCGCATGCGCGCGCATGCTCAGTATAACGTCAAATTTTCTCCGTAAATTACGCCAGCTCAATGTTTAGTCGACGTGAACGTAACCTACGCTAATTCCCATTCACGGACGACTTACGCAAACAACGTAAAATACGACGCTGTTCCGACGTTTCTCACATCCATGCCTAACATGACTTACCCCTGCTTTATGAGGGGTAAAGTTACGCCAGTCATACGCCTTATGTAAACAGCGTATTTTAATACGCCAGGCAAAAGTACGTTTGTGAATCGGCGTATCTAACTCATTTGCATATTCGACGCGGAGATATACAGAAGCGCCCCTAGCGGCCAGCGTAAATATGCACCCCAAGATACCACGGCGTAGGAGACTTACGCCGCTCGTATCTTGGCAACCGTGAGGCGTATCTGATTCTATGAATCAGGCGCGAAGATACGACGGCGCACATTCGGACTTACGACGGCATACGTGGAGATACGCCGTCGTAAGTCCTTTGTGAATCCGGGCCATGGTGTCTACTACAGTGATTTCCAGCGTCCAGGAGTCACATATAGTATATGTGTAGTTACATTGGTCAAAGCTGGACTATGTAAAACTATAATAATAATAACAATACAGTACAATAATATTATTTATAATAATACTTCAATAATAGCTGTAGCTATGTAAAAATATATAATGCCTGGAATTCTTCTGTAAAGTGGTTCTAAGGCCTTAAGGTTTTTTTATTTTAATGCATTCTGTTCGTTAAGGTGAAAAACCTTCTGTGCTGCTGCACCCCTTAGACCCCCCACTCCTTTTCCTTACCTAAGCCCATCCAATCCAGCGTTGTGCACAAGCGCAGCGGCTCCTAACACCGTCTCTCTCCTCATTGGACAGATTGATAGCAGCAGGAGCAATTCGCTCCTGCTGCTGTCAATCAAATCCACTGACATGGGAGCAGGAGGCAGTCCCACTGTCTGTGTCAATGGAAGCAGCAGCGGGATTCAGGAACGAGGGAAAGTGGTTTTCCATGGGGGCACCCAATAAAGAGGAGGGGCCTGGAGCTACCTCCCCACCACTGACTGTCAATGTGAAAGAGCCCTTAGGGCCCATTTACCAGTCCAACTCACACATTTACACAGGTTAGCCATTGTTTTAAAAGGTACTAGTTCACATCTGTGCAATGGGTTGATGTCCATGATGTCCATTGTACATTATAAGGTCTATTGATGAAAATGTCAGGGCATTAAAATGCATGATTTTAGATAATGCACACCATAGGTGTGCACAGCCTATTGGATTAGGGTTTGCACCCCAAAGCTCAAAACACACATGCGTGTGTGTGTGTGTGTGTGTGTGTGTGTGTGTGTGTATATAGTTATGTGTCAGTAGGGCAGAGATTGTTCTCAGTAAGGCAGTGGATAGTGTTAGTATTTTTTATTTTTATTATTTTATTTTTTATTATTTCGTACAATTTTTTTGTTGTTTTACATTTTTTTGCTTTTGTGCAATATCAGGGGTCTAAACAGGGGGAATCTGTGCCACATAGGGTGATTAGGGTGTGCCCAGGCACACCTGACACACCTTGTGCGCATGCCTATGATGCACACAAAAGCATACGGAAAATTGTGAATCCAGCCCTATGAGTTTGTTCATCAAATATGTTCATACTTGTTTTGTCAAATGTAGAAATTTAGCATTTGCGCTAGTTGCCATAGATGCCTTTTTTTTTTATTCACTTATCTAACAGCAACCACCCGCTTATTTCACTCTTAATAAAGGAGCCCCTTTCTGTATGATGCTTCACCAATTAAAATCACAGACCTGTAAAATGGTGTCATGAACGTACAAACAAGATCTTTTAATCAGCTTGACGCAGTGATTGATTTCATAATCTCCCGATGGCTGAAATTTGATTAATAGAGTCTGCAGTGGCTGGTAAATAGAATTTATATTTTACGAAAGTCTGGCTCTTCACATAAACCCCAGAGAGGAAACAGGTGATGGAATACTGAATAACGGCTCGTAAGTCTCGGATAGCCAGATGGACCGCTTGGTTGCTGAGCACTTAGGGGTAAGAAGGTAAGTGTGCTGTGTAATCAGGAAATCTCTTATTTAATAATAAGCCTGGCATATATTGCTTTGAGCTAGAAAGATCTCTATAATAAAGTAATGCAATCCAGCTTTGTTTTAATTGAACTAACCATCATTATATAGTGCTATTCTGGAGGATGCTTTATGTGTCATCTGGTGGCAGGAGTTATATGTGCCTAATACAGTATATCATCACAGTGCTGATTGTAGTAGGAAAAAAGGCCAACTCCACTCAAAACCTCAATTTCAGACAGAATGGGAAGGGTTACACCCTCAGTTATTTATTTGTTGCTGTTCCTGAGGAGTTGTCCGGATAGGACATTTCCTCATTGGGGAACCAATGGTATTGCCAAATGCTACTGTTACCTGCATAAATCACTGTGTAGCCAGATAGATCATCATCCTATAGAAGTGGCATAGACCCTGGTAGGCAGGAGCAGTTAGCTACTTTGCCATTAGGTGGCTCTGTGCCAGAATAGTGTCTGGTTAGTAAAAGAAAAAGACCATTAAACATAATGTGCATATGTTATATACATGTATACAGTCATGTACACCCAATAGACATTTTGGACATTTTCAATATATTCGAGCAGGCAAACATCACTTGCTGATAGGCTGCATACATGTATACAGTTGTGCTCATAAGATTTTATGATTTCTTGGCCATTTTTCTGAGAATATGAATGATAACACAAAAACTTTTCATTCAATCATGGTTAGTGTTTGGTTAGTGTTTAGCTGAAGCCATTTATTATCAATCAACTGTGTTTACTCTTTTTAAATTGTAAAGGCAACGGAAACAACATAAACTACCCAAACTACCCTGATCAAAAGTTTACATACCCCAGTTTTTAATACTGTGTATTGCCCCCTTTAACATCAATGACAGCTTGAAGTCTTTTGTGGTATTTGTGGATGAGGCTCTTTATCTTCTCAGATGGTAAAGCTGCCCATTCCTCTTGTCAAAAAGCCTCCAGTTCCTGTAAATTCTTGGGCTGTCTTGCATGAACTGCACATCTGAGATCTCTCCAGAGTGGCTCAATGATATTTAGGTCAGGAGACTGAGGTGGCCACTCCAGAACCTTCACTTTATTCTGCTGTAGCCAATGACAGGTCAACTTGGCCTTGTGTTTTGGATCATTGTCATGTTGGAATGTCCAAGTACATCTCATGTGCAGCTTCCTGGCTGATGAATGCAAATGTTCCTCCAGTATTTTTTGATAACATTCTGCATTCATCTTGCCAAAATTTTAACCAAATTTCCTGTGTCTTTGTAGCTCACACATCCCCAAAACATCAGCGATCCACCGCCGTGTTTCACAGTAGGAACGGTGTACATTTCATCATAGGCCTTGTTGACTCCTCTCCAAATGTAGTGTTTATGGTTGTGGCCAAAAAGCTTAATTTTGGTCTCATCACTCCAAATGACTTTGTGCCAGAAGGTTTGAGGTTTGTCTCCATGCTGTTTGGTGTATTGTAAGTAGGATACTTTGTGGCATTTGCATAGTAATGGCTTTCTTCTGGCAACTCGACCATGCAGCCCATCTTTCTTCGAGTGCCTGAAGTTATTTTTACCGTTTTTCTTTGCATCCCAAACAATTTTCCTGGCAGTTGTGGCTGAAATTTCAGTTGGTCTACCTGACCGTGGTTTGGTTTCAACAGAACCCCTCATTTTCCACTTCTTGATTAGAGTCTGAACACTGCTGATTGGCATTCTCAATTCCTTGGATATCTTTTTCTATCCCTTTCCTGTTTTATACAGTTCAACTACCTTTTCCTGCAGATCCTTTGACAATTCTTTTGCTTTCCCCATGACTCAGCATCCAGAAATGTCAGTGCAGCACTGAATGAAAGATGCAAGGGTATGTCAGGAGTCCAGAAACGCATTGACCTTTTATACACACACACTAATTACATGCACACAGATCACAGGTGAGGATGGTCACCTTTAATAGCCATTCCAACCCCTTTGTGTCAACTTGTGTGCACGTTATCAGGCCAAAATCACCAGGGTATGTAAACTTTTGATCAGGGTCATTTGGATAGTTTCTGTTGCCTTTATGATTTAAAAAGTGTAAACACAGTTGATTGATAATAAATGGCTTCAGCCAAACACTAACCATGAGTGAAAGAAAAGTTTTTGTGTTATTATTCATATTCTCTGAGAAATGGCCAAGAAATCATAAATTCTGCCAGAGTATGTAAACTTATGAGCACAACTGTATATACGCAGTCAGCAAGTGGTTAAATATGACAAGTTCTACCTGCATACCCCCTAAGGAGGTTCTAATTGTTGCCATTAATTTGGAACACAAGATTCAAATTTATTGAATTTGAAGTGGTGGTAAATGTAAGGGTGCACCTACTTTTTCCAAATGACAGATCTACATTTTAGTTATTTAAATCATGAAAATGAACACGTCATGTCAATTTTATGTGTCATATCAACTGCCCTGTGCACCAACAATTTTCATTGGGTTTACTTACTTTTTCACACACACACACAATATATATATATATATATATATAAGATAAGATAAATTGCTGTCAATATATTTTTAGTTAATTTATTTATTGCAGGGGGAGGCGTTGTAAAGTGGGACATGTGCTTGAAAAATGCAAGCAGGTTTTTCTCCTCTATCAGGGAAATAATTAAAAATGTAAAAAATACATATAATTTTACTACCCTTCATAACCATCCCAATAAGAGATTCATTTACTATAATAATGAAAATAATTTTTCACTACTTTTTGAATTTCAAACGACTTTATTTAAATGCTGACACCTCTCCTATGGCACTTAAAAACATTCCAGCAGGGTCAGGGAGCCATTATATTTAATGGATAATCTAATCCATATTTTTTCATTCTGTACATTTTCTATAAACCCTAAATAATTATTTTAAATGGAGTGCTCATTAATCTTTATGATGCCTTACTCTCTGTGTACGCATGTGCGTGAAAACAGGATCAAATCAAAGTTGAAAATTGTATTTTGCCGATGGATACATTTTAATATATTTTTGTTTACCCATACATTATGTATGTGCAATTTAACAATCCTGACTGCATTGAAATTATTTAAGTAATTATTGTAAGTCTAAAATTAATTAAACAAAACACCAGGTAAAATCTGTTACTTCCTGACTTAAAAAATATTGCTTCCTGGGTTAGTTCCATTCTGGACAGAGACTATCCTGCTAATTTACTGTCAAATGAGGAGGCTGGAGGTGGAGAGGTGACACAGGGGGGTTGATTTACTAAAACTGTAGCGTGCAAAATCTGATGCGGCTGTGCATTCTAGCCAATCAGCTTCTAACTTTGTTCAAATAAGCTTTGACAAAAAACCTGGATGCTGATTGGTTTCTATGCAGACCTGCACCAGATTTGGCACTTCAGTTTTAGTAAATCAACCCCAGGAAGCTGAATTTGTGAACTTGGAAAATCTTGGAACTTGGAAAATAATTTATGTAATCAAGAATTGTGGGAGGAGATTTACTAACACTGGTGTACATATAATATGGTGCAGCTGTGCATAGTAACTGTAACGGAAGGGACCGTGGAACCCAGAAGCTTTTAAAAAATATGAGATACTCCTGTTTCAGCTTTCCCGATGCCTCTTATGTGTAGATCACCCTGTGTCTCTAATAGGGGCACAGGGTCTAGTCAGATTCAATGTGGTATACATTGTATATATTGTGTGTTGGCTGTTGTGCACTATAAGCTTGCTGTGATGGGGTGGGGTGTGATTGCATTCTATTGTCTATTGTGGTAATTAAGTCTGCTACTGTGGTGATGTGGATTGGAGCCTGGTAGACAGTCTGGCTGCCTATTATGGGATGTTTAAGTGTCTTGCTGTAAGGAAAGGGGGGGGGTCACTCCAGCAACTACCCCCCCCCCAGCTAAGACTGTTTACTGAAGGAGAAGTTTGAACACACCTGACCTGTATCACCATTGTCATTGGACAATTTAACCCACCCATGTGCTTGCAATAAAGATTAATTCTCTGTTTTGAACCTCAAACAGAGCTGTGCGTCTCGTTAATGGGGGGGGGGGGATTATTATGGGTCGTGTTCCCCGGATTGTGGAGTGTCGATAGCTGTCTTGGGTTCGGGAATGGAATATCCTAAACGGCTTTAACCCCTGTCCCAAATGCGGTGCCGTTACAGTAACCAATCAGCTTCTAACTTCAGCTTGTTCAATTTATCCCTCACAATAAAACCTGGAAGCTGATTGGTTACTATGCACAGCTGCATCAGATTCTGTGTGATAAATTTCCACTAAATGTATTATTTATTATTAACAATATTAGTAATATATTATTAATACAATTATTAATATGTATTTAATTGTGTTTTTATGTTGAGAATTAACATTCAAAATTATTTTGGCGGCAAATAACTATATGCACAGTAAAGCCTTGTACACACGATCGCATTTTTCTGTGGACAAAGTGTAAGACTTTTGACCGAAGGGCATTGGCTGTGAACTTCTTCTGTAAACAGACAGCAAAACTTTCTCAACCAACAAATGCGAAACATCGGAAAATCCGACAACAATTGTCCGATGGAGCGTACAAACGGTCGGATTTTCCGACAAAACCCTGCCATCACACATTTGTTGTCGGAAAATTCGATCGTGTTTACGAGGCTTATGACCAGTTGGATTTTTTGGCATTCTACTAACCCAGATAGTTTGTCTGCACAATTAAGTCGATTGCAAGTCCTCTGAATGGATGGTTAACAATTGACATTAATTTATTTAAATTTTACTATACTACTTGCATTTTGCTCTAGGCATTATTTAAATTGTATTTATGGATTGTAATTAGCTTGGTGCAAACACACTCAAAATATTTACTCTGCTTAGCAAACATGGAAAAAAAAATCTCTCTTATCTTCGAACCCATTACAAAATGAATCTTCTGAGTATGAATCCTAATTATTAGAGTCTTCTTACATTATTGTAATTATTAGGTGCATTCAAGTAAAGAAAATCTGATTATCAAATTAATTTTATACTAAAAAACCATTTAAGTAATGGCTCTGCCTAAATAAAACAATAGAGAATGTGTAGGGGGAAAAATCTCTCGCCAGTTTAGTTTGCACCACGCTGCAGTCATGCTCTTAGGATTTGTGCTTAAAGAAGTATTCCAGCCATTATAACATTAAGAGCCCATTCACACAGGGGCAATACGACTTCCAGCGCGACTTTGGGAGGCAACTTGGACATGGCTTGAGTATGAATCACAGCGTGACTTGGGTCGACTTCACAGCACGACTTACAATGCGACTTGAAGTCGCCTCCAGGAGGGGGAACTTCATGCCAAATTTTAAATAAAAAACGGCATGGGTTCCCCTCCAGGAGCATACCAGGTCCTTAGGTCTGGTATGGATTTCAAGGGGAACCCCCCAAATCCCCAAATCCCTACCAGACCCTTATCTGAGCATGCAGCCCGGCCGGTCAGAAAAGGTGGTGGGGACAAGTGTTTTTTCGGCGTAAGGGGTTCGCCTTGAAATCCATACCAGACCTAAGGGCCTGGTATGCTCCTGGAGGGAAACCCATGCCGTTTTTTTATTTAAAATTTGGTGTGGAGTTCCCCTGTGGGAGGTGTTTGCCTTACATTGATTTCTTCATGCAGCGCCACTTGAGGCGACTAGGGGCGACCTGGGGCGACCTAAAGTCGGACCTGTGTGAATGGGCTCTTAGTGCAAATCTTATGCCATGTACACACGACGTAAAAACTCAGGTGAGAGCTTTTCGTCTGGAATCCTGACCGTGTGTATGCTCCATCTGACTTTTTCCAACTGGAAAACTGTCAGAAAAAAAAAAGAGAGCAGAATCTCTTTTTTCCCGTCAGGAAAAAATCCTAGCAGGAAACTGTTCGTCTGTATGCAATTTCAATGTGCAAAAAAACGCCCATGCTCAGAATCAAGTCGACGCATGCTCAGAAGCATTGAACTTCATTTTCTTGGCTCGTCGTAGTGTTGTACGTCATCATGTTCTTGGCAGTCATAAGTTCACCAAACTTTTGTGTGACCGTGTGTATGCAAGGCAGGCTTGAGATGAATTCCGTAAGGCAAACCATTGTTTTTTTTTCGACGGGAAAACCGCTCGTGTGTACGGGGCAATAAAGATATTTACTGAAAAGTTGCCTAAGTTATTTTTAAAGCCCAGTTTCCTGTCCAACCCCCATCTTCCCACTCGTTTTTTGCCCCTTTCCTCCTGGTGCAGCCCCACAACCTTTTTTTTCATAATGCACCCTTTCCAGGATATAGGTTTTACACCCTGAGCTTATAGGATTCAACCCAGGAAGATAACTGGTGCTGTATCAATGGGCGGTAAGTCTTGAAGGTAGAGTGCTGGAGATGGGGTGGTAAGGTGAGTTTTCTTTTCATGACTGCAGGGCATTGTATAATAAAGCAGACATTGCTCCAACCCCATCATAAATGGGAGCTTTCTGTACTGAAGAGGGTGTTTATAGCTGCTTCCAGCGAGATCCTGGAGAATGCTGAGTATCTAAAATCATGATAGAAGATGCTGCAACACAGATTTGGAGTACAGCCATCGCCAAAGGTTTTGAAAATGACACAAATATACATTTTCACAAAGTTGGCTGCATCAGTTTTTATGATGGCAATTTTCATGCTATATAGCAGTGGTCTCCAAACTGCGGTCTGGGGGCCAGATTGCTTGCTTTTATCTGGCCCTTGGGACACTATTTCATCAACTGATACTAACATTGGGGCATTATTCCTCCCACTGACACCAATGATGGGACACAGTTGCTCTCAATTATACCAATGATGGGCAAAATTCCTCCCAATGATACCAACGATGGAGCACAATTCCTCACAATGACACCAACGATGGGGCACAATTTCTCTCAATGACACCAGCAATTGGGCACAATCACACCATTACTGAGGCGTAAATTACTCCCATTGAAACAAATAATGGAGCATTATTTTTTCCCAGTGATGTCGGGACCTTTTCACTGGCCACTGTCCAGTCGTAAAGTCTTAAGTACAGTAAACTGGCCCTTTGTTTAGAAAGTTTGGAGACCCCTGATATATAGGAAGGATAACTTGCCACAAATGTGCAGCAGTGTTGGATTGTAAGTCTGTTAACTTGTTGCACATTTTCACTGGTTGTACACTTGCAGAGCACTTGAAGCACAAGTTCTTGTTCAAGTTCTAGTTGACACTTTTCCAATTTGTAGCAAATGTGCGTTGCAAGTCTTTAGCAAGAGCAAAGTTGCAGTGGTGAGTCTACAGCAAGAGCTCTGTAAGTCTACAGCAGTGTTTCTCAACTCCAGTCCTCAAGGTGCCCCAAAAGGTAATGTTTTCAGGTTTTCCATTATTTTGCACAGGTGATTTAATCAGTTTCACTGCCTTAGTAATTACCACAGCCGTTTCTAAGGGAAATCCTGAAAACATGACCTGTTGGGGCGCCTTGAGGACTGGAGTTGAGAAACACTGGTCTACAGCACGAAAATTCAGCCAGAGTGATCCCTGTGGTGAGATGACTATTGCACAACATAACTGACCCAGAACTTGCAGCAGACTTGCAGAATGTATACAAAGAAAGTTGATCTGGAGTCATGCAATGTGGACAAACTTGTGAAGCCTGCCAAGTCTAGCAATAGCTTAGCAAGTCATTTTCAAACTTTCAGCACAATTGCTTGCTATCTGGGATATACTCCAGAATGTTATGAAGAGTGGTCAGATAAATTGAAATTAATTGCAAAGTCCCTATTTGCTATGAAAATGACCCCCCCCCCCCAAAAAAAAAAAAACTCCCCTACATTTCAGCCCTGCTACAAAAGGACCAGCTGACATCATGTCCGTGATTCGCTTGTTAACACAGGTGTCAGTGTTGACGAGAACAAGGCTGGAAATCACTCTGTAATGCTGATTGACTTAGAATAACAGATTGGAAGCTTTGAAAGGAGGATGGTGCCTGAAATCATTGTTCTTCCTCTGTTAACCATGTTTACCTGCAAGGAAACAGGTGCTGTCATCATTGCTTTGCACAGTCAAGGATATTGCTGTTACTAAGCTTGCACCTAAATTAACCATTTATCAGATCATCAAGAACTTCAAGGAAAGAGGTTTAATTGTTTTGAAGAAGGCTTCAGGGCACCTAAGAAAGTCGGGCAAGCGCCAGGACCGTCTTCTACAGTTAATTCAGCTGCGAGATCAGGGCACCCCCAGTGCAGAGCTTGTTCAGGAATGGCAGCAGGCAGGTGTGAGTGCATGTGCATGCACAGTGAGGAGAAGACTTTTGGAGGATGGCCTGATGTCAAGAAGGCCAGCAAAGAAGCCACTTTTCTCCAGGAAAAACATCAAAGACTAGAATGCCATTAAAGTTCATGTGCGTGTAAAGGCAGGCGTCCCAATACTTTTGGCAATATAGTGTAAGTAAGTGTGATTGTCAGGTGTTTGCCAATTTTTTAAAATGTATCTAAAAAGAGACATTTAATTTTACCATCAATGCTTAAAAAGGAGGAGCGAAAGCCTGATTAGTGGTAATTATTAGAGTAATAAATAGCAGGCCCTGATATTTGGCTTACAAAAGACAATTCACACAGCATATCCTACCCCTAGCAGGTCGGTCGCCCATCATATCAGTCACCTTTGCCGTACCACCAAAGACGCTAACTGTATCTCTTAGAGAAATTATAAGCTATTGAAGACCCGCGACTTAAACTTTCATGTTTTTTAATTAAAAGAGATTTTCCAAACGCATTATAACCCACATTTGGCCTCCTATTTCCTGGCGGAATAACAATGATATGCCAATTAATATGTAGGGGCTCAGGAACGATTGTTGATTGTCATCTTCTCTGCATATTAAGGAATATTCATTAATTAATATTCAGACTGCTTGCCTTCAACACACAGGACATCATCTTTGCATTGGACTCCCAGAAGACAACAGAATAATTGTAGTCAAAATGAAAAGCTTTCTGGACATCTTTGAACAGCCAAGTAACACTTAAAATAAAAAAGGAAAATATCTATGTTTAAAATAATACAGAGTGAATAAAAATAATGTATGGCACAATGGAAGTAAGGCAAATATACACTGGAGTTTAAAATATTTTTATGCAAAATAAATATATTTCTGAGCTTTGTTTTTGTAGAAAAGGATGGATATTATGACCATATATTTCATATATGCTGCAAATAGTAAAACCTTGCATTAGGTTGTCCTTTGGCATTTACAGGAAGATTAAAAGTGTTCAAGTAAAGTAGATCTAAAGCCATTCACTAAAATATATTACAAAGATTTAAATTTGTTATATTTAAACATGCAAAATTTGAAAACTCTTATGCCGCGTACACACCATCACTTTATGTGATGGAAAAAAATGACGTTTTCAAAAACGTCACTTTAATTGACCGTGTGTGGGGGAAAACGTCATTTTATGTCTTGTAAAAAACGACCAAAAAAAATTGAAGCATGCTTCAATTTTATGTGTCGTTTTTCAAAAGTGCACTTTTTACTTCACAGAAATTGACCGTGTGTAGCAAAAAACGTCGTTTTCTAAGACGTTTTTTCATCCACGCATGCCCAGAAGTTACTTATGAAGCAAGCTTCAATGGAAAAAGTGGTGAGAACGTAACCTCGCTTTGCAAGATCATTGTGAGAAAAACGATGGTGTGTAGGCAACTTCGTCTTTGAAAATTTAAGTTTCAAAAACGTAATTTTTTACTTCACAGAAAGTGTCGTTTTTTTTCATCACATAAAGTGATGGTGTGTACGGGGCATTAGGCCCCATACACACGATAGAATCCATCCGCAGATAAATCCCAGCAAATGGGTTTCTGCGGATAGATCCTATGGTGTGTACACGCCAGCGGATCTGTTTCCGCGGAGAAATCTCCTCTGGGATGGATTCCAGCAGATCGGATATTTGCTGACATGCACAACAAATCCATCTGCTGGAATCCATTCCAACGGATGGATCCGCTCGTCTGTACAGACTCACCGGATCCATCCGTCCAAAGGGATTCCCCGCACGCGTCGTAATGATTTGACGCATGCGTGGAATTCCTTATATGACAGCGTCGCGCCCGTCGCCGCGTCATAATCGCGGCGACGGCGCGACACGTCATCGCCAGAGGATTTCCGCGCGGATTTCAATGCGATGGTGTGTACACTCCATCGCATCGAAATCTGCGGAAATCTTTGAGAGGATTTATCCGTGGAAACGGTCCGCTGGACCGTATCCGCGGATAAATTCTCTCGTGTGTATGGGGCCTTAGAATTTGAAAACTATTTGAAATTGATTTGAAAACTTTTCTAATCGTTCCGAATTTAAAAAAAAAAAAAATCGATTAGAAAACTAATAAACAAAACAAATTCCAAAAGCGAATTAAACCAATTAAACAAATTTACCGGTAACTAAAACATTTTATGTTAAGTTTTTCGATCTGCACATGTCTAGTTCTTGCATTGTCATATTGTCAACTGCTCCCTGGTCAAGGCTTCAACTGGCTGTGCCAACCCTAATAATCTAATTGATCAATTCCTACATTTCCTGCATTTGCAACATATACTATTTACGGTATGTCATGGCTGGCAGTTTTTTGTACGAAATGTAACAAATCTGTAGGAAGGAAGCAAATTGTGGGAAGGACTTTCTAACACCATGTTAATGTACTCTTGTATTCTTGTAAAAAAAAAAAAAAAGAATCAAATGTACTCAATATCGCACCTCTTCACTGCTCATGTATTGCAGCCAATCTGAGCAGGTGTCAGCTCCCTACAGCATTACCCATATCAGAGTTTTCTCCTTTATAGGGAGGTTATAAAAAAATATATATGTTTTTATTGAGCCAATCTCTCGGTTGGATTCCGCTCACCCAACAAAGCCATCCACAGCCCAGCCCCAGGTACATCACTAACATAGCCTAAAAATACCAACCAAGGGCCAGATCCACAAAAGGGTTACGACGGCGTATCTGCTGATACGCCGTCGTATCCCTGTTTCTATCTATGCGGCTGATTCATAGAATCAGTTACGCATAGATATCCCTAAGATCCGACATGTGTAATTGTTTTACACTGTCGGATCTTAGGATGCAGTACCGCGGCCGCCGCTGGGGGCATTTCTCGTCGTAAACCAGCGTCGGGTATGCAAATTAGCACTTACAGAGATCCACAAAGGTTTTTCCCTTCGTGAAGTAAGTGTTAGTTTGCCGTCGCAAAGATAGGGCTGCTTTTACAAAGTGTAAAGTTAGTACACCATGTAAAAGTATACCCGTCTTTCCCGCGTCGCTGTCAAATTTTTATTTACATTTTTTTTTCCCGCCGCATCTCTTTTTTACCCGTCGCGATTCACAAAACTCAGCGCAATGTAACGTAACGCAAAGCACGTCGGGAAAATAGCGTCGGGAGCATGCGCAGTACGTCCGGCGCGGGAGCGCGCCTAATTTAAATGGGACTCGCCCCATTTGAATTGGCCCGCCTTGCGCCGGACTGATTTAGGATACACCGCCGCAAATTTCCAGGTAAGTGCTTTGTGGATCGGGCACTAACTTGGGCAGTTTGCGGCGGTGTAACTTAAATCACAAAAGTTACGTTGCGCCCGCTGGTTGTGGATCTGGCCCCTAATCCTTATCTTTGCTCCTCCAAATACCTCCTGCTCTCTAGTCACCTTCTACCATGCTCGCCTCCAGGATTTCTCCCGGGGGGGGGAGGGAGGGCCAAGAAAATGTTTGCCCAATCAATATTAAAGATGGCCCTGTTCCTAGAGAAATCCCTACCCCAATCTGTCCGACTATCTCCTACTTTGTTCAATTTTAGACGATCTTTGAAATCCCTTTCTTTCAGAGAAGCCTATCCTGCCCCCACCTATCAACTGTACTTTTATTTTGTCCATCAGCTCATCCCCCACAGTTATTACCTTTTGTATCTCTTGACCCTTCCTCTTAGATTGTAAGCTCTAACAAGCAGGGCCTTCTGATTCCTACTGTATTGAATTATATTGTAACTAGGGTTGCACTAATACAAAGCATTTGCACCAGTACCGGTACTCGTACAAATGCTCAGATTACCTGAAACCGATACTTTCAGGCTCGGTTCTTTCAGCTTTCAGTGGGATTCCCCCACTGACAGCTAAAATGTAAAAGAAAAAGCCAGCAATTATCGGTTGTTAAGAAGTGGGCCACCGCATCCTTAATATCCGATGATTCATTCAGCTGTTGACAGCTGAAGTGTAAATGAAGTCCTGGCAATTGGAGCTGTCAAAAAAAGCAGCCTAAATTTATCAATGACATTGTACAGCCACTGAAACAAAAAGATAAAAAGAAACATTGTTTATTTTTGTATCTTTCTGTTTATTCATCTACAGATCAAAGGAATGAACTTCAATCTGCAGATGAAGTCAGTTTAAAGCAACCTGTCATTAAAAAAGAAAAAATAAAGTTTTTTGTTTTTTATTAAATGTTCCTGTGTAAACCCCTTCTTAACCCTTAATTTACACTAACCAGCCTCCATTTAATTATTATTTTCCTGCTGATTTTTTTTCACTTCTATTTTATAAACTATTAATAATAATTATTTATTTTTTGTTTGCTTTGTTTATTACTATTTTTACACCTTTAAAATATACAGTATTTCCACGTTTCATATTGAAAACAGCACAGAATTAAAAAAAAAAATATTATTAAAATTTGTATATAACTTTTTTTTTTTTTTTTTGCACAATAAATAATTTCATAAATATTGTGATAAAATAAAGTCCTTCAAACAATACATGAAAATATTTTCAACCAACATTAATTTCAAATGAAATAAGTTCAAATTAAACAATCCAGTGGTATAATGACTAAAAAGTTCCCATCACCAAGTGTAGAAAAATCTTTAATCCAAAGTGACAATCGCCATAAATACAGAAAAACGCACATACCGGAAGTGTGTGCCTATCTTACTACAAGAGTAGGCAAGGATAGCTTGTATTAATTCCAAAGATCCTCCAAACAGTCCACTTTAAGGCTTCACCTCCAATGCTGTCCTCTCCTCATTTAGTGGTTAGGTTTCATAGCCAGCATAAAAAAACACAATAATAAAAATAAAAAAAAACACGCTCCCATGGTGTAGTATCTCAAACATCCAAATTATATTCATCAGCATGAAAGGATTTTTACTTAAATTATGTATTCTAACTGTACTGTCTGCCCCCATGTTGTAAAGCAATGCATAAACCGTTGGCACCATATAAATCCTGTATAATAATAATAATAATAATAATAATAATAATAATAATAATAATATTATTGGAGTTTGTTGGAAAGGAAAGTTAAAACAGAAACACTGGGACCTTCCCCTTGGTAAAAGAGTTACAAAATGACAGTCATATTATACTAATATACAATAACAATCAAAAGTTAAAGTAGTATTAAAGCTTCATTTAAAAAAATATATATATCTCCTTTCTCAGCAGTCTGTTCTTCCTCCTCAGCCTCTGGTAGTTGTAGTTCCAAAAAGTTCAGTTGAAAGGGAAATATGAACTACACATCCCAAGATGCTTTGCTTTGCTTAGTTATTACATTCAGGATGTGGCAGGACTGAGTCCAAGCTCAACACTAGAGGGAAACAGTTCCACAACAGTAATGCCCCATACACACGATCGGAATTTCTGTTGGGATAAACTCAGACAGATTTTTCTGACGGAATTCCGTTCAAGCTGTCTTGCATACACACTGTCACACCAAATTCCGACCATCCAAAATGTGGTGATGTACAACACTACGACGAGCCGAGAAAAATGAAGTTCAATGCTTCTGAGCATGCGTGTTTTTTTCTTCGTCGAGTTCCATACAGACGAATGGAATTTTTTTCAGCGGAAAAAAAAGAGAACATGTTCTCTTTCTAAGTCCGTTGGAACTTCCAATGGAAAAACTCATATGGGGCACACATCCGGTCAAAATATCCGATGAAAAAATTCTGTCGTGTGTACAAGGTATAAGGCTGCACAATGTCTCCTTATTGCAAGCACACTTATCTAGCTCCTGGCTACATATTGTAGAGTGTGCTCACTAGCAGAACAGTAGAGCCGTCTGATGCATATATGTAGCTGCTTGGTGTTAAAGCCCACCCAATATGCTGCCACGCCAGAAGAAATGCGTTAATTTAGAGCAATGTTTTTCAACCACCATTACAAGATACCCTGAGATGCTGTCTGGGTTTCCCCCGGGTGCCTCAAGCGTGGGATCCAGATTGTCCAGGATCAAGGGGTGTGTCTCTCATATATGGGGGGTTTTGATGTGATGGGAGGGCTTCTGATATTATAGGGGTCTTTGATGTGAAGGGGGAGTCTAATGTGTTGGTGGGGCCTCTGATGCGGTTGGGGATTTTGATATAAAATTAATTTATTCAAACTGATTGTGTGCATTGGCCCAAACTTAGGCTTCCCATTGATAAATAACATTTACGTTTTCTACATTTTGGACTGGGGTGCCTCAAGACTTTCCATAGTGTAAAGGATGCCGTGGCTCAAAAAAGGTTGAGATTTGCTGATTTAGCACATAAAGCCATATCATCCAGGTCCGGGAGTGATCCCATCCCTTCTCTCTCCCTGCTCTGTAGTTCGAGCTGCACTTCCTACAGCAGGTCTCTACCTCCATACATACGGACCTGTGGCTGGGGATAAACATTGCAAGAGGCTGTGTACTTTGCAAAAAATTAGTAATGAGCAATGATGAGATCAACACTGCCACATTTACTACCGTTTTACAAAAGGTTGACTACCACTTTAACACAGGTACCATTTATAATAATAATCATATCTGTATCTTAAAAAAAAGGTGCTGCGTCCTATCTTATGTGGCGTCCTATTCGCCATCCCTGTGAAATATATATTGGAGGACTGGAATGTTGATGTTATCGCTGTCAGGTCTTAATTTTTACGATGAGCCTCCGCTTCGTCCCCTCTGGGATATGTCAGTGCAATCTCGTGTTTGTCATGCTTATGGAGCAGAGAGGAATACACAGTAAATTCAATCTTTAAATTAAGCTGTAACCAAGCTTGTATATTCATTAGAGTAGAAAAATTCTCTTCTGAGAAGTTCAAATTGTTTATTGATTTTCATTTCTGTGTGAGAGTGAAGCTTGAGTAAGTCTTTCTCTCCTTGTGGTCCCTCAGGGCCGAAAACAGGCAACCAACTACTTGGTGTTTCACCCCAGGAAGCAGGCAGCCACAAAACTCTGAGAATTCCCTTAAAATTATATTAATAAGGGCTGTGGGGGTACCATTTCCACCCCATGCCGGTGGTATTAAAGGAGCCTTTTGACTTTCAGCTACTCTCGCAGGGAGATTGAATTATCTCAATGTGAAATTTGTTCTTAGGAAACAGATCTCTGCAAATCCTAACACATTACAGAATTCCTCGGTCTGCATAAAGATTGTCACAGGCACGGGCTATTAGGACATTATAGTCAATATTGAGATTACCATCTTTAGGACAGTATCGAAGAATGAAATCCCCGTGCTGATTTGGTTTCCCAACCACTTGTGTGTGTTCATTGCATTAACGATGGGATAGAACAATGTTGTATACCAAGTTGGGCCTCATTCACATTGGCATGCCAATATTTGTACTTATATGCATTTATAGGACAGTTCTGGTTGCATATAAATATATATAATGATTTTAAATGATATAAGGCATGCTGTGCATTTATCTGTGTTCAGGTACATTCAGTTTAGCTGCTTTTTGAAAAAATAGAAGTCTGTGTTGGGAACTTTTTCTCCTGGACAAGAACCCCAGTCTCTGGGCTCCAGGCTATTTATATACTCCCCAACCACCATCTGGACACACTTCTCCAAGGATTGGCTGCATAAATATTCAGGCTGTATATCTGACTCTTCCACCCACTGGCCCAGATTCAGGTAGAATCGCGCAACATTTGCGTGGGCAAAGAGCAAAAATTTTTCTCTGCGCCCACGCAAATATTGCACTTTGCCCGCGATTCACGGAGCAGTTGCTCCGTAAATTGCGCGGGCGATATGCTAAATAGCCCTGCGTAAGGGCGCCTAATGTAAATGATCCCGCCGGGGGCGGGAATCATTTAAATTAGGCGCGCCCCCGCGCCGAGCGAACAGCGCATGCTCCGTCGGGAAACTTTCCCGACGTGCATTGCGGCAAATGACGTCGCAAGGACGTCATTTGCTTCTAAGTGAACGTGAATGGCGTCCAGCGCCATTCACGGTTCACTTACGTAAACGACGTAAAATTTGAACGTCGCGAGCGGGAAGCGCAGCTATACTTTAGCATTGGTTGCGCCTGCTATTAGCAGGAGCAGCCTTATGCTAAAGTGGCCGTACGGAAACTCCGTACCTTGCGTGTGCAGGGCCCGCGCAACTTTTGTGAATCGGTGGTAGTATGCAATTTGCATACTATACGCCGATCACAATGGCCGCGCCCCCTAGCGGCCAACGCAAGAATGCAGCCTGGGATGTGAAGGCATAAGGAGGCTTATGTCTGTCACATCCTAGGCTGCAGTCGGTGTAACGAGGTTCCTGAATCAGGAGCACTCGTTACACCGGAGCAAGTAAGCCCTTGCGCCGCGCAACCTATGGTTGCGCGGGCGCAAGTGCTTCTTGAATCTGGGCCACTATATTCTGGAAAGCTTCAGAAAACAGAAAATATTCGTGTCATTCTCAAAAGCTTTGGCCACAGCTGTACTGTACAGCAGGTCCGAAGGGGCTGTAATTCTGTGTAGTGAAATACCTTTGGCATTTTATAGGTTAACTGCACCGGTGATTAACCTGTTGGCACCCACGCTATAGACGAAAGCCGTCTACAGCATGGCGCTCAATTGCCGGGAGGCCATCCCTGGACGTCCTCCTGTTTACTTCCGCAATGCGCGCCGCCGCAGGAGCGCATCGAGCAAGAGATGTGCCCGCCGTGTCACACGGGTGCCGATGCGCATGCCTGGCTGCCACGATGTCCGCCAGGTACCCGCGATCAGCAGTCACAGAACAGGGACTTGGATCTCTGTGTGTTAGCACACAGATTCACGTCCTGTCAGGGAGAGGAGACTGATGGTGTGTCCCTTGTACATAGGGACACACCATCGGTCACCTCCCCCAGTCAGTCCCCTCCCCCCACAGTAAGAATCACTCCCAGGGAACACATTTAACCCCTTGATCGCCCCCTAGTGTTAATCCCTTCCCTGCCAGTTACATTTACACAGTAATCAGTGCATATTTATAGCACTAATCGCTGTATAAATGTGAATGGTCCTAAAATAGTGTCAAAAGTGTCTGATCTGTCCGCCGCAATATCGCAGTCCTGACCAAAATCGCAGATAACCGCCATTACTAAATCATAAATGTATCCCCTATTTTGTAGGCGCTATAACTTTTGCGCAAATCAATATCTGCTTATTGCGATTTTTTTTTTTACCATAAATATGTAGAAGAATACATATCAGTCTAAACTTAGAAAAAAAATAGTTATTAAAAAATTGGATATTTATTGTAGCAAAAAGTAAAAAATATTGTGTTTTTTTTCAAAATTGTCAGTCTTTTTTTGTTTATAACGCAAAAAATAAAAACCACAGAGATACCACTAAAAGGAAGCTCTATTTGTGGGAAAAAAATGGGTACTTGGGTACGGTGTTGTATGACCGCGCAATTGTCTTTCAAAGTGCGTCAGCGCTCAAAGCTGAAAATTGGTCTGGGCGGGGGGGGGGGGGGGGGGGGGGGGGGGTTTAAGTGCCCAGTAAGGAAGTGGTTAAGGAGCTGCATTGGGAGAATAGTAAAGTAGTATTCACAGTGTGGACTGATTACTCGAACGTTAGCTCGTGGTGTTAAACGTAAAAAAGGGGAGGCAAAGACGGAAGTAATGAAACGCGTCACAGATGGTTATGCTACGACTGGAGGTGAGGTCATAACTGGAACCGGAAGTGACGTGGAGTCCCATTTGCGGTATCTGGAGATGGTGAGACTGCTTAGTCTATCACAAAAGTTTGACAATACCTGATGCCATTACTTTACAAAGAGCATAATTGTTTTAAAGCGAGGTTCCACCCACAATTAATTTTTATTTTTTTAAAGTCAGAAGCTACAAACACTGTAGCTGCTGACTTTTAATGACACTTACCTGTCCTAGGCACCTGCGATGTCGCCCCCCCGAGGCCAATCGCTCGATCCTGGCAGCTCCCGGCGCCTCCATCCTTACTGAGGGAAACAGGCAGTGGAGCCTTGCGGCTTCACTGCCCGTTTTCTACTGTGCATGCGCGAGTCGTGCAGCGCTTTTGTGAATGGGCGGCTGCTTGGGATACACATAGGCCCAGATTCTTAAAGGATTTACGACAGCGCAGCGCCATGTACGCCGTTGTAAGTCCGACTCCTAATCTGACCCGTCGTATCTATGCGACTGATTCTTAGAATCAGTTACGCATAGATATCCATTAGATCCGACAGGCGTAAGTCTCTTACGCTGTCGGATCTTAAGTGCATTTTTTTTTGGACCGCTAGGTGGCGCTTCCGTCGAGTATGCAAATTAGCTAGATACGCGAATTCCCGAACGTACTCGCGACCGACGCAGTAAAGTTACGACGTTTACGTTAGGCTTTTCCCAGCGTAAAGTTGCCCCTGCTATATGAGGCGCAGCCAATGTTAAGTATTGCAGTCGTTCCCGCGTCGAAAATTAAAAAAGTTAAGTCGTTTGCGTAAGTCGTCCGTGAATGGGGCTGGACGGCATTTACGTTCACGTCTAAACCAATGGCGTCCTTGCGATGTCATTTAGAGCAATGCACACTGGGATATTTTATGGACAGCACATGTGCAGTTCGATTTGAATTCCGCCGGGTGATTTACGCTACGCCGCCTCAACTTACGGAGCAAGTGCTTTGAGAATACAGCACTTGCCCGTGTAAGTTGCGGCAGGGTAACGTAAATCGGATACATTACGCCGCCGCAGGATCTGGGCCATAGTTCCCAGAAGGCAGCGCGCCCCATTCCCCAGAAGACAACGCGGGATCGGACGAGGAAGAAGACCTGCCGCAGTATGGGAAGAGACAGATAAGGAACTTCCACATAGCAACCGCCCTTTCTAGTAAGTAAAATTTTTTTGCCGAATTTTGGTGTTTTTTTTTTTTTTTTTTTAGGGTGGAACTCCACTTTAAGGCCCCGTACACACGAGAGGATCCATCCGCTGAAAAATCTCAGCGGATCCCCTGGTGTGTACGTTCCAGCGGATATTTATCCGCGGATATTTCCGATTTCCAGCAGATAAAAATTTGTTAGCATGCTAACAAATCTATCCGCTGGAATCGGCTCCAGCGGATCGATCCGGTGGTCTGTACAGACTCACCGGATCGATCCGTCCGAACCCGTCCCTCGCATGCGTCGTAATGATTTGACGCATGCGTGGATTTCCTTATATGACAGCGTCGCGCACGTCGCCGCGTCATCATCACGGCGACGGCGCGACACGTCACAGCGGTTGAATTCCGCGCAGATTTGGATCCGATGGTGAGTACATGCCAACGGATCCAAATCCGCCAGAGGATTTATCCGCGGATACGGTCCGGAGGACCGTATCCGCGGATCAATCCTATCGTGTGTACCAGGCCTAATATGTGAGTGGTTTTTCATCTTTTAAATACATTCATTTGTTTGGTTATTGTACCATTGGAGGCATTTTTTTATTCTTTCACATATTTACTGGCCATTCCTGAATTCTGTGGAAATACATGGTGACACTTATATGATTAGACAGCTGGTGTATTTAAACACAAGTGTATCATTCCAACCATGAGAGTGGGAGGCATTATAATTTGTGAGTACTTTTCTGTTCACTTTAAGAAGTTTTTTTTAAATGGATCCCCTGCCAAGAAAATTCCACTCACATCAGATATCTCTGCATTTTTTAAGCGCTACATGGCTGAAAAAAACTGCATGGTTCCCCTCTTAGCTCTGTGGGATCTTCCACTGGCCCTTACATCACTACAGGACACAATAATTAAGTAGGGGTCAGCAGAAAGATCCACAGCATGGAGGGGGGGGGGGGGTTGGACGCAGGTATCTGATACAGAATCTAGTAAAGCATAGCATAGAATGGGGGAAGGGGTAGGTATTATTTCTCTTTGTAGGGAATCTTTAAAAAAAATGTATAGGTATTAAAGCGCCAAAGCAAACATTTATTATATTGCAGCTTACCAAATTTTAGATGCGACGACTGCAATCATTTTCTTTTTTTAAGCTTTTCTCTTCTATTTTCATCTGGTGATCTGGCCAGCAAGTCTGTTGTTTTACAAAGGAACAAGATCTCCAGAAGAATTTATCAGTAACAAAAATGAGACAAACCTTTTAACACTAGCAGTGGCACTTACAATGATCAGCTTTTATTTATTTATGAAAAATCTTTATCCCAAAAGTTTAAATAACTGTTGCAGTAACCATATGTATTACCTGAAGTTTGGTTTCAATTTGTATATTTAAATCTGCTAGTACATCTGAAATTTTCCTCCCCCAGACTGACAAAGGTGCCCCCCTGTGCTCATTCCTCGAGAGTGGGGGCACTCTAATACAGGAGGTGTGTTACTGGCCAGATCACCAGGTAAAAATAGAGCGAAAAAAAAAAAAAAAAGCAATTGCAGTCACCACATCTAATGATTGGTAAGCTGCAATATATTACATTTTTCGTTCTGGATTTAATACGACTTTAAAGTGTTACTAAACCCACAACAGTAAAATCCGTCTGTATATGCAGTAAAGCATGTTTGTTATACTCACTGGTAAACCTAAGGGGTTAATCCATTGTGTAAAAAGGCTGTTTGATCCTGTCTTTTCTGATCCTACCCTTCTTCCACTGTCCCCAATACATCTCCTGATGTTGGGCCAATCAGAACTGTCCAGACAGAGGGTCAGGGGTCATGAAGCCTCATAGGATAGTCAGAGTAGAATTTAAACTTTTTCCTACAAGCTTTAACCTCCTTGGCGGTATCCCCAAGCGTGACTCGGGGTGGTTGGGATCGGTATCCCCGAGTCACGCTCGGGGTAGATGTGCAGAGCGTGCATCGGCGCGGCTTACCTTCTCGCTGAATCCACAGGCTTGGTTTACTTACCTTGTCCCTGGATCCAGCGATGCATCCCCGCTGTGTGAGCGAGTGGGACCTCGCTCGATTCACAGTGTCCCCGTGTGCCGCCGATCTCCGTTCCCTGCGACGTTACGACGCACGGGGGCGGAGAACGGGAGCCAAATTCAAAAAAGTAAACAAACACAATACACACAGTATACTGTAATCTTATAGATTACAGTACTGTATGTAAAAAATACACACCCCCCTTGTCCCTAGTGGTCTGCCCAGTGTCCTACATGTACTTTTATATAATAAAAACTGTTCTTTCTGCCTGGAAACTGTAGATTGTCCATAGCAACCAAAAGTGTCTTTTTATGTCAAAAATGGTTTTAGAGCAGCTAGAAAACAGCGATAATAAATTATAATCACTTGCAGAATTGAGCGATATCGATTTGTGGGGAAATTCGTCATAAAAAAAAAAAAGCAATGACAGCGACAATTCTGCAACTGAGCAAATTTCAGTGATTTTGAGTTGATTACATTATTGAATAATTTTTATTATAATTATATTATTATTTGTTATAATTATTTATAATTATTTATTATATTATAATTTATAATTTTGTTTTTTAAAAAAAATCATACCCGGGATGCCTACAATACTCTTGTTTGGTCAGATTTAAGTGAGTTATTCCTAAGAATTGCAGGCCTACAGTATAAAACGCCAAATTTCCTTGCAAATAATGGTACCGCTTTTGGTACGTAATTCCAGACAGAATCATACCGCCAGGGAGGTTAACCAGACACTGATAGACGTCATAAGACTGCTACTGCTGATGAGAAAAGGTATTTAGCAATTTATATTTACTAAAATAATTGCATTTCCATGTTCTGTTTACTGTGGGAGACCAGATTAGTTAATGCAGGGTCCCGGGTTTAGTAACACTTTAAAGCGGAGTTCCCCCCAAAAATGGAACTTCCATTTTAAGCACTCGTGACCCCCTGACATGCCACATTTGGCGTTTCAATTTTGGGGAGGGGGGGGCAGGTACCTGGTTTTGACAGGTACCAAGCTCCCACTTCCTGTCCTGGCACTGCGGAACCGAGCAGAAGTTCACCTCTCCCGCACCCTTCCTGCGATCTTCTGGAACATGTCATAGGTCCCACAAGATTGCCCGGCCATTCAGGACAGTGCAGCGCGACTCACGCATGTGCAGTGCGCGCCTGGCGCACAATGACGGAGAGGAGAGGGGGAGGAGCGAGGCTTTGTGCTTCCACTTTGCTGGATCGTGGGATAGGTGAGTGTGTGCTTATTAAAAGTCAGCGCTACACTTTTTGTAGCTGCTGACTCTTAAATGGGTGGAACTCCGCTTTAAAGCGGTTGTAAACCCGTGAATTTGTTTTTTTCACCTGAAAGGCAAAAGCCATAATGAGCTAGTATGCACCGCATATTAGCTCATTATTAAATACTTACCTCGGAACGAGGTGAGAGGAACTTACCTGGTCCACGCCGAGCGAGATGTCATCTTGACTCGGCGTGTCTTCCGGGTATCGCCGCTCCAGCGCTGTGATTGGCTGGAGCGGCGATGACGTCACTCCTGCGCATGCGCGCGGGAGACTTCAATTCAGCAAGGTCCGGCGACTGCCGGTCCTTTAGCCTAGGATCCCGGCGGCACATTGCGGGGGGAATATCTCCTAAACCGTACAGGTTTAGGAGATATTCTTTATACCTACATGTAAGCCTTATTATAGGCTTACATGTAGGTAAAAGTCAAAAATGTGGGTTTACAACCACTTTAAGTAGCAATAAATTTGCTTTAAACTATTACCACAATGGTAATTCCCATCCAGGACACCCTCCTTTCTATAACGCCGCCTGCGTTTTATTCCTCCCACTGCAAGCCTGACTTCAATTTTCAGATACTATTTAGCAACTCATTATCAAGGTAGATTTGAGATAACTTTAACGCTGCATTCACACCTGAGTGTCGGTCGTTCGGCGTTTTTTTCGGCAGTTATGCTTATTTGCGCGTTTGCATACAGCGTTGTCCGACGTTTTTGTACTTTGACGTTTTTATTTTAGCCAATAGGAAAAACTATCATCTTTTCATCACTTGTTGCTATGTTGGTAGATTTTTTTAATCTTCTGCCTGGGTGACAAGTTCTATTGATTAAAGCGACGAAACGCCCGTAGCAAACGCCCGTTGTCGCGCAAGTCGCTTGAATCGAGTGTTTCCATTACTTTCTATGGGAAATGGAAACGCTCAAATACGCCCAAACCGCTCGAATACGCGTGACAAAAAAGGGTCCGGAACTTTTTTTGGCTACAGGCGATGGGCGTCAGGCGCATCAGCGTTCAGATGTGAACCATCCCTATAGACTTTCATGTATTTTGGTCCCTCTGGCGTTTGTGAGCGTCGCGCTACAGGCGACAAAACGCCTAGGTGTGAATGGGCTCTAAGGCTTCATTTCCACTGGTGTTTTTACAGCCACTTTTCTGAGCGTTTTTTACAGCTTAAAAACGCCTGTCCATGTTATTCTATGGCATCATGCCCACATAGACGTTTTTGAGCTGCAAATGGCATAGGCGTTTTTGAGCTGTAAAAAAAACGCAGGACCAGGGCTTTCTGAAGCTCCAGAGTAGAGCTGTAAAAACGCCAGATGTTAAAAAACGCTCAAAAACGCGCGAAAACGCTCAAAGACGCGACCGCGGCATTTTTAAAACTGCAGCTCACAAAATTTTTTTTTTTTTTTTTTTTTTACAAAATAAACATGGACAGGCGTTTTTAAGCTGTAAAAAAGCCTAACAACAGTGGCTGTAAAAACGCCAGTGGAAATGAAGCCTTATTAGCTGAGTAAAAAAAAAAAATCATGAATTTTTAAGGAATATGTGAGAGGGTCGCTATGTATTTTTTCTTGAATCTATGTGATTCAATGAAATAGCTGCGGAATATCAGCACGGCGTGTGCGCAGACACTTATCCCTGCGGGTCCTTTGTTAGTTGAGAGATTAACAATATTTTGCCAACTAATTACAACCTGTAGCCATTTTTTAGCTAGAAAATCTATTCTTACTTATTATCTCCTTAATTCTGTTCATTGTTCATTTTTTTTTTACTTCTCAACTTTGCTCATTCTAAAGCATTGATCCCCTGCCCTGCGCTGACTTTAATTTTCTTCCTACCATTTGTTCAGATCTCTCTCTAGCTCTCAGAAAAGAACGTGTCTGGGTGATTATGTGTTCAATGCTAAAGGAGTTCATACAGGGTAGACAATGTTTTCCCAAGCTGTTGGAAATTGGATCAGAACAATTCTGCATAAACGTGGTCCGGTGACGGAGCGATCAGACAAGTGCATGCTGGTGTCATATGGTGCCAATCATTTTAAATAGCACCCAGAAAGCCTTCACCAACACACCTGCATTGTAGCACACTGCAATACATGGCAACACATTGGTAGTGCAATACTGTGCATTACTGTGCATTACTGTGCGTTGCTTCACAAAAAAAGCCATGTCTGATTTTGGACATTCTGGGGTGAATTGGCAGCTAATTAAAAATTAATGGGCTGCTTAAAGCTGAACTCATGAACTTAATGTTCGTTTAAATATTATTCCTTAACCACTTAAGCCCCGGACCAAAATGCAGCTAAAGGACCAGGCCCCTTTTTGCAAATCGCCACTGCGTCGCTTTAACTGACAATTGCGCGCTCGTGCGACGTGGCTCTCAAACAAAATTGGCGTCCTTTTTTTCCCCACAAATAGAGCTTTCTTTTGGTGGTATTTGATCACCTCTGCGGTTTTTATTTTTTGCGCTATAAACCAAAATAGAGCGACAATTTTGAAAAAAATGCAATAATTTTGCTATAATAAATATCCCACAAATATATATATAAAAAAAAAAAATTCCTCAGTTTAGGCCGAAACTTATTTTTCTACCTATTTTTGGTAAACAAAATCGCAATAAGCGTTTATCGGTTGGTTTGCGCAAAATTTATAGCGTTTACAAAATAGGGGATAGTTTTATTGCATTTTAAAATATTTTTTTTTTTACTACTAATGGCGGCGATCAGCGATTTTTTCGTGACTGCGATATTATGGCGGACACTTCGGACAATTTTGACACATTTTCGGGACCATTGTCATTTTCACAGCAAAAAATGCATTTAAAATGCATTGTTTACTGTGGAAATGACAGTTCCAGTTTGGGAGTTAACCACAAGGGGCGCTGAAGGGGTTATGTGTGACCTAATATGTGTTTACAACTGTAGGGGGGTGTGGCTGTAGGTATGATGTCATCGATTGTGTCCCCCTATAAAAGGAATCACACGATCGATGACGCCGCCACAGTGAAGAACGGGGAAGCTGTGTTTACATACAGCTCTCCCCGTTCTTCAGCTCCGGGGACCGATCGCGGGACTCCAGCGGCGATCGGGTCCGTGGGTCCCACAGTCACGGTCACGGAGCTTCGAACTGGGTCGCGGGAACACACATGACTCTTGTGTTTATATAATATTTGCTTATCCTGGAGTTCAGCTTTAATGTAGTGTATGTTGACACACAACATTACATTAGTTAGAGAGTGTGCCTTAGTGCATTGCACCGATGTAAATGGGCCTTCAATGTTAAAATCCATGCCTGACCATATAATTATGTAGCACTACCCCCAAAGGAGCCACTGAATTGTTTTACGATTTCTCTGCACACCTAAAGATGACACACCTCACTTGCCCAGCACTTACTGACCAACACCTTGAGGTATTTTAAACAATTTATTAGACCAAGCATAGCCTAAAAGAAGAAGAGATTGATTAGCAAGTGTGCTTATACAAACAATTAATAGGACAATAGTGTTACTCTGAGTGATATTGCTAAACACCTGTAGTGTTCTGAGTAATAGTAATTAACATATCAGAACTGCATTTACCTAGCAACAGTGAGGTAGATTCAGGTAGCTTTGCCCTTTTTTTACGGAGGCGCAGCGCACCGTTTTGCCGCCGCGCCTCCGTAAATTTCCTGCGCTACGCGCGATTCACGGAGCAGTGGCTCCGTAAATTGTGCGTGCGCTCCGGAAAACTGCCCGGCGTAAGGGCGTGTAATTTAAATGATCCCGTAGGGGGCGTGGATCATTTAAATTAGGCGCGTTCCTGCGCCTAGCGTAGCGCGCATGCTCCGTCGGGAAACTTTCCCGACGTGCATTGCGGCAAATGACGTTGCAAGGAGGTAATTTGCTTCAAAGTGAACGTGAATGGCGTCCAGCGCCATTCATGATTCACTTACGCAAACGACGTAAAATTTAAACTTCGCGACGCAGGAACGACGGGTATACGTAGCATTGGCTGCCCCTGCTATTAGCAGGAGCAGCCTTATGCGAAACCCGACGTACGCAAACAACGTAAACTGCGTACGCAGGGCTCGCGTAGGGTTGTGAATCGGCGTTAGTATGCAATTTGCATACTATACGCTGACCACAACGGAAACGCCCCCTAGCGGCCAACGTAAGAATGCAGCCTACGATATGACTGGCATAAGAGCCTTATGCTAGTCATATCTTAGGCTGCCGTCGGCGTAACGAGGTTCCTGAATCAGGAGCATTCGAAACACCGGCGCAAGTAAGTAATTGCGTTGCGTAACTATGGTTACGCAGGCGCAATTGCTCTTTGAATCTACCCCAGTATATAAAGACAGTCCTAACTTGCTATAGCAGTCCCCGTTTTATCACACTGGCAAGGGAATGATGAAAAAAATGTCCGGCAAAGTTGAGGCCCTTGGAGAAAGCGCAACAGTTCCCAGCAGACAACAGATTAACTTGTGCAATGTTAGTCTTATACCAGACCAAGGACAACAGGGATACAAGTTGCTGTAATTTCTCTCTTTCAATTCTTCTAAGACAGACCCTTGTTTTTCCCTTACAAGAGGTGGGAGTGTTCTCTAATACAGCCTGATCTCACCAGATATCTAGATCACACCTTGCACCTTCCCAGAGAGGAAATTCTCAGTCTTTGAGGCAAGGTCTTGTGCAATGAGCAATCTCTTTGTTTGTCCCACCCAATTGTGGTCAGCTATGGCAGAGTTCTGTTCAGCCAGCTTTCCAATCTCTTTATTTTCACCCCCGATAGCTTTAAGACTGTCTCTTATTTTCCTCTCAGCAGCCTGCATGACCCACACTTCCCTTGCTTTGTTGCATCAGTCAATCACTGTTCTTCAGGATCGATCCAGACGAAACCAAAATGGCTGCCACTCTACAATAGAGACAGTCCATAGGGGAGCATTGCAAAATGGTCTCCCTAATGATGGCTGCATGCACTTCTGCATTAATGATTACTCAGTTTAACCCTGTCCATACTGTAGAAGGATAATACAGCATCAACAAAGGAAGACATTTTTCAGCAGTTATGAGCTACAGTCCAAGTTTCAATTGAAAAACTGAAATCCAGCAACGAGAGGGGTGGGCCAGCGACAGAACTAAATGTTGCTGGATATCTTCCAGCTAGGAAACGGGTGGGTTCTGTCTGGACTGGTTATCAAGGACAACTTGTTTGAAAAACGATCTTGTTGCTTTATACTATGAAATTAAATAATGCATGCAAACTTAAAGATCCACCTTAGGCTGCATTCACACCTCCGCAACAAGATACGCCAGGTACGCGGCGTATTTTGCCGCGAATGTGTAACTTTTTTTTTTTTTTTTTTTTTTTTTTAAACAAAGCCTTCCCATTGCTTTGTATGGCCGAACGTCAATGCCGCCTGAAAAAAAGGGTCCGGGACTTTTTTTTTTAACAAAGCCTTCCCATTGCTTTGTATGGCCGAACGCCAATGCTGCCTGAAAAAAAGGGTCCGGGACTTTTTTTTTTAACAAAGCCTTCCCATTGCTTTGTATGGCCGAACGCCAATGCTGCCTGAAAAAAAGGGTCCGGGACTTTTTTTCAGGCGGCAGGCGTACGGTGTCTATGAGATGTGAACCATCTCATAGACAGCAATGGGAATTCTCCCCTCCAGCGGCACGAGCGTCCGGCGTCGGGCATTTTGTCGCGGAGGTGTGAATGGGGCCTTAAAGAGGTTGTAAAGGTACAATTTTTTCCCCCTAAATAGCTTCCTTTACCTTAGTGCAGTCCTCCTTCACTTACCTCATCCTTCCATTTTGCTTTTAAATGTCCTTATTTCTTCTGAGAAATCCTCACTTCCTGTTCTTCTGTCTGTAACTCCACACAGTAATGCAAGGCTTTCTTCCTGGCGTGGAGTGTTGTGCTCGCCCCCTCCCTTTGACTACAGGAGAGTCGGGACACTCTCTACGTTGCAGATAGAGAAAAAAGCTGTGTGTTAGTGGGTGTCCTGACTCTCCTGTAGTCCAAGGGAGGGGGCGAGCACGACACTCCACACCAGGGAGAAAGCCTCACATTACTGTGTGGAGTTACAGACAAAAGAACAATAAGTGAGGATTTCTCAGAAGAAATAAGGACATTTAAAAGCAAAATGGAAGGATGAGGTAAGTGAAGGAGGACTGCACTAAGGTAAAGGAAGATATTTTGGAAAAAAAATTGTACCTTTATAACCCCTTAAAGTCAAAAGGTCAGCCTGGTTGCCAGGCACTTGGCATTGTTGGGGTGGGGGTCAACCATGGCATTCCCTATATGGGACACATTTTTAAATATAAACAAATCCACAATACATTTATAAATGAAAAAAATGTAATCCAACATACAGGAAATTTCATGATGTAATTATTACTAAAACCCTGAAGAGCTGGCGCAACTGTCAGAATTTTGTTTATGTTGGAAAATCCATTAGGCTCTTGTTTTATCACCAAAAATAAGTCAAGCACAGTTAAAAGTGGTGGATTTTCTGTGTACCAAAACATGAACAAATCCAGATTTTTTTTTTAAATAATGCGTTCTCTATCAGATCTGCTGCAAACGGCTCGTCAGAACTGTCTACTTCCTACAGGAAGATAAAAATTTCAATTAATTTGAGTGCTGTCATCACCCCCTAACATGAGAACGTCAGGGATAATATGCATTACACGCTGATGTCTATCAGACGTGAAAACACAGCCATGTTTTATTCCGGCGTCCTTTTGTAGATTCCGAAGCAATAGCGTCCAATAAAGCCCTAATCATGTTAATTTATGCCCCTATTAATTATGCATCCAGATTGCCCGATAGCATGTCAGTTTATATTCTCTGTATCCGGCAAAATACGCCCATCGTAGTTACTAAGCAAATAGCGTCCCTGTCAGCTGCAGAGATTTTAAGGAAATTACTTAAAAGGGGAGGGCTTCTTTAATTTATAAGTCCTGTAGAATATGCAACCAAGTTGTTAGTCTTAAAACATGACACAGAGCAGAGACACATGTCACAAAGATTAGGGGTGCTCTTTTCTGCGAACAATGATTTATTCACGGTCCTCTTTGGTCTGCAGCAAAAAAAGTAGTACGTTTGTTATTTTAATGAGCGTTTTCTGTCTTTGTCCTTTTAAATGATGCATACCATTGAGGTATCTTTAACTAAAAAGAGGATGTCTACCTAGTCCTTATGGAAACTTAATTTGACAATCTAACGTGAAGAAGGTCTTGCGGATTCTTTTAATGTTCAAAAAAGCCTTTACAACAAAATATGGAGAGGGCAACTTGTTCATTGTTATATACAGTATATATATATATCCATGTAAGCCTTTAGGCATTATCCCCAATGGGAAAGTAAACTGTGCTGAGAAAATGAAACTCTAACTTACTCCTTATATTATTAGGGAAATAACTATAATAATAATAATAATATTAGAATTAAATAATTAACCAAGAATGAACTTTGATTTAATAAAAAAATGTAGCCAGGTGCTTGGCTAAAACAGAGAGTGATTTATGACACTGTACTGCAGTGCTTTTGTGCTCTCACCAGACTTCAGGCTAAAATGTTTAACACTACCTCACCTCCACCCAGGGCCAGATTAAGAACATCATGGGCCTGGTGCTGAGGATTTTGGTGGGGCCTTTTAGGCTGCATTCACACCTCCGCGACAAGTAACGCCGCGTACGCGGCGTATTTTGCCGCGAATAGTGTAACTTTTTTTTTACAAATCCTTCCTATTGCTTTGTATGGCCGAACGCCAATGCCGCCTGAAAAAAAGGGTCCGGGACTTTTTTTCATGCTGCAGGTGTACGGCGTCTATGAGATGTGAACCATCTCATAGACAGCAATGGGAATTCTCCCCTCCAGCGGCACGAGCGGCCGGCGTCGGGCGTTTTGTCGCGGAGGTGTGAATGGGGTGTAATAAATAATAAATAAATGCGTGGGAATGACATGAACGCAGCCCAGCCAAGGCAAGTGACCAAAGGCACAGAACCCAGAAGGAAGACCGGGTGAAGATGGAAGTGTCCAGGCCCCGCCTGATTCATCGCAGCACTGGAGGGCTCAGTCTGAAAATTGAAGTGTACACTAATGCAACGTTTCTCAACCAGTGTGCCGCGGCACACTGGTGTGCCGTGAAGAGTCCCCAGGTGTGCCGCGGCAAAATGACCCCCAATATGTCAGCTATGGCAGCTATCTGATGTCACAACTACTTCTAGCCACTTGGTTAATATTCGTTATTACAGCGGTGCCGGTCCGCTGTGTAAAGCTCAATTGCCACTGCAACAGGCACTCGGGAAGCTGTGCTGGCTGTGCGGGCCTCCCGAAAGCGTCTTGCCAACCGAGTACGTCATCGGTTGCTATGGGAGGGTCGGGCGCACGCACGCACTGCTATGTGTGACGTGTGAGCCGCGGCACCTAGAGGACTCTGGCTGGCGCGCTTTTCCCTGAGGGGAAGAAGAACGCAAGTAAAGTAGAGGTGGAAGAACAGTGAGGAGACACGGGTACAGTATTTTCTGTCTATTTACTGTCATTTTCAATGTGAAACATGTTTAATAGTTTTATTGCAGGCTGCAGGCATTGTTTATAAAAAAAAAAAAGAAACTACATTACACCTGTTGGCACTTTCACATTGCCTCATTTCATTGCAGGCATGGTGATTTTTTTTTTAAATGTTATATTTTATACATGGGCTATATGGGTTATTATTGATAATGATAACTGTATACTTCAATACTGCAGTTTGGCCACAGTGCAGGTGTAACGCAGTGTACCTGCGGTTTTCATGTGGTTTCTCAGACTTCTATTATGTCCCTCATTTTTGGTGTGCTTTCAGAAAATGTACCAAAAATGTACTACATAATAGAAGTTTATGAGAAACCACATGAAAACCGCAGGTACACTGCGCTACACCTGCACTGTGGCCAAACTGCAGTATTGAAGTATACAGTTATCATTATCAATATTAACCCACATAGCCCATGTATATTATATTAAAACATTTTTTAAAAGGCACAGTGAAAAGAAAAAAAAGTTTAATAAGACAATTTTTTTTTTTAAGCACCCCCCCATCCCTACGCAAGTGGATATGCACACGCATATGTAAACAGTATTCACAACACATATGTGAGGTATCACCGCACATTAGAGCGAGTGCAATAATACTAGTGCTAGACATTCTCTTTAGCTCTAAACATGTAACCTGTAAAGGTTTTTTTAAAGCGTTGCTTATGGAGATTTTTTTTATACATTTTTGGTTTGGTGTGCCTTGAGATTCTGACAGATTTTAAAGGGTGCCTTGGTAAAAAAAAAGGTTGAAAAACACTGCACTAATGTGCTAATATGCTGTGCATACTTGTACATTGTGGCATAACCTACCCCAGGGCCTCCAAAAAAGTAGTAATGTCAGGAAAGTTTACTACCGCTTTATTATCACAGGATCCCAGGAGCCTCTCATGGGGCCCCCTACTGACCCGGTGGACGGTGGCCCTTGGGCAGTGCCTAAGTGCACAGTTGCCAACATTTAAAAAATATTTTCAGGGCCACTTTTTTATATAAGTGCTATATTTAGAGTAGCTGAGATCCCCGATGTTCCTCTATACATCATAGTAGTAATCACAAAATTAAATGAGTACTAATAATGGGGCAGAACAAATATGAGAACTGATATTTCCTTTAGTTGAACTAACAAAAGTGTGTCCATTCTAGAGCTGGTAACATTGAGGATATTCAGTATAATTTTAAAGAACTGTTTTTGTGGGTAAGCGACATAGGGGAGGAGTATGGACGGTATATAAGTGGGAAGTATGTGCAGGTGAGGAATGTGGGGGGTCTAACAGTGGGCACTATGTACAGGAGAGGAGTACAAAGGGTACGGAAAAAAGCACTATGTACAGGAGAGGAGTGTGAAGGGTATGACAATGGGCAGTATGTACAGGAAGAGTGAGGGGGTATGACAGAGGGTAGTACGTACCAGAGAGAAGTGTGGAGGGTATGATGGGGCAGTATGTACAGGAGAGGAGTGTGGAGGGTATGACAGTGGGCAGTATGTACAGGAGAGGAATGTAGACGGTATGATAGTGGGCTCTATGTATAGGAGAGGAGTGTGGAGGGTATGACAGTGAACACTATGTATAGGAGAGGAGTGTGGAGGGTATGACAGTGGGCACTATGTATAGGAGAGGAGTGTGGAGGGTATGACAGTGAGCAGTATGTACAGGAGAGGAGTGTGGAGGGTGCGACAGTGGGCACTAAGTACAGGAGAGAAGTGTATGACAGCAGGCACTATGTACAGGAGAGAAGTGTGAAGGGTATGACAGTGGGCGCTATGTATAGGAGAGGAGTGTGGAGGGTATGACAGTGGGCACTATGTACAGGAGAGGAGTGTGTAGGGTATGACAGTGGGTACTATGTATAGGAGAGAAGTGTGGAGAGTATGACAGTGGGCACTATGTACAGGAGAGGAGTGTGGAGAGTATGACAGTGAGCACTATGTACAGGAGTGGAAGGATATTTAGGGACTGAGTAGTGGTTAAGCGGGTCATACATGGATTGAAATTACGCCAATTATGCAGAGACCAGCCATAGTCAATCTATGTATGGGCTAGCTGGTTTTACACAAGTCAATCTATTAATCAACTTGAGTACAACCAGCCTGTTTTTTTAATGAATGAAACATTTTTTTCAAAAAAAACATGTTTGAAAAATTGCTGCGCAAATACCGTGCTAGAGCTGCACAATTAATCGTTAAAAAAATCGTGATCTCGATTCAACCCCCCTGACGATCTTCAATGCAGAGTTTGCTGATTCTTTCATATAACAAGTGGAGAGACTTTCAGCTGTCAAAAGAAAATATCCGGGCAGTCTGCCAAGTTTTTAACAGGAAACATTGTAACTCACACTTCCTTCTTAGATCAAAGGGATACACTTATGTGTGTAAAGAACAAATCTGGGCAGTCTGCGAAGTTTGTAAACAAAATGAAACATTGTAACTAACTAACATTGAAACTAAATTTTTACCACTTAAAGTCCAACACTTGTTTCTTAAGTTAGAAAGCAATATTATTTGCTAGAAAATTACTTGGAACTGCCAAACATTATATATATTTTAGCAGAGACTCTAGGGAATACAATGGCTATTGCTGCAATATTTTATGTCACACTGCATTTTCCCACTTCAATGAATAATAAAAACCATAAAAACAAAACAGTGAAGTTAGCCCATTTTTGTTTTTTTTTGTTTTAATGTGAAAGATGATGTTACGCCGCAACAATCGTGAGAGAATCGTGATCTATCTTCTAAGCAAAAAAATTGCAATTCTCATTTTAGCCAGAATCGTGCAGCTCTGTACCCTGCAACATAAAAAGTGCAAAGACCACCATAGAGTAATTTTCTAGCAAAAAACAAATGATGATTTTTACATGTAGTAGAGAAGTGTCAGAATTGGCCTGGGTGGCAAGGGGTTAATTACCATGAGTAATATACAAATAATTATTATAAGCACTGTGATCCTATCAGTCTGCTGTAGTGTGTCAGCTTGTATTTATACTGGCCACTCTGAATGTAGCTTCTGACAGGCTGTGCAAGCAGGCCTGTATCTCCGGAACCATAAATGATAGCCGTCCCATATTTTAACCAGTTGTGGGGTAGCTCTTCCCATGCCTACCCCCAAATGTGGGGTTTCTGTGACCTCTGGTCATCGAGCTACAACCCCCCAAATTCGATCTTAGAAAAAAAAAATCTTAAAAAAAAATTTTTTTTTTGTTGGGCAAATGGGCCTATCTTGAGAAAGGGGCCTGGAGCTGCAGCTCCATCAGCCCCATTGTTAATCCGGCCCTGCCTCCACCCACAAGGGCGAGCTGACAAGCAGAAGCAGCTCAAGTGACTTTGAATTTGGCCACATTGACCTAGAGGAGATGTTGTTTGGGAAATAAATTCTGCTATGACAGTCAATGGGACTTTAGACTACAATTCCCATGGAGAGCCGGCTATAAGGGGAGAGAGAGCTGTATTTTTCTGGGCTGAACACCAAGTAACTTCCTCTTTCTGCAAGGGGACCAAAGTGTGCACGCTGCTACTTTTAAGCTTGAGATTGAAACCGAAGCACTGTTAACTGAGAACTGAGGACCGAAGCCACTTCAGGCAGATCCAGAAGTGAGCTGACATCTGAACAGTGGGACCAAAGCTGCTGTATCACTTAAAATGAAGAGGGCATTGCTGCCATAAACCTGTTGCTGCTAGCAGAGACTGGACACAGGCCTGGCCATCTAACTAGCACCCTTATTCACTGCATGCAAACTTTATTGGGACTGTACTTATGTACACCACTGTAAAGAATGGGCCCCAACACTAGCTGACTTAAAAACTATGGACAGATAGCTACTTCACAAGAACTTTTCCCATTGTCCTGAGACAGAGGTACCTCTTTAGGGAGTCTTATATTTAATCACAGCCATTCATAGAGTATACACTCTACAGAACAGAAGAAACCTATGGAGCTAGTGGGTGAAACATGTCAGTGTCAGCGCCAACGCATGCCTGTTATCCGGATCATGCCAGGATCTTTCACCACCTTCCAGCCCTGAGTATCCCACTGTGAGCTGGAAGCTGATCTAGACCGGAAACCTGAAGTAAACGGCCGGACGGCAGCTCGCCTGTTTCCACACAGTGCTCCACGGAGAGCAGCAGTTCACCCCCGGCATCTGCCAGAAGAATCAGTCAAATGTACCTTGTATGCAGCAGCATTGGATTGTTGTCAACCATCGACGGATAACATCTCTAAGCATCTTCAAACCGTGATACTGTATACCACAGTCTGTTCCCTTTTCTCCTCCTGAGTTATGGACAACTTTGGGGTCATACCCCCCTTTTGGTTATTGGTATTGTTCTAATTAAGGAGAACTCCACCCAGATTTGGGTGAGTCGATACTCCAACTACCTGATTGAACCTCTGAGACTTACAGTCAACAGGACCCTGCCACCTCATTTCCGTTTTTGTACTGTTTACCTATGCCATTTGCTTACTGCCAATTTGTTGGATTACCATGTTTACTTTAATCTAGCCATAGAGAACTCCATTGTAACACTGCTATAACATAGTGATTACATTAGTTAGTGAACTGTGATTGACCTAATTCTCTACTTGCTTGTTTATGTACATTCTTCTATTTACGTCAACCTATGACAATATGTTGTGTTTCTTTACCATAAACCACTCTGGCGTTTGCTTTCGGAAACTAAACCATAGTGCAGAATATTTATATTTGTGCTTCTAATAGTATTGCACTATATGCTTAACCGGGTGTGTCAGAGGGACCAAGGTTGTCAAGGCAAAAGAACAGGGAACCCAATCTACCAAGCGGCTCCTGCCATGGTAGTGCTACACACATGTTGACAAAAATCAGATAATTTTCCTGAATGTATGCATTTTGGTCTTATTTCTCTTTTCATGAGATCTCTGTGTTTGAATTACTGGCTCTGCATGCTGTTGTGCTTTGGCTCGGACATTACTCCTTGTTGGTGCTGAAAAAGCTGGGCTTGATAACACATTTTGTGTCGTCGATGGCTAGTACAGGATAGAAACAGAGGCACATCCTCCATTTGACAAAATGTTCACCTATGGAAAGTGTGTTAGAGGAGGATATAAATGGAGGTCCTTTATGTAAGAATTACAACAAGACTACAAGGACTTGTGCTTTCCCAAGAATCCTGACATTTATTTGCTCGGAAAATTATGACTCTATTTAAAATAGCTCATTGGCTCTTCTGCTATGACATTAAAAGTGTTTGATTCATGAAATATAAGGTTGTAAATCAGGTCTCCTTTTCTCTTGAAAGCAAATTTATCTATGGTTTTGTAAGTTGTGCAGGAGCTTTCCATTACGACTGTTTCACATGGCATTCCTTGCTTCTGCTAACAGTTGACCAACAGTTCTTTTTTTTTTAAAGTGGAATTCCAGTAAACGACTTAGTACAAAGTTAAAATATACATTGGCAAGTTGATTAACCCACCATAATAGTCAGGGCTCGAGTCGTGCGGGAACGCGTGGGAACGATGTCCCTGCACTTTTTTCACAGAAACGCCGTTCCTCTTGCAGGACTAGAGCAGCCTTGAGCAGCCGAGCCACCCGAGCCGATCCTTCACTAAGCAGCGATGTCCAACATCGCCGCATAGTGAAGGACTCGACTCGAGTCACTGTCAGGGGCAGGCGAACTGAGCCGAGCAGACTCGGAGCTCCTCCTCCAGGCTCCGACCTCGCCTGCCACCTGTCCTTCAGCACGCGGCCGGTTGCATGTGACATCACGCAGAGGCGGAGTCACACAGCAACGCTAGGGTGAGCCCGTGTCTCCTCTCCTCACACCGTCACATGCATGCACTCTGCACTGACACTGACACTGTGTGTGCAGTGAGCTGTAAAAAAAGCCCTTTTTGTACCCTGCTATAATGTATATTTATATATATATATATATAGATTGACCAGCCAGCCAGCACCCTGAGGCCAGCCAGCCAGCACCCTGAAACCAGCTAGGCCAGCACTGAGACCAACCAAGGCCAGCACCGTGTATCCTGAGGCCAGCCAGTCAGCCAGCACCCTGAGACCAGCCAGGCCAGTATCGAGACCAGCCAGGCCAGCACCAGTATTTTCTGTGAAATATATATGCATATGAGCGTATCATTTTTTTTTTGGTGTGGGAGTGGATCTTGGGTGGGAGTTCCCACACTTTTTTCCCCAGGACTTGCCCCCCTGATAATAGTTATAATTCTGTTCACTTGTTCTTGTAATTGCCAAACCATCAAGTCAGTTTCCCGTCTCTGTACAAACTTTCCAAGGCAAACCTTCTTGTAAAAGAAGAATGTACATCTTACTTCTTCTGTTGCCCACACCGCCACACAATGCTCAGTTCGTGAGCAATAGTCCCCCAAATTCTTCTGGGAGTTTCAACTCATGTTGGTTTCTCCTGTTGACCTCCATGTTACTACAGGAGACAGTAGTAGAAGGACAGTACTAGAGGCTAGCAGGAGCAACCAGCGATAGCTTTGGAAGACTAAGGACATTTACACTACTGGAAGTGTCAGTTTACCAGCAGTCTTTGTGGGATGCATGGGCATCACTAGTATCAAGCACCAGGCCCACACACCCCACATTTCTTGCAGGGTGCTCCAGGACTTGAGCCACTGGCTTCTTTCCCCACCAGTCAGACTGTTGGAAAGCGCTGCGCAAACTGTTGGCGCTATATAAATCCTGTATAATAATAATAACTCAGAAACAGCAGCATTGCAGAGCCAAAGAAAGTTTCTCTAGGATTCTTCTCAGCTCTGATGTGTCACATCATATATGATGTGTCTCATCACAGCTAAGGGGAGACTTAGGGTGACTTTCACTCTGTCGGGAGCCACTGCACATGAGGTCTGGTAAGCTCAGGGTGGAAATTTGTGTTGGGAACAGTTTTGTCTTTGGGGGGAGATTTGTTTTGAGAAGGGGGGAATTGGATTTTGGAGAGAGAGATAGATGTGTACTCAGTGGAGAGGGGAATTTATGTTTTTTTAATAGATTTTGTCTTGGAAAGAATTTGTGCTTGGGAGGGGTGGAGAGAAGGGGCTGGTTTATAGCCATTGCACTCTGCATGCCGGCCTGTGTGTACGCTCTGGACCTCTGCGCTTTGTGCATTACAAACCTCTTAACCTGTGGTCTCTGGATTACATATTCCAGATCTCTGCACTCTACATTATTTTCTCTTATTCTTTGCATTCTGTGCTTCACATATTCCTGTCCCCAGCACTCTGTGTGTTATGTACCCCTTGATCCCTGTGGTCTCTACATTATCTATTCCAAACTCTTGCACTTTATGCATTACATACTCCTGACCCCTCCACATACTCCTGTTACACACTACTGTCTGCTTTTCAGATTCCAACGTCTCCTCTTCATTCCCAGATTGTTCATTGGACAATGAATCTGTAAAATCAGACTGCATATTTCTTGCCCAATGGGCCGCATATTAAATAAGAAACTCTAAAATGAAACCAGGAAATGGTGGTGTCATCTTTCTAACTATGCAGTGTGCATAAATTGCAAGACTAGCTGAACATATTTAGGCTACATGTTTATATATAAACCTTATAGTTACTGTATTTATTGGCGCATAACACTCACTTTTTACCCTGAAAATAGAGGGTAAACTGTGTCTGCGTGTTATACGCAGGGGGCTGTGGAAAGTTTTTTTTCCTGAAACTTCCCTCTTAAAGTTAGGGTGCGTGTTATACGCCTATGCGTGTTATATGCCGATAAATACGGTAGTTACTTTGCTAGTATACTGTTGCTATATGCTTATCTTCCATAGTTTTTGTACCACGTGATAACTTTTTAAAGAGGAAATAAACCATCTTAAACCCCCCCCCCAAAAAAACCTGCAAGGCAAAGGCATAATGAGCTAGTATGACTAGCATACTAGCTCATTATGAATAACTTACCTTAGATCAAAGCCTTACCTTAGATCAAAGAAACGACACAGAAGTTAGTTTCTTCCCATCGAATGTGCCGCTTGTATTATTGGCGGACTACAAGTGAAATATTTCCTAAACGGTGCACGTTTAGGAGATATTTCCACTACCTATCGGTAAGCCTTATTCTAGGCTTACCGATAGGTATGTAGCACTACCCCCGAAGGAGCCGCTGATTTGATATTGGGATCGGCATATTGAGTTACCTTAATGTGGTGTATGGGTGCAGTTGGAGAACAAAGCAGTGAGCGAAGGTCCAAACAGTGAAAAAAGGGTTTTCCAATGCTTTATTCCAGGCCAAACACGGCCAACATCAACATTAAGTGGGAAGAGAAGGTTGATGAAGAAAAAGGAGAACATTGCAGTGTCAGGCCCAGATATTAATTGAGCAGTACTTGCTCAATAGAGTACCAAATTGTTATTCGTCGCCACTCCAGTCGGAGTGGGCAAAGCGCCCCCGGACAGACCCCTCTCACAAGCCTGACAGCCGAAGTGTCACTTAGGATTTTCTGGGAGGAACAGATCTCTCTCACAGACCTGGCTCTAGAGCCTCTGCCACAGGCCAATTACTTTAGGTGAGCTAGATGGATAAATGGAGCGAATTCTCCCAGTAGGTCTTAGAATAGGTCACCGGATGACAGCAAAACGTACCTGTCAACATTCCGGTCACCAGATCCCCGATTGGTTCGTTCAAGCCCTGTTGGATAACCTGCCTCCGGGTTCTCCTCAAGCCGACCCCCCAATCGAACGGCACCCAGCCTGGGATCCTTTCAATAGAACTTAGGATCCAGTAAGTCACTGGAGTCCCCTTTTACCTCCGGATGAGGGTTTGTGTAGACTGCAATTCTGGCCTGGTGGGCCTCGCTGGTGGGGTCCATGGATGTGCGCAGCCTGAAGGTGGATGCCGCACCTGAAACCGGGACCCCGCAAAACTTTTTTAGCACATGACACCTGTCCCAGGTATACCCCTCCCCAGCATGCCTTGCGAGGGAGAAACTTCTCTGATTGGCTGCTGGGGAAAGTTGCTCTGCCAGAACCCCTCTGTGCCAACTGCTGGCCAGGGAGGGTATTGCATCCCTGGAGCACAGCCTGACCCAGTGGACGTTTCTGGAGTGACAGAAGTCCCAATTTTTGCAAATTTTAAATGGGAGCAAGGTAACTCTCCCATTCCCCACTAACTTTAGCGTAGTGCCCATACTGAAAGTAAGGGGGCGCTACAGGTACAAGTAAAAAAATAGGGTTTATAACCACTTTAAGTACTGAATGACCAGCTGGTGCAGATAGAATTCTGGGAGCAGAGACATAAATTGTACCAGGACACACAACTGTTCTCTGTTGGTGTCTTTACTGTTGTCTGTGTTCCCATTGGAAAGATTTCCCTCACTTCCTGTTAAATAACATCTGCCACTAGAATAGAAAGTGAGGGAAACCTTCCCTTACTGAGGCACAAACTGAGCCTGATAGAGCAGTGGTTCTCAACCTGGGGGTCGGAATGACTATTTGCCAGGGGTCACCAAATCCTTGGGCTGTTCCTGAAGTGCGCACTGCTTTCCCAGCCTTTTCGTGACCACCCAGCAGGGCTGTCCCTGGAGCCTGTGGCCGGCCGCCCATGTGGGCTTGTCCTGGAGCCTGCGGCCACCCACTCAGCCTCTTTGCTGCCGCCCACTTAGTTCATGGCATGACCAGAGATCAGCTGACTGGTGAGGAATGTGAAGTGGAAGGGGTTGGAGGAGACCCTTAATCCTGATTTTGGCATAGGAGTCACTTGGAGACACCGCAGAGCTGGAGACACAGTGAGTAACACTACCTGTGATTAGAGTTGCCATTAAAAGTCCCCACTACAGTTCTCAGATCAGTAGATGACCTTGTTTAAGAGCACCCAAGTTGGCTGATCAGAACTCCCCCCAGCACTGCCACTGATCCCACCACACACCAGCACTGTCACTCATCCCATTCCCCCCACCAATAAGTAAGAAAAGGAAAAAAATAGAAAATACATGGAAGGGAGAGGAAAAAGGGGGGAGAAACAAAGAAAAAGGGGGAGAAAAAATAAGGAACTTGGCAAGAAAGAGGGATGGGGGGGGGGGGGGGACAAGAAATTAGGATAAAGAGAGATAAAAGACAAAGAAAGGAGAACAAAGAGTGTTACATCCTAAAATATACCATAAGGGGTTTTAATACTGTACGGGTGGAGAGGACCCAGGGAGAGCTTTCCGTGAGTTAGGGCTGCAAATGACTTGTCTTGCCTTGGGTGCCGACAATCCATGCTACAAAAATGTTACTGTTGGGGTCCCCACAACTTGGGAAAGGTTGAGAACCACTGTGATAGAGGTTCTAAAACTCCAGTATCTAACCTGTAGCCCTGGGGGCTGGATGTAGTCCTTTGGCACTTATTGTGTGGCCCCGGAAGTCCCTGCAGACTGAGGTCTGTGTTTTCCTTACCTAGGCTCCTATTTGGGCCTAACCTTCAGTCTTGCATAGTTGTACAGGTTTCTGACCTCTGATTAAAATCTTTAGTATGCATTAGAAGCTGCATCATGTCAGATTACGGTTGCCACCTGTCCAGGATTGACCCGGACAGGCCGGGTTTTCAATCATGTGTCCGGGTTTCAGTCCGCCTGAAACCTGGACACATTATTCAGACCGGGCTGTGACTCCCCAAGTAACCAAGATAATCATACACAAAACCTGTTGCCATCCAGGAGCTGCAAGCGGCTGTCTGTGGGCAGGATTGGCATCACTGAAGGGTGGGGTGATGTCAGCAAAAGCAATCTGGCCACACCCACTGTTTGCATGGCACGCTCTGCACGCCACATTACGACTCTCCTTGGGGCACAACAAATGTGCCCAGGTCTTTCATAAACCTACAGTGTTTTCCTTTTTTTTTTTGTATCTAATCTAGTGTCGTGGATCTTGAGAGTAATACCGTATGTGGCACAGCAAATTTTTAAAGGGCTGTAAGGAGAAACAATGTGGGGACATTGACTCATAAAGCATATTCCCAGTGTGCAACAACTCCTATAGTATGCATTCAGTCTCTGACTGTCTCCTGTACTGTGTCCTCTGTCTCTGGCCATCACTTGTAATGTGTCAGTAGTCTTTGACTTTCTCCTGCTGCATTTCTGTGGACACTGACCAGCTCTTATGGCATGTCAATTGTCTCTGATAATCTCCTTGACAGGACTGTAGTCTCTGACCATCTCTTTCACCATGTCCGCAGTCTCTGACCATCTCCTGTTGCATGTCTACCATCTTTCACTGTTTTCTGTAGCATTACATTCACTGGACATTTGTGTGGCACTTTGGTGAAATTAACAGCCGCACTGGAGGCTTCTTTATTAAGTCGGCAACAACTGTTTTACCCCTTCCTGGAAAAAAAAAAAAACAGTTTTAGTATAGCTTCTAGTTTAAAATGAGCAGGTGGTGGAATATGTGTTCAAATACATCTGTTTTGAGCCATTTGGATGGCAATTCTTTCAAGAACCCCATTCTGACACCTAGGTGTATAAAGCCCTTTCTAACAAGGCGTATTTACCGGATAGGCCACAGGTAGTCACCATGATATATGGTACATGTCCCGATCTCCATCAATATGCTGGACATCAGCACACTTCATAAGGAGAGGCTTCAGAAAGAATGTTGTTGACTTGTTGTTGTCATGTTCACCTGCTCTGTGCTGTCATAATATATCACAGGTTTTTAAGAGCTAAGTAAGAATCGTAAAGTTAAATGTACACATAAAGAAACATAACATTAACTGGTCTGTATGTCCATTGGCCAGAGTTTGCTCCACAGTCTATTGGTTATTTGGTTGCAGGGTAGAGGATTGCTCCATATTCGCTATACTTACGCGGTTAAGGTTCGTGTTTCTTGGATAACAGTATCCTTTGAGCTTAGTCTTAAGTGCTCCATAAATACTTTAACAGCCAGGAGCTCAACCTAAACTGGCAGCAATTTATTTACAGATGAGGTCATTTTACAGCCTTCTGTCGATCAATTCAACAACGGTCAACCACATTCTACATAGGGCTGGTATTGGCAATTAAGCTGTATACAGTGTCCAGCAACATTTATTAACACTAATGCTGTATTCATCAGCCCCATAGTCTAAGGCCCAGATTCTCAAAGGGCTTACGACGGCGCAACGCCATTTGCGCCATCGTAAGTCCTAATCTGGGCCGTCGTATCTATGCGACTGATTCTTAGAATCAGTTACGCATAGATATCCATTAGATCTGACAGGCGTAAGGCTCTTACGCTGTCAGATCTTAAATGCAATTTTTTTTCCCGCCGCTAGGTGTCGCCTCGTCTTTTTTTCCCGTCGTCTATGCAAATTAGCTATTTACGCGAGATTCCCGAACGTACGCGCGGTCAACACAGTGAATTTACGACGTTTCTGTAAGCGTAAACTTGCCCCTGCTATATGAGGGGTAAGTTTACGAAGGTCCGTCGTATGCCATGTTAAGTATGGCGTCGGGTCAGCGTCGTCTTTTTCCGTCGTTTACGTCGTTTTCCTAAGTCGTTCGCGAATAGGACTTTACGTTAATGATGCTCACATCGGCGTCATTGACGTTTTCCGTCGTGAGCTGGAGCATGCGCACTGGGCTATTTTTACGCCCGGCGCATGCGCAGTTCGATCGGCGCGGGGGCTCGCTTAATTTAAATACAAGCCGCCCCCTTTGAATTACGTGGCCTTACGCCGGGCCATTTACACTATGCCGCCGCAAATTACGGAGCAAGTGCTTGGAGAATACGGCACTTGCTCCAGTAATTTGCGGCGGCGTAGTGTAAATGGCTTACGCTACGCCGCCGCAGATTCTACGAGAATCTGGCCCTAAGTATTCAACCTAAGGGAATTAGGACAAGTTCTGCTTCACAAAAAACCCACTAGCAGTATGAATAGGGCCCACCAAGAGGGTATGAAAGCTACAGGGGGAGTAAGGTAGTCAGCATGGAGTCAGATCCTCTTTATGGATACAATGTAATCTGGTGAAATTCAAATCTATTACAAGGGTTCAGCATGGGGATGAATTTATCGAGGCTGGTAACCTTACAGAGAGTTGTGCCAATTGTATTGCTAAATCCACTAAGGATGTTATTATTATTAAATGTTGTCGGTGTTGACTCCGAGCAACCACATAGTGTGTTTCTCCAGAATGATCTATCTTCTATTTGGGACTTTATTTTCATATTTTCTTCTTTTCTCTTCAATTTTTTGCAAGCATTGTCTTTTCCAGTGATGCGGTTCGTCTTGAATATATCCAAAATCAGTGGGAAATAAATAGTTGCGCTAAACCAAAGGGATATACTACCACTAAGGGAGCATATCAAATACACATATCAAACCTGTAAAGTGAAACGTATGTGCCTAGTAGTGAATGAAGTAAAAGCATATATTGTTGGATGACACAAAATTGCTAACACCAGAAAACATTCAAGTGCATATGTCACCAATTAGTGAATAGCGTGAAGCTAATCAACATTAGTGCTCTATCTGCAATAAACAATGATATAAAGAAACGAAAATCCTGATCCGTCTATGGATAGATTGAACAGTGACATAAAAAGAAAAAAGTTGAAAAGTAATTAGTCCAAAAATGGATGTAAGGAAAGTCCATAAAGTGGTGTAACTAATTGAACACCTGTGCACACTCCAATTGACTGTATTCCCGTGATCCCGTATAGACCCAGTGTGAGTCCGCCACCATTAGTCAAATAATCTGCTTACCAGATCCAAAGGTCCTAATGGACCAGATACAGCATAAAAAAATCCAGCAGGAAACTGATAACCACTAGGGATGAACTCCGCGTTCGATTCGAACGTATGTTCGAATCGAACATCGGTCGTTCGATCGTTCGTCGAAAATCGAACAAAACGGGTCGTTCGCGCCAAATTCGAATGACACAAAACGTCCCATAATTCACTGGGGCGTTGAGCGCTGATGATTGGCCAAGCATGCTGTATGTCCCGCATGCTTGGCCAATCACAGCGCTCAAAAAAGGAAGAGCCATAATTGGCCAAAGCCAGGGTGGCTTTGGCCAATTATGGCTCAGGGGGATTAGTGCACGGCTGCCTAGTGTAGTGTGTTGGCGGTTCTAGAGAAGATCAGTCAGTCAGACAGAGAGAGATAGAGAGATAGAGACACAGTGTCTTAACCAGATAGATAGATAGATAGATAGATAGATAGATAGATAGATAGATAGATAGATAGATAGATAGATATATAGAAAGATAGATAGAGTAGGAAGTGTAGTCAGTATAGTTAAAAGTACAGTTTGTAGAGAATATATTCACATCCTTAGGTGTTGTCAATATATTTATAAACTGTACAGCTCAGCTAGTTTATCTATCAGGCAGGAGATTGTTCTACATGCAGCGCTCTAACGTGTTGTATTGCCTGCATTAGGGATTTACTTTAAATATAATTATTCTGTGTTATTTAACGTGTGCTAGTTAATTGCACACACAGACGCATTACCTGTTACTGCACGTGTGCAATTTATTTGCACAGAAGCGCAGTCGCTGTTAATGCAACTGGGCTATTGAATTGCACAGAAACGCAATCGCTATTACTGCGTGCGTGCTGTTTAATAGCAACTAAAGGCAGTTGGTGTCACTGCGTGCGTGCTGTTAAATCGCATTTGACCGCAGTCGCTATTACTGCGTGCGTGCTGTTTAATAGCAACTAAAGGCAGTTGGTGTCACTGCGTGCGTGCTGTTAAATCGCATTTGACCGCAGTCGCTATTACTGCGTGCGTGCTGTTTAATAGCAACTAAAGGCAGTTGGTGTCACTGAGTGCGTGCTGTTAAATCGCATTTGACCGCAGTCGCTATTACTGCGTGCGTGCTGTTTAATAGCAACTAAAGGCAGTTGGTGTCACTGCGTGCGTGCTGTTAAATCGCATTTGACCGCAGTCGCTATTACTGCGTGCGTGCTGTTTAATAGCAACTAAAGGCAGTTGGTGCCACTGAGTGCGTGCTGTTAAATCGCATTTGACCGCAGTCGCTATTACTGCGTGCGTGCTGTTTAATAGCAACTAAAGGCAGTTGGTGTCACTGAGTGCGTGCTGTTAAATCGCATTTGACCGCAGTCGCTATTACTGCGTGCGTGCTGTTTAATAGCAACTAAAGGCAGTTGGTGTCACTGCGTGCGTGCTGTTAAATCGCATTTGACCGCAGTCGCTATTACTGCGTGCGTGCTGTTTAATAGCAACTAAAGGCAGTTGGTGTCACTGCGTGCGTGCTGTTAAATCGCATTTGACCGCAGTCGCTATTACTGCGTGCGTGCTGTTTAATAGCAACTAAAGGCAGTTGGTGTCACTGAGTGCGTGCTGTTAAATCGCATTTGACCGCAGTCGCTATTACTGCGTGCGTGCTGTTTAATAGCAACTAAAGGCAGTTGGTGTCACTGCGTGCGTGCTGTTAAATCGCATTTGACCGCAGTCGCTATTACTGCGTGCGTGCTGTTTAATAGCAACTAAAGGCAGTTGGTGTCACTGAGTGCGTGCTGTTAAATCGCATTTGACCGCAGTCGCTATTACTGCGTGCGTGCTGTTTAATAGCAACTAAAGGCAGTTGGTGTCACTGAGTGCGTGCTGTTAAATCGCATTTGACCGCAGTCGCTATTACTGCGTGCGTGCTGCTTAATAGCAACTAAAGGCAGTTGGTGTGACTGCGACTATTTTGTTACTTTACACTTGAGCCAAGTCGCTCTTACTGTGTGGTTGCTGTTTAATACCATCTGAACGCAGTTGGTGTGACAGCGACTATTTTGTTACTTTACACTTGAGCCAAGTCGCTATTACTGTGTGCGTGCTGCTTAATAGCAACTAAAGGCAGTTGGTGTGACTGCGACTATTTTGTTACTTTACACTTGAGCCAAGTCGCTCTTACTGTGTGGTTGCTGTTTAATACCATCTGAACGCAGTTGGTGTGACAGCGACTATTTTGTTACTTTACACTTGAGCCAAGTCGCTATTACTGCGTGCGTGCTGCTTAATAGCAACTAAAGGCAGTTGGTGTGACTGCGACTATTTTGTTACTTTACACTTGAGCCAAGTCGCTCTTACTGTGTGGTTGCTGTTTAATACCATCTGAACGCAGTTGGTGTGACAGCGACTATTTTGTTACTTTACACTTGAGCCAAGTCGCTATTACTGCGTGCGTGCTGCTTAATAGCAACTAAAGGCAGTTGGTGTGACTGTGACTATTTTGTTACTTTACACTTGAGCCAAGTCGCTCTTACTGTGTGGTTGCTGTTTAATACCATCTGAACGCAGTTGGTGTGACAGCGACTATTTTGTTACTTTACACTTGAGCCAAGTCGCTATTACTGTGTGGTTGCTGTTTAATACCATCTGAACGCAGTTGGTGTGACAGCGACTATTTTGTTACTTTACACTTGAGCCAAGTCGCTATTACTGCGTGCGTGCTGCTTAATAGCAACTAAAGGCAGTTGGTGTGACTGCGACTATTTTGTTACTTTACACTTGAGCCAAGTCGCTCTTACTGTGTGGTTGCTGTTTAATACCATCTGAACGCAGTTGGTGTGACAGCGACTATTTTGTTACATAACACCTGAACGCATAACTATGGCTGGAAGGACAAAGAGAGGCAGAGAGTCACGAGGGCAAGCAGGCTCTGCATCTAGAGGTAACGCTGGTGATGGATGTGGTGCATCCTCTTCAGCACGTGGCCGTGGCCGCTCGTCCTTCTTTTCGGGAGCTGGCCGTGTTGAGCCTCAACATGCTGAGAAATTAGTTGAGTGGATGACCAAGCCGTCCTCATCCTCCTCATCCTCTCTCACACAGACTGATTATAGTTTGTCTGGCAAAGCAGCTGCCAAGGCGTCCTCTACCCTCTGCACAATGGGATCACACAATCCTTCCCTAGTCCCACCGTGTCCTCCTGAGGAGTCCCCCGAACTGTTTCAACACAGTGTTGGGTACATGCTAGCTGAAGATGCACAGCGTTTTGAAGACTCCGATGACGGAACACTGATAGAGGAAGGCATTGATGTGAGCCCAGGGAGAGGGGGTGGCCGAGAGGGACAACAATCTGGGAGTGATGTTCCCCCAGCTGGAGCATACTGCCAGGTTGTCGCCAGTGATAATGAGGAGGGAGGGGATGATGAGGTCATTGACTCTACCTGGGTGCCTGGTAGGAGAGAGGAGGAGGAGGAAGAGGACGAGGCACAGGCACATCTTCAAAGAGGCAGGAAGCCCTCCAGGGGTCAGCTTAAGGGCAGTACACCAACTGCATTACGTGGCGCTGCTGTGTCTCAACGGTACAGCAAAAGTTCTTTAGGGTGGGCCTTTTTTGAAACCTGTCCATCAGATGCTACCTTTGCTGTTTGCAATATATGTCTCAAGCGTATCTCGCGTGGCCAAAACATCACCCGCTTGGGCACCACATGCTTGTCCAGACATATGTCGACCTGCCATGCAGCTCGTTGGCAGGCATACCAGAAAGACCCACACCAAAGACCAAAGCGGTCCTCCCCTTGCCCTTCTGTGACCTCAAACCCCACTAGACCCCTAGTCCTCTCTGCAGCCTGCACCGAAGGTGTAGAAATAGGTGTGTCACAACGTAGTAGTGGTAGTACATCCGGCCAATCTACTGATATTACCAGACAAATTTCCCTGCCCCAGCTGCTGCAGCGCCGAAAGAAGTACGCTCCCAGCCATCCACATGCCCAGCGGTTGAATGCTAGCTTAGCAAAATTGCTAGCACTTCAACTGCTACCTTTTCAGTTGGTAGATTCTGCCCCCTTCCGTGAGTTTGTGGAATGTGCAGTACCTCAGTGGCAAGTACCCAAACGCCACTTTTTTTCACGGAAGGCGATTCCGGCTCTCTACCGGCATGTGGAAGGCAATGTCCATACCTCGCTGGACAGGGCGGTCAGTGGTAAGGTGCATCTTACCGCTGACTCATGGTCCAGCAGGCATGGACAGGGACGTTACCTGTCTTTTACGGCCCATTGGGTGACTCTGCTGGCAGCTGGGAAGGACGCAGGTCAAGGCACAGTAGTTTTGGAGGTTGTTCCACCACCACGCCTCCAAAACACTACAACTGCTTGTGACACACCTCTCTCCTCCACCCCCTCCTCTTCTTCTTCCTCTGTGGCCTCTTCCTGTGGTGATGTTGGCTCAGAACCAGCCGTGCTCCGTAGGCGTACGACGGGCTACGCAGGAATGCAGGCCAAGAGATGCCATGCGGTCCTAGAGCTGGTGTGCTTGGGAGACAGGAGCCACACTGGGGAAGAGGTTCTTTCAGCTCTGCAGGGGCAGGCTCAGAGGTGGTTGACGCCACGCCAGCTGAAGCCTGGAATGGTGGTCAGCGATAATGGCACCAACCTCCTCTCTGCCCTGCGACGTGGAAAACTCACCCATGTGCCCTGTTTTGCGCATGTTCTCAATTTGGTGGTGCAGCGGTTCTTGGGCAGGTACCCTGGCTTACAGGATGTCCTGAGGCAGGCCAGGAAAGTCTGTGTGCATTTCCGGAGGTCATATAATGCCACTGCTCGGCTGACAGACCTCCAGAGGGAATACAACCTGCCCAAGAACCGCCTAATCTGTGACATGCCCACCAGATGGAACTCTACGTTGGCCATGCTGCAGCGGCTGCACACGCAGCAGAGGGCCATCAATGAGTACCTGTGCCAATATGGCAGCAGAACTGGCTCAGGGGAGCTTGGGTTTTTTTCACCACGCCAGTGGGCCTTGATCAGGGATGCATGCACCGTCCTGTCACCATTTGTGGAGGCCACGAGGATGGTGAGCAGTGACAGTTCATGCATCAGTGAGACTGTCCCGCTTATTCACATGTTGGAGCACACCCTACGTGGAATAATGGACAGGGCCCTTGAGGCAGAACAGAGGGAGGAAGAGGAGGACTTCCTTAACTCTCAAGGCCCCCTTTATCCAGACACTGTTCCTGCTTGCCCACCTGGAACACAGGAAGAGGAGGAGGAGGATGAGGAAGAGGAGGAGGAGGAGGCGGATTGTATCAGCAGCATGGAGGTGGAGCCTAGCACTCAGCATCAACAGCAGCAGTCTTCAAGGGATCATTTACAGTCCCAAGGAACACGTGGACTTTTACGTGGCTGGGATGAGGTGGCTGAGGATCCTGTCGTCCTCAGTGACCCAGAGGACTGTGCCCCGAATGCCTCTGCAAACCTACGCTGCATGGCCTCCCTGATTCTGCAAAGCCTGCGTAAGGATCCTCGTGTACGTGCTATCAAGGAGAGGGATCATTACTGGCTGGCAACTCTCCTTGATCCACGCTACAAGAGTAAGGTAACGGATCTTATGTTGCCATCGCAGAGGGAGCAGAAAATGAAACTACTGCGGGAGGCCTTGCAGAAGGGTCTGTGCAATGCGTTCCCAGAACCGGGGGGATTACCAAAACCTGGCCCTGGACAACGTCTTGCTGAGGCTTCGGTGAGTCAGAGAAGGAGCGGTGAAGAAGGTGGCCGTCTGAGCGATGCGTTCAGACAATTTTTTAGTCCGCAGCCCCAAGGTCTGACCGGTTCCAGCAACCATCGCCAGCGTCTGGTTTACATGGTCCGGGAATACCTAGCGGCAAGATCCGACTTGGACACCTTCCCCACGAAAAATCCTCTGGCTTACTGGGTCTTGAGGATGGATCACTGGCCAGAGCTTGCACAGTACGCAATTGAGCTACTGGCTTGCCCTGCATCCAGTGTTCTTTCAGAACGTACATTCAGTGCTGCTGGAGGCTTTGTGACCGATCACAGGGTACGCCTCTCCACCGACTCTGTTGATCGACTGACCTTCATCAAAATGAATCAGGCTTGGATCAACACCGGCTACCAAGCACCTGATGCTGATGTTACTGAATAAGAATTTTGTGTTGAAATATCAGATCCCTTTGAGACTGCTGATGCTGAGTGACTGTCCTGTTGTGCTGCTGATGGAATATCCTTCTCCTCCTCACTTTTCATGCTGTTAGCTAGTAAGAAATTTTGTTTTTCTGTGCTCCGCCACCAGTGCCTAAGGCCTAATTTTTCTGCCCCTGTTTAACAGGGGCGCCTAATAACAATTTTTGATGCAATACTTTGCACGTGGCCTAAGGCCTAATTTTTGTGCCCCTGTGTAACGGGCGTCTAATAACAATTTTTGAAGCAATACTTTGCATGTGGCCTAAGGCACAATTGTTGTGCCCCTGTGTAACAGGGGCGTCTAATAACAATTTTTGATGCAATACTTTGCACGTGGCTCCTTGTTGCGCTCCAATTACAGATATTGGGAGGGGTTGCAGTGTTATGTTGCGCCTAATAACAATTTTGGATGCAATACTTTGCACGTGGCCTAAGGCCTAAGGCCTAATTTTTCTGCCCCTGTGTAACAGGGGTGTCTAATAACAATTTTTGATGCAATACTTTGCACGTGGCTCCTTGTTGCGCTCCAATTACAGATATTGGGAGGGGTTGCAGTGTTATGTTGCGCCTAATATCAATTTTGGATGCAATACTTTGCACGTGGCCTAAGGCCTAATTTTTCTGCCCCTGTGTAACAGGGGTGTCTAATAACAATTTTTGATGCAATACTTTGCATGTGGCCTAAGGCCTAAGGCACAATTTTTGTGCCCCTGTGTAACAGGGGCGTCTAATAACAATTTTTGATGCAATACTTTGCACGTGGCCTAAGGCACAATTTGTGTGCCCCTGTGTAACAGGGGCGCCTAATAACAATTTTTGATGCAATACTTTGCACGTGGCTCCTTGTTGCGCTCCAATTACAGATATTGGGAGGGGTTGCAGTGTTATGTTGCGCCTACGGACACATTTTTATGCCCCTGTGTAACAAGGGCGCCTAATAACAATTTTTGATGCAATACTTTGCACGTGGCTCCTTGTTGCGCTCCAATTACAGATATTGGGAGGGGTTGCAGTGTTATGTTGCGCCTACGGACACATTTTTATGCCCCTGTGTAACAAGGGCGCCTAATAACAATTTTTGATGCAATACTTTGCACGTGGCTCCTTGTTGCGCTCCAATTACAGATATTGGGAGGGGTTGCAGTGTTACGTTGCGCCTACGGACACATTTTTATGCCCCTGTGTAACAAGGGCGCCTAATAACAATTTTTGATGCAATACTTTGCACGTGGCTCCTTGTTGCGCTCCAATTACAGATATTGGGAGGGGTTGCAGTGTTATGTTGCGCCTACGGACACATTTTTATGCCCCTGTGTAACAAGGGCGCCTAATAACAATTTTTGATGCAATACTTTGCACGTGGCTCCTTGTTGCGCTCCAATTACAGATATTGGGAGGGGTTGCAGTGTTATGTTGCGCCTACGGACACATTTTTATGCCCCTGTGTAACAGGGGCACCTAATAACAATTTTTGATGCAATACTTTGCACGTGGCTCCTTGTTGCGCTCCAATTACAGATATTGGGAGGGGTTGCAGTGTTATGTTGCGCCTACGGACACATTTTTATGCCCCTGTGTAACAAGGGCGCCTAATAACAATTTTTGATGCAATACTTTGCACGTGGCTCCTTGTTGCGCTCCAATTACAGATATTGGGAGGGGTTGCAGTGTTATGTTGCGCCTACGGACACATTTTTATGCCCCTTTGTAACAAGGGCGCCTAATAACAATTTTTGATGCAATACTTTGCACGTGGCTCTTTGTTGCGCTACAATTACAGTATGTTTGAGGGGTGCCCTTTTTTCTACAATTTTGCTTTCCCAAAAAGATAATGCCACCACCCCTAAAATAATTGAGATATTGTTCCCAGACAGCACGTGCGCAACCAGTATTAAATTACTTTGTTCTTATAATAATTTAATGTTGTGCAGGGACATTTCTAAACATGTGCCACTACTAGAGACACACAGCAGGTGTGATATTTGAAGGAATTTTTCATTTTTTTTTTTCACTTTAAACATCATTAAAATCGCTGCTCCGCAAAAACGTCCGTTTTTAAAATATTTTTTTCGATTGATACATGTTCCCTGGGGCAAGACCCGGGTTCTGAAAGACGTTTACCAACATTAAATTGAATATTGGTCTTTAAAATGATCGTTTTTGAATTCGAACGTTCGAGTCCCATAGACTTCAATGGGGTTCTAAATGTTCGCGCGAACCCGCGGTCTGTTCGAACGTTCTGATGCGAACCGAACCCGGGTATGTTCGGCTCATCCCTAATAACCACTGTGTCCGCAGTATGGCAAAAGTCAGATGGGCTCCAAATGCAAATCACTCATTGGCAGTTCAATCATGTAATGAAGGAGAAGCCTCACATAGTGTAAAATCAGGGTGATTTATTGGTAAAAAGATAAAGGTATACAACTCACATTTTTGTAGACATAAACAAGCCTTGAGCCTGTAGCGCCGGCCGGACGCTAACAGGCAAACCCGTTTTGTGTAGAGATTCAGCGAAAGAGGGTGATGACGTCAGCACGCCACTCGCTCCGCCCAACACGTTTTGTGATAGGTCACTTCGTCTCGGGGCAAACGTAGGCTATATAATTTATTTAACATAGCTCAGTTGTTCTCCACTATTCTACATATCCAAAATCAGATAGCTTCAGCTCAGTCATCTGGATTTCTAGAGAAAAGTTGGGCTTGATTTGTTGAAGGATCCATTATAGCTGGAGTAAATTGGACTTATAAAGTGTATCCAAATCCAATCCCTAAAATCTCACAAGCTTTAACCTGCTACTGTAATTTAAAAAGTTTTACATTTTATCAGACTGTCAGCTTTCATTAAAAGAATCCCTGGTGCTCCCGCCATGAAGGTCCTTGTTCAGGTACCTACTATTTTTGTGTTAGCATGTAGGTTGGCACCCACTGGTGACTGGAGGGTATCCTTCCTAATGCCACGTACACACGAACATTTTCGGGTTCTAAAAAATTACGTTTTTTTCAACCCGATCATTAAACGGCCTTGCATACACACAATCGTGAAAATAAAATGCTGTAGCAAAGGGCGGTGACGTACAACACGTACGACGGCACTATAAAAGGGGAAGTTCCATTCGGATGGCGCCACCCTTTAGGCTGCTTTAGCTGATTTCGTGTTAGTAAAAAACAATTTGCGCTTTTCTGTCGGTTACAGCGTGATGAATGTGCTTACTCCATTACGAACGGTAGTTTTACCAGAACGAGTGCTCCCATCTCATAACTTACTTCTGAGCATGCATGTTTTTTTCACGTCGTTAAAGCCCACACACGACCATTTTTTGCAACCTTAAAAATGACAACGTTAAAAACGTAGTGAAAAAATAGAGCATGTTAGAAAAAAAATGTGGCCATTTTTTAGATCGTGAAAAATGCTCTGGAGTGCACACACGATCGTTTTTAATGACATAAAAAAAACGTCATTTATTAGAACCCAAAAAATGGTCGTGTGTATGCGGCATAACTTATCGGGGCCCAACATCAGAAGGAAACATTATTCTTCTCTTTTCCTGCCAGTGACTGCCTTGTCCCAGCACTGACTCAGACACAGTTTGGGAGAAAGAGTACAGAACACTAGTCCTCCCACCAGCTCTTACCAATATGCTGCTTCTTGTAGATTACACCTGAAGACCTGGAAGAAAACCACTCCATCACACATGCAAGGCCTTGCTTCTACATGGTTGCAGGATGAATCCCTAGAACTAGTCCCATGCCATGGCTGAGGACCACATAATGGTTGCCCAATGTCAAACCAACTTATTGGATGGTTCACATTACTCAGTATTTCTGAATGGCTTTCCGAGCTGGGCCTTATTGGGTGCATAAGCCACACTTGCCAATTGACCTTCACCCTTCAGGCATTTGTCTCCTTAGCCCCTGGGACAGATTCTCCATCTGGTGGCATATCTTTTGATCACGTCGAATAAAATTGTCAATTTTTGTCTGCCGGTACCAATCACAGCAGGTTACGTGACAGTTGTACACAATGGATGACTTCCTTTCATGCCTCCATTTGTGTTGCTAGTTGTGATTAGTCAATTTGATCACATGGTACAGACAGGGCCAATCACAGCCTATCAGTACCATGTGATTAGCGTTGACCTATCACAGCTAATCACATTAGAACAAACTGAATAAATCAGTTTCAGTCAGTAAAATGCTTGTGTATAGCAATGGAATTCACTGCTATAAGCAAACATAATGTGTATATATATATATAAAAAAAAATCTAATCACTTCCCTAGAGTGCTACTATGGTAACAGTATATTGCTCTGGTCACTTTGTGTTAAAAAAAATCATAAAAAGTATAAAAAAATAAATTGTACTGTCACCAGTCAGTGTTTCTGATTTAAAGGAGTTGTAAAGGAAACATTTTTTTTTTTTGCTGAAATGACTGTTTACAGGGTATAGAGATATAATAGTTAACTGATTTCTTTTAAAAATGATTAAAAATAGATAAAAATCAATCATATAATGTACCTACAGTTTCAGTTTCAGTTTCGTTTTTGCATGCTGTGTGATGTACAGAGACACAGAGTCAATACAGGGCAGTGATGGTTTGTAAAACGAAGCTGATTGGTGTTGAGGGTTTTAGACACACAGGGCCGGATTCAGATACATAGCAGTATCTGTCGGCGCAGGGTAACTTATCTCACATACGGTACGCCGCCGTAACTTAGGGCGCAAGTTCCGTATGCAGAAAGAACTTGCGCCCTTAGTTACGGCGGCGTAACGTATTTTTGTTGGCGTAAGCCCGCCTAATTCAAATGGGGATGATGTGGGCGTGTTTTATGTAAAATCACTGTCACCCCACGTATTTGACGTATTTTACGAACGGCGCATGCGCTGTTCTTGAAAAAATCCCAGTGCGCATGCTCGAAATTACGCCGCAAGTCATCATTGCTTTAGACGTGAGCGTAACTTACGTACAGCCCTATTCATGAACGACTTACGCAAACGACGTAAAATTTTCAAAACTCGACGCGGGAACGATGTCCATACTTAACATTAGCTATGTCTTATATAGCAGGGGTAACTTTACGCCAAAAAAGCCTAACGTAAACGACTTAAAAAAATGTGCCGGACGGACATACGTTTCTGAATTGGCGTAAATACCTAATTAGCATATTCATCGCGTAACTATACGGAAGCGCCACCTAGCGCCCAGCGTAAATATACAGCCTATGATACGACGGTGTAAGACACTTACGCCGGTCGGATCTTAGGGAAATCTGTGCGTAACTGATTCTCTGAATCAGGCGCATAGATACGACCACGCACACTCAGAGATACGATGGCGTATCTGGAGATACGCCGTCGTATCTCCGTTCTGAATCTGGCCCACAGTAATCACACCTCCTTGATTAGTGACCACAGAGAGAAAGCTCCCAGGACTTTTTTCATCAGGAAACAGACAACCAGGAAGTGTTCAGAACAGAGAAGGATTAGAGCAAAAACTAACAATGAGGACATGAAACCAGGACTGCAGAAAGGTAAAGGAAGATATTTAGCTAAAAAAATGTTTTCCTTTAGTGACCCTTTAATTTCTAAACTCCCCCCCCCAAAAAATGGCCTGTCTGCTTTCCAAAAAGGGGTCATTTGGGGGATACTTGCACTGTCCGGGCATTTTAGGGCCTCAAGAAATGAGACAGACTTCCGTACATCAGGATTGATCACTTTTCAGCTATGTATATACCGTAGTTTGTGGACTTTCCTACAGACTAGAGAATATACACTGATTTGTATTTACAAAGAAATGTAGCAGAATACATTTTGGGCAACATTTATGAAGAACAATTATTTATTTGCAAAATTTTATAACAGAAACAAAGAAAAACATTTTTTTCCCAACATTTTCATACTTTTTCATTTATTTAGCAAAAAATTAAAAACACAGCAGTGATTAAATACCACCAAAAGAAAGCTCTAGTTGTTTGAATAAAATTAAAAAAATGTAGTTTGTGTACAGTGTTGTATGATCGCGCAATTGTCATTCAAAGTGTGACAGCGCTGAAAGCTGAAACTTGTCCTGGGTAGGAAGGGGGTAAAAGTGCCCGGTATTGAAGGGGTTAAACATGAAAAATGCTAATGATACACAGTAATTTAGCAACTACATTTCATCCAGTAAACGTGGAAAGTAAAATGAGCAGCTGTGTTTGCTGGTACAAATGTACTGTAGGTGCCCTGTGAGTCCCTGACAGAAATAGACTGTGGACAGATGGCATCATGGCAGGAGTGCGTGCACTGCCATGAAATAATACTGATGGGCATCAAAACCGAAGCCCAAACACAATTTGTTTTGTGTTCTGCGTCCACTAGTGTCTTAAAGGATAACTAAACCTTTGTATAATCTAAAACACAGTCGGTTAAAGTTTTTCCTACAGTTTTACAAACATAACCTGCACCTTTCTTGCTGTAAAGATCGTTTACAGGCTATACATGCCAAAGACGTCCCCTGAACTCTGGTGCAGCTGTGCATATTAGCCAATCAGCTTCTAACTTCAGCTTGTTCAGTCAAGCTTCGACAATGCTGGAAGCTGATTGGTTTCTATGTAGAGCTGCACCAGATTTTGCACTCTCCAGGTTTAGTAAATCAACCCCATGGTGTCCAGCTCAAAGGACATCTACCTAACTTAATCTCATCTCGGACAGTAGTGATGGCAAGAGTGGTGTAATCAGCATTGGCCCAGATTCAAGAAGCACTTGCGCCCGCGCAACCATAGTTGCGCGGCGCAAGTGCTTACTTGCTCCGGTGTAACGAGTGCTCCTGATTCAGGAACCTCGTTACACCGACTGCAGCCTAGGATGTGACAAACATAAGCCTCCTTATGCCTTCACATCCCAGGCTGCATTCTTGCGTTGGCCGCTAGGGGGCGCGGCCTTTGTGATCGGCGTATAGTATGCAAATTGCATACTACCACCGATTCACAAAAGTTGCGCGGGCCCTGCGTACGCAAGGTACGGAGTTTCCGTACAGCGCCTTTAGCATAAGGCTGCTCCTGCTAATAGCAGGCGCAGCCAATGCTAAAGTATAGCTGCGCCTCCCGCCCGTGAAATTTAAATTTCACGTAGTTTACGTAAGTGAACCGTGAATGGCGCTGGACGCCATTCACGTTCACTTAGAAGCAAATGACGTCCTTGCGACGTCATTTGCCGCAATGCAAAGTTTCCCGACGGAGCAATCGCTGTTCGCTCGGCGCGGGAGCGCGCCTAATTTAAATGATTCCCGCCCCCGGCGGGATCATTTACATTAGGCAGCCTTGCGCCCGGCTGTTTAGCATATTGCCCGCGCAATTTACAGAGCAACTGCTCCGTGAATCGCGGGCAAAGCGCAATATTTGCGTGGGCGCAGAGAAAAAAATGTGCTCGTTGCCCACGCAAATATTGCGCGATTCTACCTGAATCTGGGCCAATATGTGTAGCCTGTGAAAAAATTACTGAGACCTGTACAGCACACCACCTTTAGGCCGGGTTCACACTGGTACAACAAATGCTCCGACTTAGGGAGCTCATGTCGCATGACGTTTGAAAATCAATGTTTCCCTATGGAAGCCATCTTAATTGGTTCGACATAAGTCGGCCCAGCATTGAAAATGCTCCCTGTACTACTTTGGTCCGACTTTGATCCTACTTCAGCCCATTAAAGGGTCACTAAAGGGAAAAAAATGTTTTGCTGAAATTACTGTTTACAGGGTATAGAGACAAAAATTAACTGATTCCTTTTAAAAATGATTATAAATAGATAAAAATCAATCATATAATGTGCCTGCAGGTTAGTTTCACTTTTAAACTGGTTTCATGTTCCTGTGAACTAGAGAGACACACAGAACAAATCCAGGGCAGTGTTTTGTTTTTAAAATGAATCTGATTGGTTCTGTTAAGTTTTAGACACACAGTAATGACAGCTTAGACCACCGTGAAAAGCTCCCAGTACTGTGGTTATAAGGAAACAGACAACCAGGAAGTGTGGAGATCACAGCAGAATTACAGCTACTTCAAAGCAAAAACGAACAATAAGGACATGAAACCAGGACTGCAGTAAGGTAAAGGAAGCTATTTAGCTAAAAAAAAATTCCTTTAGTGATCCTTTAAATATCACTGAAGTCGGATCAAAATCAGATCGCCGTCTTGAGTGATCCAACTTTGGCATGCGACTTGTGCTCTAATGATCTTGAGGGGGACCTCCAAGACAAATAAAAAAAAAACGGCATTGGTACCCCCTCTAAGAGCATACCAGGCTCTTTGGTCTGGTATGGATTTTAAGGGGAACCCCGTACGCTGCAAAAACGGTGCAGGAGTCCCCCCAAAGTCCATACCTGACCCTTATCCGAGCATGCAGCCCGACCGGTCAGGAAAGGCAGTGGGGACGAGTGAGCGCCCCCGCTCCTGAACCGTACCAGGCCGCATGCCCTCAACATGGGGGTGGGTGCTTTGGGGTGGGGGGCCCTGCACACCCCCACCCCAAAGCACCTTGTCCCCGTGTTGATGAGGACAAGGGCCTCTTCCTGACAACCCTGGCCGTTGGTTGTCGGGGTCTGCTGGTGGGGGGCTTATCGGAATCTAGGAGCTACCTTTAATAAGGGGGCCCCCAGCAACATCCACACATAGGACACCCAACATTAGAGGTGATTTATTCTTACAAAGCAAATACACTTTTGCACACTGGTATTGACTAGTATTACAATGTTTCTCTTCTACCTCAATTTCTTTCCATCAGTCAGCTAATGTGACCCCGGTGCTGAGGAAAAGGGGCAGAGGAGGGTCAAACAAGGATGCTGTGGAGGGAACAGACATCCTGCTTATTAACTGATGACATAATTGGTTGTTAGGATGCCAGTGTCTAGAAGGTTGTAATGGTGCATAATGAAGACCGTGGCTTTGCGTAACTTAAAGGCAGGCTTGATCCACCTGCCGGCTTGTATACAATTTTTGATAAATTTTTAGGCATTTTGCCAAGGCACCCCTGAAGAAACCTCCAGGCGTCCCAAGGTGCCTGGGTACCCTGGTTGAAAAAGGCTGTTTTATCCAATGATCTTCAGTCCATCACAGTTCCTCCTCATCCTCTTCTTCCTCTGGTGGTGGGTAGATTCAAAATGTTACAGAGGTTATCACATAATGATGTGGTAAGACTCTTTACAGCATAGCCCTGTGAGTCCAAGGCAGAGGGCAGAGAATGGTACCCTGGGCTCACAAGATATGAGTTGAATGTGCAGGGCTTCATTAAAACTACAAGAGGAATGGCACCACATCACTGGATTGTGCAAAGACTCACCCAAGCTCTACTGCACAATGGGATGAATATGGAGCTGAGTGTCGGTGCTCAGGCTGAAAAGTCCAAAACATTTTCAAAACGTCAGAAAAATCTGCCACACGTATGCTTCTTGATTCTGCAATTGTGTTTCCAGTACTTCAAGCAGTTACAACATGATGGACGCTAACGCTTTTTGGCCGTATGAAATAAGGCTATGAGTAAGGCTACGGCTGAAATGCATTAGCATCCATCATGTTGTAACTGCTGGAAGTACTGGAATAAAATCGCATAATCAAGAAGCATACATGTGCCGGCTTTTTCTGACATTTGGAAACATCACTGGATTGCTAAATCTGTAGGAGACAGCACCAGCAATTGGGTGAGTATAGCAGCTTTTATACATTATCTCATGATTGGCGACTGGAATTTAGTATATATTGCCCAAGATGGAGTTAAAGTGATAGTAAACACACACTGATTCATTTATTTTTTCAATCAGATTTTATTTTATTTGAAGGCTCCGTGATCCACACCACAGGAAAAGGAAGAAAGCCACCAGACACACTGCCCGCCCCCGCTTTTTAGATGGGGTAAGTGCGGGGCTTTGATGTCCCGGCTGTCCTCCCGGGGGGTTGGTGCTGCCGCCGCCACCGCCATCGCCTACCAATCTGGAGGAGGGGTGTTTTTTTGCCGCCCCCTAAAAAGAAAAAAAACAGCAGCCCCCACAGCCTGTCCCCCTAATAAACATTACATGGAAGCTAGCTAGCATGTAAAAAGGTAAGCAGTCATTTAAAATGCTTTTTTATAAAATGATGCTATGTAGATGGAAACATGTAACAAATACAAAGTTGTTCTCATGCCAGTTTGGCTGCAAAAGTGAAAATACAGCAGTTATGGATAGTAATAGTAGTGGGTAATATAACCTGCCTTTTAGTTGCTCATCTAAAAGAAATCTATAGTTTATGGGCAACAACATGGAAAATTATAGTGCAAGCATGTGAAAAATTTAAGAGATGCAACAAATATGTGCTCGCTGCAAAAAATCTATACCTTCCCTTTAAATGTGAAATGATCCTGTAGTCAGCTGTATGGGAACAGTTATGACTCGATCTCTTAATCTCATGGGTAGATAGTACACCCAGGGCTGTCTTAATGAGAGGGCACATCTGGGCACTGCCCAGGGGCCCCAGTTGCAGGGGGGCCCCTGCACTTTCCCCAAAGCAGCTAGTCCTTGAGCCCACGCTGCTCCAAAATTGGGGGCCCCATGATGACACTGAGAGTGATGGATGCATAGGGGAGGCAGGCTGGCAGCGGTGTGCCGTGCGGTGCAGAACGATACCTATTATTTCACAGCCAGCAAGGAGGGGCAGGGCCAGAGCGCCGGTGATGCTCTGACCCTACCCTAAGCAGCTTGAATGCTTGGAACTCGAAGGCTGTGGGGTAGGAGTGGGAGCTGCTGAGTCGGCAGCACTGAGAGCCCACCTGTGGAAGTAGAATTGTGGATGGTGTCATGGTGAGCCCAGCTGTCCAGCACTATTTGCCCCGAAAAGCTTGGAATGCCTGGAGGGATGCTCCCTCCCCTGCCTGCTTGATTGGTATAGGTGAGTGCAGTGCTGGAGGTGGGCACAGAGCCAAAAGTTTACATGCGCTGTATCTCCACTGGAACAGGGGGTACTACATGGATGGAATAATGGTGCTGGGGGATATCAAGGGTGTATGGGTGAAAACAACGCTGAGGGGGGGATCTGGGGTGTATAGGAGGTAGCAATGCTTGGGGCAGCTTGGGTTGCTATAGTGCTAGAGCTATCAGGGATGTAGAGAGGCCACAGTGTAGGGGGTGTCAGGGGTGGGGTCACAATACAAGGGGTATCTTATGGTATATGGTTACAGTGCTGGGGGGGGGATATCTGGGGTGTAGAGGGATCATAGTGCTGGGGAGATATCTGGGGTGTAGAGAGGTCAGAGTGCTGGGGGGATAATCTGGGGAAAAGAGGAAGCTCTGCTTGTCTGCCTCCTACCTACTTGATGTCTGTTTACCTGCACGGTCTCCATTGTAAGGGCCCCAAAGCATTACTTTGCCCAGGGGCCCATGATGCTATTACGACGGTCCTGAGTACACCTCTGTCTTAAATATAATAGAAATAATTTTTAGTCCAGAAACAGAAGTCATTGTTGATTCTGAGCTCATCGTGTTTCCGAGGAGTCAGAGGTGAAGATTGCCACTAAAGAAATTTATGTTATCTTTATACTGCCCCTGACTGGATATTGGAACAAATAAAAACCTGTTAAACTATGCAATCAAACATCGTAGCCAGAAGGCAGAGAGGGAACTCTTATTAATGGAGTATTTTGTTTTGAAACACACAATAAATGTAACTGCTTTCACCCACTGCAAACATTTTTATCTGAACGTGAATACAATTTTACATACATTTTTTTTCTAGTGTGAAAACAACAATTTCGGTAAATTAAAAGAAAACTCCACAAAAAAAAAAAAACCTGAATAAAAAAATAATAATATAGCATATACAACTGCTACACAGGCCATATTGTAATTTAATGTTATTAAAAAGTCACCTTTCCTTCTCAATCTGCAGCTGATGTATTTTTTCTGTACAATTCAATGCAATTTGGCAACCTGGAGGTGTTCTGTACACAGTTGGTGTACAAAACACCCCTAGAAATATTATTTTCTGCTTGTGCGATTGTCTCACCGATTTTCCAAGATCATTGGTGGCTGGTGCTCAATATCCCCCCGCTGGAGACCGATGGGAAGGCGGTGATCGGTGGCCTTAGAGCCCATTCACACCTCCGCGACAAAACGCCCGACGCCGGACGCTCGTGCCGCTGGAGGGGAGAATTCCCATTGCTGTCTATGAGATGGTTCACATCTCATAGACACCGTACGCCTGCCGCCTGAAAAAAAGTCCCGGACCCTTTTTTTCAGGTGGCATTGGCGTTCGGCCATACAAAGCAATGGGAAGGCTTTGTTGAAAAAAAAAAAAAAAAAAAAGTTACACACTCGCGGCAAAATCTTGTCGCGGAGGTGTGAATGCAGCCTTACTCTAAGGAAGCAGATGGGATCTGGGGTGAGATGAAGAGATGAGATGAGTTTGCCAAGGGAAGAGCCAGGGCTTCTCCTCCCTGCTGAACAGGAAGTGGGTCCTGAGACCCAATTGGCCAGGAGTCTCAAGACTCCCTGGCCAATCGGTTCTCAGCTCCCACTTACTGATTGGCTGGGAGGAGAATCAGGAAGACAATAGTGAATATTAATTCGCTATTGTTAATCAACTGGGTGGTATCAGGGCGCAGTACAGTAACGATCTCCTGATGTATGCACCAATCATACTCTTTGCATGGTTTGACATTTCTGCCATCATTAGAAATCCCTAAGCTGGACAGTGATGAGGGAGGGGGGTGGAAGGTTTTGGACTGGATGAAGGTTCCTGAAATTGGATGGTGCTTTTCCCTATACTGGGGACGGTCCTGTCTAAAGCCTAGTACACACTATGGGCCAGATTCAGAGAGACTTACAACGGCGTATCAGTAGATACGCCGTCGTAAGTCCGAATGAGCGCAGTCGTATATTTAAGCGTATTCTGGAAACCAGATACGCTTAAATTTGGCCAAGATACGCCCGACGTAAGTCTCCTACGCCGTCGTATCTTATGTGCATATTTACGCTGGCCGCTAGGGGCGTGTACGTGGATTTACGCGTCGAATATGTAAATGAGCAAGATACGCCGATTCACGAACGTACGTATGCCCGTCGCAGTAAGATACGCCTTTAACGTAAGACATACGCCGGCGTAAAGATAAACCAACAAAAAGATGGCGCAGCCCATGCAAGGTATGGACGACGGAACAGTCGTCGTATTTTACGTTGTTTGCGTAAGCGTACGTGAATGGGGCTGGGCGTAGGTTACGTTCACGTCGAAAGCATTGAGCCGACGTCGTTACGTAGGGAGTATTTGCGACATGATTCTAAGCATGCGCGGGCATGCGCCGTACGAATGGCCCTCATTTACATGGGGTCACGGTTAATTTAAATGTAGCCCGCCCACTACATGCCTACTTTGAATTAGGCGGGGTTACGCCGGCCCATTTGCGCTACGCCGACGTAACTTACGGAGCAAGTGCTTTGTGAATACTGTACTTGCCTCACTATGTTACGTCGGCCCCGGTCAGGTACGCCATAACGCCGGGGCACAGTGATGTGGTCACCATAAAGGTGGGTGCCACACTGGAAGAAGAAGACCCAGACTCAATGGTAGTGCAAATGGGATGAGATACGCCGGCCAAAAGATACGCCATTGTATCTGAATCTGGCCTAATATGTATTTTTTGTTCAACCCAGCGGGCTGCATGAAAAAAAACTGAAGAGCTTGGGAGGAGAACCTGTACTAACAATCTAATGTTAGTGCATTGATCTTGCCCGCTGAGCTATTGTGATCTGACCGGGGGACTGTCCACCCCCCGCCAGAACACACCAGTTAGTGCTTTTAGTTATTGGCTGAGAGCGCTGATCGGATGCCGATTGGTAGACCTTTTTTGGTCATGCCCCTTAGACAGAAGCCAGACGTTCAGCCAGCATCTGCCGGACTGGCTGCAGTAAACACGGGCCAAATGTTGGCCGGTTTCTCGTAAACCAGCTGATAATGCCTGATTTTTGGCCCGTGTGTACGGCCCTTAAGGGGCATTGCTACGACAATGGTCTAGTAGTCTTTCCTGGCTAGTACGTTGGGGCCCAAATTCGACAATAGAGCTGCGGCCAGTTTGTGTGCAGCCAAAAGAATTCCAATGCCAATCCTGCATGCACACTGGCTGCATCCAGGGTCAAGAATTGCATGTATGTGCCTGTTTGGCTAAAGCTCAGCTTTAACTAATATGTGAATCTAAACTATTGTGGTCAGATTGTTCTAATGTTCACATTACCAGGCGTCATATTGAAATATTTCATCCTTGGTTCCGTGACCCTTAGAGGACGCACACAATACATCCCTCTTTTCTATAAAGAATAATTTTATGAAGTGATGCTTTTCTCTAGCTTTGTGAAGTCTGGTGTTTGCGGTGCTTGTGTTTACATGGAAGGGCTGGATTTAGTTAGATAAAGCGTTGGGTTGTTGGGACTCCATGTGTCTGCACATCTTGTCTTCTTGCCAGTTGTGTGTTTACTCTTTCAAGCTGCTGTAAATATGATAAAAAGCCGAATCTTGATAGCAGATACAACAGTCAACTTTATACAGTGTTTGCCACCTTGCGTCAAACTCCCTTGCCACCCAATGTAACAAAAACGAGTGCCAAATAGATCATTTAGAACAAAAGGCCTAATTCATGGAGCTGACACACCAGGATAAGGAGCCTTATTGTCCAAAAAGTGGCAGTTTTTTTCAGATGGGTCCAATAAGATTTAAAGTCCATATGCTGGCAAAAGTGATACTAAAGCTTTGTTTGTTTGTTTTTTTAAATAACAAACATATCATACTAACCTCAACTGTGCAGTTCGTTTTGCACAGAGTGGCCCCTATCCTCCTATTCTGGGGGCCCTCCCCTGCTCTCGCGGCTCCTCCCCACATTAGATAACCCCCTAGGAGAAGCACTCTCCTGAGAAGGTTACCTTGCGGGCGCGCCCCTAAGTCAAACACTCGGCGTCCATAGACGCCAAGTGTATGATTCGGCCTGCCCACCAGCGTCCGCACCATTAGATTTGATTGACAGCAGTAGGAGTCAATGGCTGCGCTGCTATCAATCTTTCCAATCAAAGCCGGGACTCCATAAAGAGAGGGATAGTGGGGACATGCCCACGGAAATTCAAGGCTCAGGTAAGTAAAACGGGGGTGCTGGGGGGCCGGACACTGCAAGGTGTTTTTTTACCTTAATATATTATTGTATTAAGGTGAAAAAACACAAAGGTTTACAACCCCTTTAAAGTGGAGTTCCACTCGAAAGTGGAACTTCCACTTACCCCCCCACCTCCGGTGCTACATTTGGAACCTTTCAGGGGGAGGGGGGAACAGGTAACTGTTTTTGACAGATACCTTCCCCCACTTCCAGGAGACGGGGCTAATATCGCAGTCACAATAAAAATCGCAGATCGCTGCCATTACTAATAAAAAAAATAATAATAAAAATGCCATAAATCTATCCCCTATTTTGTAGACGCTATAACTTTTGCGCAAACCAATCAATATACACCTATTGAGATTTTGTTTACCAAAAATATGTAGAAGAATATATATCGGCCTAAACTGAGGAAAAAAATCTTTTTTTTTTTATATCGTTTTTTGGGATATTTATTATAGCAAAAAGTTAAAAATATGTGTAGCGCCTGGTTACTTCCAAGTACCGGTGCTATTGAAATTTAGAGGGCGATCAGAGTACTAATGACTCCAAATTACAATGTTCAAATAGGGTCTCTGTTTCAGCTTGGTTGTGCTGCGGGCTCATTCTGTTGTTGCTGGGGTGCTATCCCACCCCAGGGCGACAGGTGGCAGCAGCAGGGTCGAGACTTGGGTGTTCTTTTCCAGCAGTCAATCAGGAGGTAGTGTCCTCGCTGGGCATGCTGGGAGAGAGTACTTATGGGACTGACGCCATTGAGTCTGGGTCTTCTTCTTCCAGTGTGGCACCCACCTTTATGGTGACGACATCACTGCGCCCCGGCGTTATGGCCTACCTGGCCGGGGCGCGCTTGTCATACGGTATTCCTGGTTCCGGGACCATGTTGGTCCAGAACATTTGAGCAACGGTGGGGACCCAGTGATCGACTGGGTTCCCACTTTTGAAGATCCCAAGCGGTATAGCTGTTCGTTGGGGAGTCCGTCTGAGGAGTGCCAATGAGAGGCTGGCGGCCCAAAAGGATTTCGACAAACCACCGGAGATCAAGGTAGCCAGACACTGAAGGATTGATCACCTGTCAGTGGGTACCTGGGCGACGTTAAGAAGGAGATCCAGGCATAATTCTTCCGAGGAGGATTGCCTCCGTATTTGCAATCAGAGAGGGCCTGTGGCAGAGGTGTCTCCCTGAAGTCCATTCCAGGAGGGTCTGTGGCAGAGACTTTTCCTCAAATCCTAGTTCATTCCAAGGAGGGTCTGTGGCAGAGACTTTGTCCTAAAAAGGTTCGAGTGATACTCTGGCTGCAAGGTCAGTGAAAGAGGCCTGTCCGGGTACACTAAGCCTACTCAGGCAGGAGTGGTACAGAAAGTGTTACGTATGGGAGCAGGACTGTTCCAAATACTACGCCTTCTTCTTTCAAACTCTATCCTTTCATCACCGGTTCATTGTTTTTACCCGGCTGGCTAATAAAGAGCACAGAAAAGCCACCTGTTGCGGACATTCCTTTACTACTGCTATATGCACCATTCACCCCTAGGAATTCGGAAGTGCCACGAGGTAAATGTGCCACCCAAAACAATCCAGCAGCTCCTCCGGGGGTAGTGCTACATATATTTTTTTTTCCAAATTGTTGTTTTTTTTTGTTTATAGCGCAGAAAATAAAAACTGCAGAGGCGATCGAAAACCACCAAAATAAATCTCTATTTGTGGGAAAAAAAGTATGTAAATTTTGTTTGGGTACAGCGTCGCACGACTGCACAATGGGTAAATTCTTCCAGGGCTGAAGTGGTTAAATATAACAGAAGGATGCCAACACCTCCTCCTCCTTGTCTCTCTCAATAAACTGTTGGCAAATCTCATAAACAACCAGGAGTACAGCTCAGCTTTTCCAAATTAGTTCCCAAAAAAGTCCTTGGCCCGGATTCAGAAAGGAGATATGACGGCGTATCTCTGGATACGCCGTCGTATCTCTGAGTGTGCGTGGTCGTATCTATGCGCCTGATTCAGAGAATCAGTTACGCATAGATTTCCCTAAGATCCGACTGGCGTAAGTGTCTTACACCGTCGTATCTTAGGCTGCATATTTACGCTGGCCGCTAGGTGGCGCTTCCGTATATTTCCGCAAGGAATATGCAAATTAGGTAGTTACGCCGATTCAGAAACGTACGTCCGCCTGGCGCATTTTTTTACGACGTTTACGTTAGGCTTTTTCCGGCGTAAAGTTACCCCTGCTATATGAGGGGTATCCTATGTTAAGTATGGACGTCGTTCCCGCGTCGAATTTTGAAAATTTTACGTTGTTTGTGTGTGTTGGCGAATAGGGCTGTACGTAAGTTACGTTCGCGTCTAAAGCATTGACGATTTGCGGCGTAATTTCGAGCGTGCGCACTGGGATTCTTTCACGAACGGCGTATGCGGAGTTCGTAAAAAGCTTCAAAAACGTGGGGTCACACTAAATTTAAATAAAACATGCCCACATCATCCACATTTGAATTAGGCAGGCTTACGCCGGACCACATACGTTACGCCACCGTAACTTAGGGCGCAAGTTCTTTCTGAATACGGAACTTGCGCCCTAATTTACGGCGGCATAACGTTACGCCCGCTGATAGATAGGCAATTCTATCTGAATCCGGGCCCTTAACTTTAGTCCTCATCCATTGACCTGTCTATCCTGCAGGTGAAATTATATTTACACAGTAGAATGACCCACCCCCCAAAATAAGGTGACCAGATTTTTTAAATTAAATCCGGGGACATATTTTTTCTTTACTAGTAATGGCAACAATCAGCGACTCTCTGCCTGCCGCCGCCCGCCTCACAGCCTTTTCAAGTCTAAGGCCTCGTACACACAATAGGTTAACCAGAGGGCAACGGTCTAATGGACCGTTTTCATTGGTCAAAACCGATCGTGTGTGGGCCCCATAGGTTTTTTAACCATCGGTTTTAAAAAAAAGCCAACTTGCTTTAATCTTAACCAATGGATTCCTAACCGATGGGAAAAAAACGATCGTTAGTAGGCACAACCATCGGTTAAAAATCCACGCATGCTCATAATCAAGTCGACGCATGCTTGGAAGCATTGAACTTCGTTTTTTTCAGCATGTCGTTGTGTTTTACGTCACCGTGTTCTGACACAATCGTTTTTTTAACCAATGGTGTGTAGGCGCGACGGACCATCAGTCAGCTTCATCGGTTAACCGATGACAACGGTCCATCAGACCGTTCTCATCGAAAGGACTGATCGTGTGTACGAGGCTTTACTCTTCGGGCCCTGGCTACTACTGGATGGGGAGCGGAGGAAGATCACTCCGCCAGGGAAGGCAAGGAGATAGGCAAGTGGCTGGCCAGGATTTAAGCCACGCCAGAAGAACATGCGAGCGAAGCTGAATGGGCATGCGACTGAAACTGAAGAAATATTCCCTCCGCTCCGACCAACACATGATCATCAGAAAGGGGCACAGATAATGGGAAAAATACAACCCCCCTATGCTAATTCTGTCTGACTTTTTTCATTGGAAATTCCGATCGTGTGTACACGGCATAACAGACCCAAAGGGACCAAATACGAGAAGTTCATTGTTAGCGTTTGCATAGCCTTTATAAGCACACAAGTCACTTCTTTAAGTTACATTGAGGACACGGAGTTACAACTCTCAAACTTGTCACTTCTTGCTGGACTTCTTAAACAATCAACTTTCTTATGAATATTTACATCAATCCCCAAGCTGACAAATTATGTTTATTCTTAGATTTGCGTACATTGTTGGGGTTTTTAGTTTTGTTTGTGCTTTAGCAGTGTAATTTTGCCTGAGGTGCACCTGGAGGAAGAAAATCGCTATTGTGATGTACATCACTGGAGTTTACCTCTGACAGAATACAAAACAGCCCGTGTTTTTGTTACGAGATTCATGTGTCCCGTCTTTACTTTGAATTTGGCATTTTAACTTATTTTTAATATTTCAGACATGCCCCAACAGCCCATAAAAACAGAAGGCTGAACTCCCTCAGTAACAAAAATTGCTTGCAAAACTAATTATCTATATCTGGGTGATGTCAGCGTTAAAGTGTCTGTGGTTTTCACAGGAAACACTCACATACTCTATGAGGGATAAACACTACTTTGTAAAGCAAGAACCAAATTGGATATTTTATACATCAGTTCACTGCGCAAGGTGAAGTTTTTCATTTGCTCTTTTTATGATTGACTTTCCTCTCTTTTTGACACTTTTTCCATTAGCATCACGTTGGTTACATTGTTCTAGTAGCACTAACCCAGCAGGGGCTGCTGGTAACTGTCTCCCCTATTCCTGCACAGCCAGGTAACACGCATTCTTCCACTTGCATCCGGACCAAGAAATCAGTCCCTGGGCTAACAATTTGGATGGGGTAAAGGGGTTATGGGATGCCCAACTTAACTGAAACAACAGATGGGGAAAACTTCCGTCCTATGTACAGAAAAAAGATCCTGGACGCAATCAGTTTTTAAGGATCAGTGGCAAGAGTCCCTTACGGACTAGGAGCTCTTAGTCCCCTTTGGAAAAAAGCACAAAATGTTGCAAAACTGCATGCAGGAGTATCTCCTGTTCAACACCAGGAACCAAGCTTCCAGGCAGGAATGTGCATAAAGGTTGCTCAGATGACGCGTTTCGGGGGGGCTTGATGGGTTGTTGCCTCAGAAACACGTCGTCTTGGCAACCATTACGCATATTCCTGCCTGGAAACTTGTAGGTAGATTCAGTAAGAGTTAGGACGACTTATCAGTAGATAAGTCGACCTAACTCAGAATCTATGCCGACCTATGTTTAAGCGTATGCTCAAACAGAGATACGCTTAAACATATCTAAGATAGGACGGCTTGCGCCGTCCTATCTTAGATTGCAATATTTCGGATGGCCGCTAGGTCGGCGTAGAATATGTAAATGAGGAGATACGCCGATTCACGAACGTACGCCCGGCCGACAAAGTACTTTTAAGCCGTTTACGTAAGAGATAGGCCGCGTAAAGTTAGAGCTGGGCCCTAGTTGGAATAGTAATGTCAAGTATGGCCGCCGTTCCTGCCACGAAATTTGAAATTTTTACGTCGTTTGTGTAAGTCGTCCGCGAATCGGGATTTACGTTGTTTACGTCCACGTCGAAATCAATAGGCCCGTGCGGCGTACTTAGCCGCAATGCACACTGGGAAATGTAGGCGCCCGGCGCATGCGCAGTAACAAAAACACATCAAAAACGTAAGGTCAAGCCTCATTACCATTAAACACGCCCCCTAACACACATTTGAATTTGGCGCCCTTACGCCAGCCCGCTTTAGGCTACGCCGCCGTGTATTAGCAGGCAAGTACATTGAGAATCATTACTTGCCTAGCTAACTTACGGCGGTCTAGCCTAAACACGCTAAGCTACGCCGCCGTAACTTTAGTCCATTGTACCTGAATCTAGCTACTGGTTCCTGGTATTGCGGAGGTTCGTCATCGAGCTTGGCTCAGGAAGCTCCTGGGTTTATCCAACTCTTGGGATGCCATCTACCATCAGATCTTACAGCGGCCATGGTGGAGGAATGGCTCTTTCGACATATGCCTCATTATTCACTTCATTATATGAGTGTATTGCCTTATGTCTATTTTTACGTAAGTTCAATAAATTGAATCACACTAGAGCAGATTGTGCTCTTTATTCTTGTAAAAGCTTCCAGAATTATATACAGTATATATAATCATAAATAATAATATTTTGTTGAGAATCCTTTACTGGCACAATTTGATCTGATTGTCTGTCACCACTTTAAATGGTGGTCAGATGGTGGTATATGTATGTGTGCAATTTGAAATAACAGAGCCTGCATCTCATTGGATGCAGGCGCTTTTCAGACAATCATTTTTCTCCCAACCACTTCGACGAAAGGAAATTGCACTTGCACGTTATAATTTGCATATTATCCTTTCTTCTCTTCACATTTGTGTCACTCTACATTTATGTATGTGTTGGTTTTTCACTTAGAATGGTGGGTGTGGATCTTTAGGCCTACCCTGAAGTCCAGGGGAAGGCTGTATGGCCAATAGCTTCTGGCCTTCCCTCCCACCTAGTACTCAGTGGTCAGCTTTGGCTGGTCATGAGAAAAGGGGCCCACTAGGTGAAAATAAGTGGGCCTTACTCCTGTTAGGGACCTTGCACGCCAGGGGGTCACGGAGGACTGTACTTCCTCCTTAGTATGGGACCAATGACATACCATAAGAGCACTTTTGTTGTTCACTTACAGATGTTTTGTTTTTGCGGACTCGTAAAAGAGAGAGAGAGAGAAAAAAAAGATGTAAAGTCAATGGTGCTTGTGACTCTGAAGTGGCAGTCCAGTGGTATCAGAATAACTGACTTAGGTGCAACTCACAGTGTTTTTAGTATGGCATCATAGTCACAGAATTTCTTCATGCTTTTTTTCACACCTGACTCCTGGGTTGGGCCTTTTGGTTGAGACCAGAGGAATTATACCGACCAAAAGGCTCATCATAGTCTTTTGGTACACCTTGCACTTTACTCAGTCCCGATTAGTAGGGTGTAATCCTTGGACTTGCTCTGAAAGTCTTGGATTTATGGTCAGGTTCTCCCTCTCCCATAAAAGGGGAGACCACCTAGTTCTTGGCAGACCTTGCCTGGTTTTGGCCGGGTGGACAGCGAGTGTCCTAGTCTTGCGCTCTGGAGGATCAGGGTCAGAATCCTTTCTCATTGGAGGAGTACCATGTGTCTCTGCACAACAAAAAGATGTACAGTATGCAGTTTGAAATTCTGTGTAATGTTAGGCTACATTTGTCATATACACCATTGGTCCTGCATGTACATCTGGCCGATGGGGTTTAAATGAATGATTTGCATGGCTCCACCCACTGTCCCAAAATGTGGAATAATCCTCTTGTTTTTGGAATATGTGATGGAATGAGACACAGGAAGAGCTAGGCTATAATGTTGAACTTTCTATTTCATTTGGTAGGATAATGGAGGGTTACCTCTGTCATGTTTTTTTTGTTTTTTTTGCCATTTGTTGGGGAGATTTCCAAAACCACAACAGAAGGTCTGAGGAAATTCCTCCAAAATTAGGGAAAACCTTGGTTGTCACCAGGGTCGCTAAGACAAGTGTCCCCATTGGAAGAGTTGCCCTCTATACATCTTGGTGACCACTTAACATTTTTTGGTGAAACTGGTAAACAAAACAAATTGAGAGGGTGAACCTCCCTAACAGAGACAAAGACAGCAACACAAGCCTGACAGGTGTTCTAACCCCTCTCTACTCAAAACTAAAAAGAAAAAAAGTTTTGCCTTTAGTTATACTTGAACACTAACTAAAGGTAAGCGAATCCTATAGGATTTCTCTAGTTCACTTTTATATACAATGTTGCCTTAAGCTCCAGAGCTCCATTGTGTTCAGGTAGGTAATGCATTGTTGTATATATTGGTGACTGTAATGGCTTAGAAGTGAGAATGGAGCTTAGAAGTGGCTTATTGCATTTTACAATCTGTGACCTTGATAATACTTATGTAAAACCATACATGTAACTGTCAAGCTGGTCAATAACCTAATCCAGCCATCAATACTGTACATTTTCTTGTTTATTAATATGTGATTAAAAATGTATATGATGAAAAGATATTGACTGCAACAGAATTGTGCAACAAGAGCAATTACGGTTCCAAAGTCTAATCACTACATAAGCCGTTTAAAGCACTCCTTGTCGATAGTCCATTTGTCATCCTGGTTTTATATTAAAACGAGTTTGAATTTTTTGTTTGCCTTATAATACAAATTCCCTGCTTATGCAATTTGGGAACGTCTTAAACCTTAAATCCGATGACCGGTACAATTTGTCCTTAAAGAACATTTCAAGATGAGACAAGATAACAAACTAAAAGTAGATGTAAACCTTACCTGGATGATATTTAGTTTGCTAAAGCACTGTATATTATAAACAATTGATATTTTTTTTTTAAATACTGTGTTACCAGTTTTTTTATTCTCATGCAGCTTCTTTGAAGCCACTTCCTGTTTATATGACAAGCAACAATGGAGATGTGGCTTTTTTTAGGATGGGTTTCCTGATGGTGACAACAGTTGACCATAGCTGCATAATGTTTGTTGAAACTGTCACTCCATCTGAAGCCCATGTGACAGGATAACAAAGCAAGGGCACACTTGAGAGACTGGGACAGAGCATTGTCAGCTTATAAAAGGAAGTCTTATAACATGGAACATCGGGGCAGGATCACCAGGTACTGGGTGGATTAGAGTGGACTGGTCTAGCTGAAAGCGGTTAAATACATACAGTAGAGAATAACTCTAAGGCCCCATACACACGATAGAATCCATCCGCAGATAAATCCCAGCAAATGGGTTTCTGCGGATAGATCCTATGGTGTGTACACGCCAGCGGATCTGTTTCCGCGGAGAAATCTCCTCTGGGATGGATTCCAGCAGATCGGATATTTGCTGACATGCACAACAAATCCATCTGCTGGAATCCATTCCAACGGATGGATCCGCTCGTCTGTACAGACTTACCGGATCCATCCGTCCAAAGGGATTCCCCGCACGCGTCGTAATGATTTGACGCATGCGTGGAATTCCTTATATGACAGCGTCGCGCCCGTCGCCGCGTCATAATAGCGGCGACGGCGCGACACGTCATCGCCAGAGGATTTCAGCGCGGATTTCAATGCGATGGTGTGTACACGCCATCGCATAGAAATCTTCTGAAATCCTCGAGAGGATTTATCCGCGGATACGGTCCGCTGTACCGTATCTGCGGATAAATCCTCTCGTGTGTATGGGGCCTAAGGCCTGGTACACACGATAGGATTGATCCGCGGATACGGTCCGCCGGACCGTATCCGCGGATAAATCCTCTGGCGGATTTGGATCCGTTGGCATGTACTCACCATCGGATCCAAATCTGCGTGGAATTCAACCGCGGTGACGTGTCGCACCGTCGCCGCGATGATGACGCGGCGACGTGCGCGACGCTGTCATATAAGGAAATCCACGCATGCGTCGAATCATTACGATGCATGCGAGGGATGGGTTCGGACGGATCGATCCGGTGAGTCTGTACAGACCACCGGATCGATCCGCTGGAGCCGATTCCAGCGGATAGATTTGTTAGCATGCTTACAAATTTTTATCTGCTGGAAATCGGAAATATCCGCGGATAAATATCCGCTGGAATGTACACACCAGGGGATCTATCCGCTGAAACCGATCCGCTGAGATTTTTCAGCGGATGGATCCTCTCGTGTGTACGGGGCCTAACAGAGAACACCAGATGATGCAATAAACAGTGGGGTTGATTTATTGTACTAATATTAAATAGACTGTGAACTATGCAAGGTTAATTGTACTAACTTTTCCCAGAGACTAGTCAATGTGCTTCACTTTGTAAAGAATATCCAATCAGGTATGAAGACAATGAAAAAAAAAAAGAAAAAATGTTTGCTTGCACATGATTGGATGATGGAAATCAGCAGAACTTCACCACGTTCACAAGCTCTGGGGAAAATTAGAACAACTGCACTTGCAAAGTGTGCAGTTTATTTGCCTTTAGTAAATCAACGCCCGTATGTCCTGTCTACTGTCCTTTAGGTCCTATCTAAACCACTGGCTATTATTGGATCATATAAATAGGTCGACCTGCAGTGGGTCTCTTAAACTTGTGTTACAGTGATAAATACAAGATGATAAATTGGGATTTTTAAGGTGCAGAATTAGATGAAATAATATCAAATATGATATATAAGAACATTTAGATTTTATTTAGAGAGCAAATAATATAACATATCAATAAAGTTTTATGGGTACAGCACTGTAGAATGGAGTTCCCAACATGTTTCGCCCATATGTTGGGCTTCGTCGGGGGATGCTGTCTAATAGCTAGATTCAGGTAGGAGAGCCTAACGTTAGGCAGGCGTAGCGTATTGCATATATGCTACGCCGCCGTAAGTTAGAGAGGCAAGTGCTGTATTCACAAAGCACTTGCGTCCTAAGTTAGCGCGGCGTAGCGTAAATGTGCCGGCGCAAGTGCGCCTAATTCAAATTACGAAGAGGTGGGCATGTTTTATGTAAATAAAGCATGACCCCACGTAAATGACGTTTTTATCGAACGGCGCATGTGCCGTCCGTGGACGTATCCCAGTGCGCATGCTCCAAATTACGCCGCAAAGACTCATTGGTTTCGACGTGAACGTAAATTATGCCCAGCCCCATTCACGGACGACTTACGCAAACGACGTAAAAATGTCAAAATTTGACGCGGGACCGATGTCCATACTTAACATTGGCTAGGCCAGCTTTTTGTTGGACTAACTTTACGCCTGAAAACGCCTTACGTAAACGGCGTATCTTTACTGCGACGGGCAAGCGTACGTTCGTGAATAGGCGTATCTCACTGATTTACGCATTCTAGGCGTAAATCAGCGTACACGCCCCTAGCGGCCGGCCTAAATAGACAGCTAAGATACGACGGCGCCCACAGTCGTATCTTAGCTAGATTTAAGTGTATCTCAATTTGAGAATACACTTAAATTTAGGACGGCGCAGATTCAGAGTTACGGCGGCGTATCTACTGATACGCCGGCGTAAACCTCTCTGAATCTAGCTATAAATGTACAAGCCTTCTATTGAGAAAAAAAAACATATACATATAATAATTACATCAACAATCAATTTAGGATCACATACCATATACATAATTCTTTATTTATTCCAAAGGAAATATATTTGAGTACATACCAGTTCTATACTGTATATAGATGTGCAAGTTTAGTTTGGCGGCAATGCTACTTACCCAGGTCTCTTGAGATGTTAATCAAATCACTAGGAAAGGTCACAGTCTATCTGCATCAAGAGAACCGTGTGCTATGGGTGAACATAGGGGGCATTCAAGACCATTTAGGGCAGGGGTCCTCAAACTACGGCCCGTGGGCCGCATAGGACTTGTAACTGGCCCACCCGACCCTGACAGGCAACGCCGGTTACACTGCAGGTTGTAACACAGCGATCCCGCTGTGTCACGGAGATGACAGTGTTAACAGTTCGGGCGCGCAGTGATAAATGTCCTGCCCTCCTCCTCTTAGACTAGCTCGTGTGATAGAGCGAGTGTTCTGTCTATCACACAAGCTGGTCTTGGAGGAGGAGGGCGGGACATTTATCACAGCGCGCCAGAACTGTTACCAACACTGTGAGCTTCGTGACACAGCGGGACCGTCACAGCAGTTTGGCACAGTAAGGAGAAATGCTGTGAGGGGCCTACGATGGTGAGGGAGGGGGGGGGGGTTTGCGATGGTGAGGGGAGTTGATGATGATGTAATGATGATGATGATGATGGTGGGGGGGCTGATGATGATGTAATGATGATGATAATGGTGGGGGGGGCTGATGATGATGAAATGATGATGTAATGATGATGATGATGATGATGGGGGGGCTGATGATGTAATGATGATGATGGTGGTGGGGGCTTGCAATGAGGGACTGATGATGTAATGATGAAGGTGAGGGGGGTTTGCAATGAGGGGCTTGCAATGGTGAGGGGGGTTGCAATGAGGGGCTGATGATGGTGAGGGGGACTTGCAAAAGTGAGAGGGGGTTGCAATGAGGGATGATGATGATGTAATGATGCTTGGGGGGCTTGCAATGATCTTGATCGGCTTGCAATTAATGATTGTGAGGGGGGCTTGTAATGAGGGGCTTACAATGATGATGGCGAGGGGGGGCTTGCAATGAGGGGATGATGATGATGATGATGATGATGATGATGATGATGTAATGATGATGGTGAGGTGGGGGGGGGGCTTGCAATGATCATGATCGGTTTGCAATTAATGATTGTGAGGGGGGGTTGCAATGAGGGACTTATAATGATGAAGGTGAGGGTTGCAATGATCGTGAGGGGCTTGCAATGGTGAGGGGGGGCTTGAAATGATGGCTTGAATTTGAAATGGTGGCGAGGGGGGGGGGCTTGCAATGATGGTCTGAATGACAGTGAGGATGGGCTTGCAATGATGGCTTGAAATGACGGTGAGGGTGGGCTCAAAATAACATATGTGCAGTGTGCATAGGAAATTGTTCATAGTTTTTTTTTTTATAGTCCGGCCCTCTAACGGTCTGAGGGACAGTGACCGGCCCCCTGTTTAAAAAGTTTGAGGACCCCTGAGTTAGGTTAATGATAGAATATAACAAATTTAATTGAAATACCAAAATGTGGGATTAAATCTCCAGAGGTAAAAATATATGAGTATAGTAAGAAAAAGTCAACTTACAAAAACCAAATTTTGCGGTAAACTCGATACCAAGGGACGTATGCTGTCTATACAAACCAATACTTATCTCTAAGGCTTTGAGCAAAGCCAAATAAAATGAAGCACATGTGTTGAAGTGCTAGCTCTCAAAGCATATATATAATCCATAAACTATGAAGGGAGAAAGATTTATTTTTCATCTCCACTTGGAATGCTGGTCTATCCATACTGAGCCTACTGATTAGGAGTGGTGAGTACTTTTTGGTGCTCTTTTGTTTCACTCTGTGTTTTGTTGCTGGGTATTGGTCTAATGACCTTTTGTGTTTATTTAAATTTTCCCTTAGTTGTGATACCTCATATCCATTCTTGACTGCTGACACTTTTTATGTGAATACGTTTGTTATTTCACACACCCCTCATGGTCTTGGAGCCCTCTGGGAGTGGGGGAGACCTATGGGCATTGAGCATACCATCTGACTTGGCCGCATTGGATCCGGCGCGCACACAGGCTCTCTGGGGACGATCTGGGCACTCCAAGCTTGGGAGAGGGTGAGTTTCCTTTTCCTCCCCCCTGCATGTTGAGCTTCCCATTTCCTCCCCCCTATTGTCCACATGCTGCAGTGTCTGTGTCTGGTAACAAGTATTTTCATTGTATATATGTATTTTCTTATATTTCATCTTTCAGAAAAACCTCACTGCTAATGTTCCCTGAAGAAGGATGTATTACTAAAAGCATTTGAAACGACCATCCATACCCCCAGTTTTGTGCTGGGGTACATGATGATCTCATAGCAGCAGTTTTTTCCAATTTTTTATTTTAGATGTTGACATACTACTGTGAAGTGTTTATTCTTTGACTATTTTTGTAATACTATTTTGTAATAAATTTCTATATTTTTATGACCCAGTTGTCACCATACTTGTTGTTGCCCTAAAAGTCCCACCTCCTTTAGAGGTATCCATTTTTTGTATAAACTATGAAGGGAATGCTCCCAAGGTGTCTTGGGCAGATCCTACTGGCAGCAACAAAGTTTGGCAACAGGAAACATTTTCCCTACACACAAAGATGGCCAAAGGCCCTGTCACCACTCCGCTAGGCTGGATGGAGGTGGAGAAAGCAGGTCACAATACCTTCATCACATGGCAGCAGATAAGATTTAGGCTTCGAAGTTTCCATGGCACAATAGAAAGGGTTATTTGAAGGAACTATCCACAGCAACAAGTGCTGCAAGAAAGGGGCTTAGCGTTCAGCAGTACTGCAGATAGGTCTCTCTGTCTCCCTTGAAGCAACTGTCAGCTGCGCCCACACAGTTCACATGGCCCAGCGTTTCCAGTGCTCGGTTCCCATTCAAACTCCTTAGTCTCTGCTTATACAGATCAGGCAAATTTCTTTGGTACCCTCGTGACACTCTGTTCTCTGTACAACACAGCAGAACCCGACCCGCCTTGTGGCTCTCCTTGCCTCCCTGTTTCTCGGCATGTGTCTTTAGGGATATTCTGAATGCTTCCCACGCTATCATGAGATCACTCTTTTCTGCTTTTTCCTGGGTTCCCTATCACTCTCTTTAGCCCTCTCCGTGCTCTCCGTCACTCACAAACTCCACTATTCACTTCCACTTTGCACTTTTCTGGGAAGGCTCTCCAAAGGATCCAAAAGTCTGTCTAAGCAAATTTGTGCACATTCAGCCAAAAGGGCATTTTTGAGGTCAGGTACTGATGTTGGATAAGAATAAAAGGCTCACAATCGGTATGTCAATTCATATCAAATGTGTTAAGTCAAGCCAAGAAACACCTTAGGGATGAATCAGAGCAGAGACTGCGAGCCAGACCTTCTCGTCCAAATCAGTGCCTGACCTCACAAATGAGTTTCTGAAAGAAAGGACACACTCCTAAACCTTGTGGTTAGCCTTCCCAGAAGAGTTGAAGCTGTTATAGCTGCAAAGGGTGGGCCAACTCAATATTGAAAGCTATGGACTAAGGGGCAAATCCACAAAAGAGATACTCCGGCGTAAGCCGTCGTATCTCTGGTTCTAACTTTGGAACTGATCCTCAGAAGCAGTTTTCCTAAGTTAGGCAGAAGATCCGACATCTGTAAGGGACTTACACTGCCGGATCTTAGGATGCAGTACCGCATCCGCCACTGGGGGCATTTCGAGTCGAAATGCCTCTGTTAGTATGCAAATTAGCACTTAGGGCGATCCTCAAAGCTTTTGTGCCTAGTTTTTTCGCCGTAAGTGTTAGTTTGCCTGGTGTAAAACTAGGGCTGCTTTTACAAAGTGTAAAGTTAGTCACACCTTGTAAAGGCCCATTCAAGCGACGGCATTTGGTATGCATTCCCGAGGGAGAACTCCACGGCAATTTGTAAATTCCAAACCGGCATGGGTTCCCCCCCAGGAGCATACCAGGCCCTTAGGTCTGTTATGGGTTGTAAGGAGACCCCCCCTCCGCCGAAAAATTGACGTAGGGGGTCCCCCTACAATCCATACCAGACCCGTATCCAAAGCACGCTACCCGGCCGGCCAGGAAAGGAGTGGGGACGAGCGAGCGCCCCCCCCCCCTCCTGAGCCGTGCCAGGCCGCATGCCCTCAACATGGGGGGGTTGGGTGCTCTGGGGCAGGGGGGCGCACTGCGGGCCCCCCCACCCCAGAGCACCCTGTCCCCATGTTGATGAGGACAGGACCTCTTCCCGACAACCCTTGCCATTGGTTGTCGGGGTCTGCGGGCGGAGGCTTATCGGAATCTGGGAGTCCCCTTTAATAAGGGGGCCCCCAGATACCGGCCCCCCACCCTAAGTGAATGGATATGGGGTACATCGTACCCCTATCCATTCACCTGGAGGCAAAAAGTAAAAGTTAATAAACACACAACACAAGGCTTTTTAAAATATTTTATTATTCTGCTCCGGACGCCCCCCCTGTCTTCGTTATTAGCTCTTTTACCAGGGGGGGCTTCTTCTTCCACTCTCCGGGGGTCTTCTCCGCTCTCCGGGGGGGGTTTCTGCTTCCGCTCTCCGGGGGGGGCTTCTCCGGACTCCGGGGGGCTTCTTCCATCTTCTCCCCTCTTCCGCTCTTGCCTCGGCGAACCCCGGTTCTTCTGCAGCTCTCCGGTGCCTTCTTCTTCAGCGCTGGCTGCCTGCTATGTTTGTGTGTTAGCTCGATTTCAAACAGGCAGCCGGCGCGGTCTTCTGTGACGTCAGGGTCTTCTGGTCTTCTGTTCTTCCGATGTTGCCTCGTCGCCTGTTGTCGCTGTAATGATGGAAGCGCGCCTTGCATCCCATTTATATAGGCATCACCGTCCCATCATGCTCCGGTAGGTACCCACGTGGTGGGTGCCTACCCACGTGCACCCACCACGTGGGTACCTACCGGAGCATGATGGGACGGTGATGCCTATATAAATGGGATGCAAGGCGCGCTTCCATCATTACAGCGACAACAGGCGACGAGGCAACATCGGAAGAACAGAAGACCAGAAGACCCTGACGTCACAGAAGACCGCGCCGGCTGCCTGTTTGAAATCGAGCTAACACACAAACATAGCAGGCAGCCAGCGCTGAAGAAGAAGGCACCGGAGAGCTGCAGAAGAACCGGGGTTCGCCGAGTCAAGAGCGGAAGAGGGGAGAAGATGGAAGAAGCCCCCCGGAGTCCGGAGAAGCCCCCCCCGGAGAGCGGAAGAAGAAACCCCCCCCGGAGAGCGGAGAAGACCCCCGGAGAGTGGAAGAAGAAGCCCCCCCTGGTAATTGAGCTAATAACGAAGACAGGGGGGGCGTCCGGAGCAGAATAATAAAATATTTTAAAAAGCCTTGTGTTGTGTGTTTATTAACTTTTACTTTTTGCCTCCAGGTGAATGGATAGGGGTACGATGTACCCCATATCCATTCACTTAGGGTGGGGGGCCGGTATCTGGGGGCCCCCTTATTAAAGGGGACTCCCAGATTCCGATAAGCCTCCGCCCGCAGACCCCGACAACCAATGGCAAGGGTTGTCGGGAAGAGGTCCTGTCCTCATCAACATGGGGACAGGGTGCTCTGGGGTGGGGGGGCCCGCAGTGCGCCCCCCTGCCCCAGAGCACCCAACCCCCCCATGTTGAGGGCATGCGGCCTGGCACGGCTCAGGAGGGGGGGGGGGCGCTCGCTCGTCCCCACTCCCTTCCTGGCTGGCCGGGTAGCGTGCTTTGGATACGGGTCTGGTATGGATTGTAGGGGGACCCCCTACGTCAATTTTTCGGCGGAGGGGGGTCTCCTTACAACCCATAACAGACCTAAGGGCCTGGTATGCTCCTGGGGGGGGAACCCATGCCGTTTTTTTCCTTGAAAATTGGCATGGAGTTCTCCCTCAGGAATGCATGCCGAGCGACGCTGTCATTTTTTTTAATAATTATTTGTTTTCCCGGCGCGTCTTTGTTTTCACCCGTCGCAACTTTAGTGTCCCGTCGCAATCCACAAAGCCGCCCGGCGTCAATTACGTTTGCGCGATGCACGTCGGGAAAATGACGTCACACGCATGCGCAGTACGGCCGGCGCGGGAGCGCGCCTCATTTAAATTGTAAACGCCCCCCGGAGAGGAGGAACGCCTTACGACGGCGGCACTTAACTTACACTGCTTGAAATTTTTACGTAAGTGCTTTGAGGATCAGGCACTTAGGTAAAAACTTTAAGTCAGTGTAACTTAACTGCTGAAAGTTAAGTTACGCCGCCTGGCTGAGGATTTGGCCCTAAGGCCCTGTACACACGATCAGTCCAAACTGATGAAAACGGACTAAAGTTCAGCTTCATCGGTTCACCGGTGAAGCAGACTGATGGTCTGATGTGCCTACACACCATCAGTTCAAAAAACGATCGAGTCCAACGCGGTGACGTAAAACACAACGATCAGGCGTCCATCAGTCCAATTTTAAAGCAAGTTCTCTGTTCCTGGACTGAAGGACTACAGACCGATGGGGCGTACACACGGTCGGTTTGGACCGATGAAACTGAACTTCAGTCCATTTTTATCAGTTTGGACTGATCGTGTGTACAAGGCCTAAGACTGGGATGCATTTAAAGCTCGTGGGCCAGATTCTCCAAGATCCCGCGTTGGCGTAGTGTAAGCCATTTACACTACGCCACTGCAACTTACTGGAGCAAGTGCCGTATTATCCAAGCACTTGCTCCGTAATTTGCGGCGGCGTAGTGTAAATGGCCCGGCGTATGGCCGCGTAATTCAAAGGGGGCGGCTTGTATTCAAATTAAGCACGCCCCCGTGCCGATCGAACTGCGCATGCGCCGGGTGTTAAAATAGCCCAGTGCGCATGCTCCAGCTCACGACGGAAAACGTCAATGATGCCGACGTGAGCGTCATTGACGTAAAGTCGTATTCAAGAACGACTTAGTAAAACGACGTAACCGACGGAAAAAGACGACGGGGACCCGACACCATACTTAACATGTCATACGGCGGACTGGCGTAAGGTTACCCCTCATATAGCAGGGGTAACCTTACGCTTACGGAAACGACGTAAACGACGACGACGCGCCGCAAATTCGTTCGGGAATCGGCGTATCAGGCTCATTTGCATAGTCAAATGAGACCTGAACGTAAACGCCACCTAGCGGTCAGCGTTGTATTGCATTTAGGATCCGACGGTGTAAGTGACTTACACCAGTCGGATCCTAGCCTAATTCCGGCGTATCTTGTTTTGCGAAAACAAAACAATGATACGCCGGCGGGAATTTCGAATTACGCCGGTGTATCTGTAAAGAGATACACCAGCGTAACTCTTTTGAGAATCTGGCCCCATGTGTGTGTAAAGGCAGGTGTCCCAATTTTTTGGGTAATATAGTGTATTTTTGGCTGTCTAGATAGGTATTATGGCCACTGTCCACATGAGTTTGGCCATCTAGGTAGGTGTGATAATCAGAAGTTCACATGATTTTGGCTATATAGGTGACTGTGATGGTCAGGTTTCCAAAAAAATGATGGCCATATAGTGCGAGTTTTTAGAAGTGGCTCATAAGCACAAGCTGCAATGTGGTCTGTTTTTGTTTTAGCATCAGTGGAAAAAGCACACAAACTGCTGACTGCCTCTGAGCAGAAGTACTGAGGTATGCATCTTAACAAATAGCTAATCAAATGCAGGAGCAGCTAAATCCAGCCAAGGCCTGTCTCTCTCTAGATATCAGGTGTGCTGCAATTCCATGTCAGATTAATTTATGATCCTGCCATTGCGTTCACGGAGAAAACCTAAACCAGGACTGTAGCAGTGGCAATGTCAAAGCAAATTTCCCTATGAAAGCTTACATATTAAAGACTAAGAGGAGCGCTTATTGTGCATGCGTCTGGCATCATGCACTGCAAGATTATTCCAGTTCTCAGACGGGTGAACGGAGAGCTGCGGGGGTGCCAGAAAGATAGGTTATAGTTTTTTAGGTACCGACAGATCTGACCCCTTTTAAAGGGGAATTCCATGTATTGCTTTCAGATATACAGAAGTATCAAACTAGCATCATCTAATGTATATGTAGAATTCAGACCAGAATACAAGAAAAAATATCCTACCTTCAGTAATTGAAGAATTTTTCATGGTTAAAGCTGACCTGCAAATCTGTGCAGTGATCTAGTTTGAAACTTTGCTTCCTGTAACAAAGACCAGTCACTTCTGCTCTCTCTCCTTGTGCAGGGTGACTGGTCTTGTCTCCGCCCCCTCCTGTAGTTTTCTAAGGGAAGCCTATAGTGGGCTCTACTCTCTGCACAGACTCTTTATAGAACAGTGATGATGCCACTACTACTTTTATATGGTAATATCTGGGTTTTAAATGGCAATTGGTACACACAAAGTTGAATCCTTTGTAGCCATTGCGGAATATATTTAAATTTAAAGTGATTGTTAACCTTTTTTTTTTGTTTGTTTTAAATAACAAACATATCTTTTTTACCTCCACTGTGCTGTTCATTTTCGTTTTGCACAGTGTGGCCCCGAACCTCATCTTCTGCGCTCATGGCTCCTCCTCGTATCGGTAAACCCCCTGAGAGAAGCGCTCTCCCAGGGGGTTACCTTGCGGGCGCGCTCCCGAGTCTAGCATTTGCATTCATAGACACAGAATGCCGGACTCGACCCCGCCCCCCGGCCACCCGCATCATTGGATTTGATTGACAGCAGCAGGAGCCAATGGCTGTGCTGCTATAAATCTATCCAATCAAGAGCCGAGAACCCCGGGCAGAGAGGGAACGAACGGGCTCAGGTGAGTAAAACGGGGGGGCGGTCTTTGGGGACTGGGGGTCCGGTCAATGTCAGAAGTTTTTTTACCCTAATCTATAGGATGCATTAAAGGGGTTGGAAAGCTTTGTGTATTTTCACCTTAAAGGGGTTGTAAAGGTTCGTCTTTTATTAGTGGTGTCACCCTAAAACCTGAACTACCTGAACAAAGACCTTCATGGTAGGATCACCAAGTATTATTTTAATGTGAGCTCTTCATTTAAAAATATTGAAAATTGCTTTTGAAATCACATTAACGTGTGTATGAGATTTTAGTGATTCGGTTTGCATATACTTTAACCTGTAGAAGTCCTACTACGATATGCCAAAATCAATAACTGAATTTAAAAAGGACTAGATGAGTTTTTATGGCGTAGGACGTTTAAAACGACTAAAGATAGTTTAGCAATATTTGGATTGATAAGGATTGATAGGACTATCTTTTGGAGTCAGGAGGGATTTATTGACCACAGCTTTCTGTCTCCCTCCAGACCAAAACTGCTGGGGCGTGTAGAAGCCTGGAAATGATGAATCAGTAGAATTTGTCACCAGGAAACTCAGGCACTGGTATCTTTCAGCACAAGGAGGATAGGCCTTTGGTACCGAGGATCCTGGCACAGGAGAGGTGAATATGAAAACAAGGGGCCAGATCCACATACATTTGGATCGGCGCAGCGCATCAGAGATACACTACGCCTGCCGTACCTTACCTGGCGTATATTCGAATCCTCAGCGAGTTCGCGTCTTAAGTTACGGCGGCGTAGTGTATTTCTGGCGGCGGATTTCAAATTGGGCGGGTTGGGGGCGGGTTTCATTTAAATGAAGCGCGTCCCCGCGCCGAATGAACTGCGCATGCGTCGTCCAGAAATTTCCCGCCGTGCTTTGCGCGAAATGACGTCGCAACAACGTCATTTTTTTAAATTAGACGTGAGTTACTACCATCCCTATTCACTGACGACTTACGCAAAAAAAAAAAATTCAAATTTCGACGCGGGAACGACGGCCATACTTAACATGGCAAGTCTATCTATACGCCGCAAAATACCAGCTTTAACTATACGCCGGAAAAAGACGACGTTAGAAAATGCGACGGCCGCGCGTACGTTCGTGGATCGTCGTAAATTGCTAATTTGCATACCCAATGCGGAAAACAACACAAACTCCACCCAGCGGGCGCCGAAGTATTGCATCTAAGATCCAAAGGCGTACGAAGCCGTACGCCTGTCGGATCTTACCCAAATGCCGTCGTATCTTGGTTTGAGGATTCAAACTAAAGATACGACGTGGGAAATTTGAAAGTACGCCGGCGTACTTCGTCTGTGGATCTGGCCCAAAGGCTATAAGTAGAACTATACGCAGAATTTTATTTTTTATTTTTAGATAGAGCAAAGGAGGGTTATAACCCCTATAAAGTTTATTTTTCCCATCTGTGTCCCGTTGGGGAGATTTCCCTTCACTTCCTGTCCCATAGCCAAAACAGGAAGTGAGGAAATCTCTGCAAATTAACCACTTGCTTACTGGCCACTTAAACCCCCTTCCTGCCCAGATCAATTTTCAGCTTTCAGCTTTCTCACTCTTTGAACGACAATTGTGCGGTCATACAACACTGTACCCAAATTACATTTTTATATATTTTTTTCACAAATAGAGCTTTCTTTTGGTGGTATTTGATCACCTCTGCGTTTTTTGTTTTTTTAATTTTTTTAAAAAAAGACAGAAAAAAAACCCCCAAAAAAAAACAAAACCGTTTTATATTTTGTTATAAAATTTAGCAAACAGGTATTTTTTTTCCTTCATTGATGTACGCTGATGAGGCTGCTCTGTTGGACGCTGATAGGCTGCACCGATAGGCACTGATGGGCTGCACTGAGGTGCACCGATAGGCTGCATTGATGGGCACTGATAGGTGGCACTGATGAGGTGGCACTGAAGGACATTGATAGGTGGCACTGGTGGGAACTGAGAAGTGGCACTAATAGGTGCCACTGATAGGTGGCAGTGATGGGCACTGATGGGTTGCAGTGATGGGCACTGATCAGCACTGGTAGGTGACACTGATAGGCAGCACTGCTAGGTGGCACTGATGAGGCACTGATTGGCACCACTTATGAGCATTGATAGATGGCACTCGTGGGCATTGATAGGGGGCACTGATTGCTGGCACTGTTATGCACATGTGGGCAATGATTCATGGCACTCGTGGGCACTGGCAGGTGGCACTTGCAGGCGGCACTGGTGGGCACAGTCGAGATGGCTGTGCATCTTCCGCTTCGGGATCGATGTCCCTTGCACAGAAGCCGGTAATCGGCTGTCAGCGTGAGGAGAAAAAAAACAATTACCGATCATCTGTTTACATCACGTGATCAGCTGCCATTGGCTGATCACGTGGTAAGGGGACGGGGGGAGCATGCAAAGGGGGGGACGTCTGTTGATGGCCCCCCAGCAAAGTAGGTCCGCACTGTAGCCGTCATTCGGCTATAGCGCGGATCTGAAGGGGTTACCCCCAGGTTACTAGAACCAGTGTCCACATTGGAAGATTTCACCCTCCATTACTTTTCTGGGGACAACCCCAAATTGGGGATTTTCTTTTACTTTCAATGATAATGGTAAACAGGACAAATAGAAAGGGGGAATCTCCCTAACAAGGACACAGACAGCAATAAAAACGGACAAGCATTCTAATCCCTCTCTACTCTATCCAAAACACAAAAAAAGTTTTGCCTTTTGTTATACTTTAAAGTTACATAGGCAATGGTTAGTGTTAGGAGAGGATTGCTGCAAGGATTACAGGGAGGTTTAGTGTTGGGGTTAAAGAGAAGGGTAGTGTTAGGTTTACAGGGTGGGTTAATGTTAGGGTTACAAGAAGAGTTATTGTTAGGGTTACAGGAGGGGTTAGTGTTAGGGATACAACAAGGGTTAATATTAGTGTGACAGGAGGGATAATATTGGGGTCACAGGGTTGGTGTTAGGGTTGCAGAATACAATTCTAGTGTTGGGGTTACAGAGAAGGTTAGTGTGATGGTTACAGGAAAGGTTAGCTTTTGGTATATGGAAATTGTTAGTTTTAGGGTTACGCGCTATAGGACATGCTACAAGATGACTACAGTGCAGGTTTATAATGCCGGGAGGGTGTCCATGGACACAGTGGGAGTCAATCAGCAGGTCCCGGCAGACTCAATGTCTGCCGGGACTTGACGATCGTTTGGGAGAGATGCAAAGTGGCGGTCTGCCTATGTAAACAAGGCAGATCACCGTTCTGTGAGAAGGGAAGGTAGTGATAGTGGGCCAGATTCAGGTAGATCCGCGCAATATTTGCGTGGGCAAAGGGCAACGATTTTTGCTCTGCGCCCACGCAAATATTTCGATTTGCCCGCGATTCACGGAGCAGTAGCTCCGTAAATTGCGCGGGCGCTATGCTAATTAGCCCGGCGTAAGGGCATCTAATGTAAATGATCCCGCCGGGGGCGGGAATCATTTAAATTAGGCGCGCTCCCGCGCCGAGCGAACAGCGCATGCTCCGTCGGGAAACTTTCCCGACGTGCATTGCGGCAAATGACGTCGCAAGGACGTCATTTGCTTCTAAGTGAACGTGAATGGCGTCCAGCGCCATTCACGAATCACTTACGTAAACGACGTGAAATTTAAATTTCACGAGCGGGAAGGGCGGCTATACTTTAGCATTGGCTGCCCCTGCTATTAGCAGGAGCAACCTTGCGCTAAAGTCGCCGTACGGAAACTCCGTACCTTGTGTGCGCAGGGCCCGCGCAACTTTTGTGAATCGGTGGTAGTATGCAATTTGCATACTATACGCCGATCACAATGGCCGCGCCCCCTAGCGGACAACGCAAGAATGCAGCCTGAGATATGAAGGCATAAGGAGGCTTATGCCTGTCATATCCTAGGCTGCAGTCCGCGTAGCGATGTTCCTGAATCAGGGGCATTCGCTACGCGGGAGCAAAACAGCTATTGCGCCGCGCAACCTATGGTTGCGCGGGCGCAATAGCCTCTTGAATCTGGGCCAGTGTGTTTATGCTAAGCAGGAACATGGATCTCTGCCTTCCCACAGTACAAGCACCTCCCCCACAGTTAGCAAGAACTCCTTAGTCCTAAATTTAAGCGTATTCTGGAAACCAGATACGCTTAAATTAGGCTAAGATACGAGCGGCGTAAGTCTCCTACGCCGTCGTATCTTAGGGTGCAATATTTAGGCTGGCCGCTAGGTGGCGCTTCCGTTGAGTTCGGCGTAGAATATGTAAATGAATAGATATGTCGATTCACGAACGTACGTGCGCCCGGCGCATTTTTTTTACGTCGTTTACGTATGGCTTTTTAGGGTGTAAAGTTAGTTGAACAAATAGCTGACCTAGTCAATGTTAAGTATTGCCGTCGTTCCCGCGTCGAAATTTGAAAATTTTACATTGTTTGCGTAAGTCGTCCGTGAATGGGGCTGGACGTAATTTACGTTCACGTCAAAACCAATACGTCCTTGCGGCGTACATTGGAGCAATGCACACTGGAATATGTACACGGACGGCGCATGCGCTGTTCGTAAAAAAAAGGTCAATCACGTCCGGTCACCCCCCATTTACATAAAACACGCCCCCTCATCCTCATTTGAATTAGGCGCGCTTACGACGGCCCCATTTAGTCTATGCCGCCGTAACTTAGGAGGCAAGTACTTTGTGAATACAGCACTTGCCTCTCTGACTTACGGCGGCGTAGCTTAAATACGATACGCTACACTGCCTGAAAGATGCGCCGCCGTACCTGAATCTGGCTATTAGTGTCCGATTTGTCTGCCTTATTGTCACAATACCGCTATAAGTCGCTGATAGCCACCATTACTAGTAAAAAAAATGAAAAACCAATCAATATACGCTTATTGTTTTTTTTTGTTTTTTTTTACCAAAAATATGTAGAATGTTGGCCTAAATGGTGAAGAAATTCTTTTTTTTACATTTTTTTTTATTGGGTGTGTTTTATAGCAGAAAGTAAAAAATATATATTTTTTTCAAAATGTTTGGACTTTTTACCATTTATAGCGCAAAAAATAAAAAGGTCAAAAACCACTAAAAGAAAGCTCTATTTGTGGGGAAAAAAAGGACATTAATTGTATTTGTTTACAGTGTCGCACGACCGCGCAATTGTCAGTTAAAGTAACGCAGTGCCGTATCGCACAAAAAAAAAAGAAAAAGGTCTGCTCATGAAGGGGGGTAAATTTCTCGGAGCTAAAGTGGTTAAAGTAAGAAAATTGTCACAAAATATCCTCAGAATATTATCATACACAAACAGCCAGCTTACTGAAAATACCAAATATTTTCCCTTTAATACAAACTGTTATCTCAGCTAAGAGATGCGTCTCTCTGTCCCCGCTTCAACTTTCTGGAACTTTACCCCAACATGTTGCAGCCCCCCCTGCTGATGAAAGGGATAATTACAGATAAGCCCCTTTGTTTTTTTAATTCATTGTGTTTCCAATTAAGATTTTCTCTCAAGCGCTCATAATTTGTATATTAAAATAAAAACACCATTATGTGATGTCATTTCCCAAAGCTGAAAAGCTTTTATGCATTTTCTTGGTCCATCTAAAGTCCCCGAGATCTGAAAAGAGAAGGAATTTTTGCAATTAGCTTCCCCGATCAGATTAAAAAAAAATATGCCCCTGCACCTATTTTATTTACAGGACGGCAATCTTTTCTGGGTCAAAGTGTTAATTAAAAGTTTGCAAAAGTTGCTTAGTTACCATAAAGTCCCAGATGCAATTAACATAGGAGCCAAATGTTTTTATTATTTTTTTTTATTTCCTTGTGTACGACTGTTAACCTGTTCCGTTCTGGAAGAAAAACAATGAACATAATCAAAGGGTTAAATAAAATAGGAATGCAGTGTAGTGAAATGCTACAACAAGATGACAGCCAACAAAACAAAAAAACATTAAAGTATTGAGCGAATGCAATAAAGAATATTTGTATCATGTGGTTACTGAAAGAGGAATAAATAACTTTTCAACAGGTCAATGTTTTCTTTACATTTCTCAGTCCTGGTCTATCAATGTGGTAAGAGCCCAAGTTACACCTGTATGAGTTCTAAAGATTGGGCCAGATTCACAAAAGAGATACGACGGCGTATCTCTGTTTCTATCTATGCGACTGATTCATAGAATCAGTTACACATAGATATCCATAAGATCCGACAGGTGTAAATGTTTTACACTGTCGGATCTTAGGATGCAGTACCGCGGCCGCCGCTGTGGGGAGTTTGCGTCGTAAACCAGCATCGGGTATGCAAATTAGGAGTTACGGCAATTCACGACGGATTTTCGCGTTCGCTACGTCGCCTCTAGTCTAGTTTCCCGTCGCAAAGTTAGTCGTTATTTGACCTGCCCTAACTTTACTCAGCAAACGTATTGCTGTTTAAAGTATGGCCGTCGTTCCCGCGTCGAAATTTAAAAATGAACGTCGTTTGCGTAACACGTCCGGGAATACGGAAGTACGCTACGCACGTCGCCGTTCGAAAAAATGACGTCACTTCGCGCAAAGCACGGCGGGAATTTCGAAACGGAGCATGCGCAGTAGGTCCGGCGCGGGAGCGCGCCTAATTTAAATGGCACACGCCTATTTGAATTGGCCCGCCTTGCGCCGAACGTATTTACGATACACCGCCGCAAGTTTCCAGGTAAGTGCTTTGTGGATCGGGCACTAAAACTGAAAACTTGCGGCGGTGTAACGTAAACGGGTTACGTTACACGGCCGCAAATATATGTGAATCTGGCCCATTGTTCTTAAAGCTCAACCTTAGGCAGATATAAAAGGTACCCATTAATGCCATTTTTGTTTTCTTAATACATCAATAAATATATTTTTATAACCCCTTAATGCTGGTCCCTCCTGGACCTTTAAGGGGTTCTGATGCCGGGAGGCGGGGTTTATGATCATGTGACAGCCACGATTGGCTGTCTAATCGGTCACATGATCGGAAAGCTCCCGATCGCAAGTAGGAAGCTTTCCATTAGGCGCTGGTCAGGGTCATCTTTAGCGCGGGGCAAACTGGGCACCTGCCCTGGGCCCAATCTTTGCTAGGGGACCTGCGCTACCCACAAATTTGGGCTTTGCAGAGCGCACAGAGGGCATGGGAGGCTGTATTCCCGAGCTAGCCAGCAGAGAGGGGTGGGGCCGGGAGCTCCACTGACGGTCTGTCCTCGCCACATGCAGCCTGTATGCTCGGAACAGAGCGAGCAGTGACCGGAGTGGGAGCGTCAGTGGAGCTCCTGACCCCGCCCCCTCTATACTTGCTGGGGAATACAGAGGTCTGGAGACCCATGCAGGCCATGTTCTATGTGGGCACCCATGCAGGCGAGCTTCCTGAGATGATCTTATTTTTTGACAAGTTATCTTTAATTTATACTGATACAGTAGGGCAAATGACTGTGGTTGTGGCTCTGTTTATATTACTGCTATGTTTTTTTACCTGATTTTGTGAAACTATGCGCAAAATGACAAATTATATATATATATATATATATATATATATTTATGAATGATGCAGATTGTAAGTAGTATTAACAGTTTTCTTTAGTTCGTTTTTTCAGTTTTAGTTGGTTCAAATTTTTTTTCTAATGCTGGCCATACACCAGTAGAAATTTGTTTGACATTTTTTGTTTTAAGAATGTTCATTTAAAATTCTAATCGTTAGTGAGGTAAAATTCCTTTTCGACTGCAATAGACATGTACACTGTTTTCGTTTTCATTCCATTTAGTTTTTTCCCGTTTTTCAGGTCATTCGTTATAATCGCAGTTCGTAAATTCGTAAATTCTAAATTTGAAAGAATAACTAATAATAACTAACTATTAATTTATGGGAATTGGAAATTGCCTTTCAAATTTGGCTGTTAGTGAACGTAACTAATACACATTTATCCAAAGTTACAAATTATCCGAAATAACAAATGCCTCATCTAAACAAATTCATAATAAATAATTATTATAATAATAATAATAATAATAATAATAATAATAATAAAAAAAGGTTTTTATTTTTGTTATTTTTAATTATTATTACTTTGTTACGTTCCATTGCTTTAGATATGGCATTCATTATTTCGGATAATTCGTAACTTTTGGATAAATTCGTATTCGTTACGTTCACTAACAGCCAAATTTAAAAGGAAATTCCAATACCTATAATTTAATAATTAGTATTATAATTGTTAAGTTATTATTAGTTAGTTATTATTTCAGATTTTCAGATTTTGGGGTTTTAGGATTTTCGATTTTCCGAATTTTTGAATATACGATTTTATGAATTTACGAATATTTGGAAAATTAAGTTTAACTGGTTTTCGTTAATTCGGATATTTCCGAATTAACAAATTCGTCGAAATTCGTTAAAAAATGAATTCGGAACAAAATGAATTGCACATGTCTAGACTGCAATGATTAGAAAGATCGAAGGAGAATTTCTCCGGAATTAACACATTTCTAATAGTGTATGTGGTTTTAGTTTGGTAAAGTTAATTTGTTTTCAAATCAAATCTTAAAAGCAAATGTAATTTTGAGTAGTTTTACACAGACTTAAAAACACAAATCCTAGAATCCCATCTGTTACAGGAAGACACACTGCGCAGTGAATGTTTTCATTCAGCAAAATACTTAATTTCCAGCGCCGCTGTGCGGTCATGTGACCTCCCAATGCTCTCCTTCCCCGATCCAATAACTACAGTGGGAGGGGCTGAGATTCCCCTGTGACGTCAGCCGGGAATAGAGCGATTGGAGGTCACGTGAACACACAGCTGCACTCTGAAATAAGGTATTTTGCTGCATCATTTTTAAAACACAGATGCTGCACAGTATATCTTCTTGTAACAGAGGGGATTCCAGGATTTGTATACAGTGGAATAGCGGTGGGAGAGTAGGGCTCACACAGATAGGCAGGAAGGGAGGGAAAGAGAGGAGAGACTGCGGGATGACGGAGGCACGTATCCTGAATCAGCAGCCATGAGAATCGTGGTCAGCACACCTAGGGGGACACAGAAACAGGCAGGATCAACCAGGTATTTTGCAGCAAAGAGAGGGACAAATTACACAGCACAAGCAGTATGCTGTATATCCTGCTTTAAAGGAACGGGATGATTTATTTATTTTTATTTTTTAGGGTTACAACCACTTTAAGTAAACTAAATTAATTAAATCAAAAGGAAGATACACTGCGCAGTGAATGTTTTCATTCAGCAAAATACTTAATTTCCAGCGCCACTGTGCGGTCATGTGACCTCCCAATGCTCTCCTTCCCCGATCCAATAACTACAGTGGGAGGGGCTGAGATTCCCCTGTGACATCAGCCGGGAGGAGAGCGATTGGAGGTCACGTGAACACATAGCTGCACTCTGAAATAAGGTATTTTGCTGCATACATTTTAAAACACAGATGCTGCACAGTATATCTTCTTGAGGGGATTCCAGGATTTGTATACAGTGAAATAGCGGTGGGAGAGCAGGGCTCACACATAGATAGGCAGGAAGGGAGGGAAAGAGAGGAGAGACTCCGGGATGACGGAGGCACGTATCCTGAATCAGCAGCCATGAGAATCGTGGTCAGCACACCTAGGGGGACACAGAAACAGGCAGGATCAACCAGGTATTTTGCAGCAAAGAGAGGGACAAATTACACAGCACAAGCAGTATGCTGTATATCCTGCTTTAAAGGAACGGGATGATTTTTTTTTTTTTTTTTTTAGGGTTACAACCACTTTAAGTAAACTAAATGAATTAAATCAAAAGGTTTTCTTTGTTTTATACGGTTTTGTGTTGGCCACGATATACAATTTCACAAGCCATTAGTATGATACCAGCAGAGGATATACAGAAGCCATGGTGGAAACAGAAAATGCTTTCCACTATCTCTTATATATTGCCCTTTACAAGTCTGTAGAATGGGACAGTCAACCACAGATGACCATATTTCATGTTCCCAGAAAAGAGAATACTGTACTGCCTTCCTTACACACAATTATTTGGCTTCCTTGTCACCCATTTTCATATCTTGCCGTATTTCCCTGAACACCTTCCTGTCTCTAATTTGCTCTGTAAAATCTGTTGAACTGTAGCCCAGAACATGTCAGAGCAAGCAGGGAATAAGCCAACTGGCTGGCAGGTTTTGAAACTTATGTGTGATTTTAGAGACAGCGCTGAGCCAAACATTCAGCTCTAGCCACAATGAGAACCCCACGTTCTTATCTTTTCTATTTGCCAGTTGTAAACACAGACGATTATTTCCAACAAGACACTAGAAATAGAGAATAAAAGAAAATAAGCGAGTACACGTACTGGGGATCACAATAATGATGCTTCAGCAAAGAGACAGATGTGCCACAACAAATTGTCTCACATTACTCCAGATTTATACGACACAAAAGGCTCCTGATTAAACTCTGTCTATTCCACATTACCAATTGTATTTTTTCCTATCCTGCAGGATGTACGGTGTGAATAATGGGCCCTTTTTACTAATAGTTTATGATCCATGAGATTAGAAATGTCTATAGAATCAGAAAAGAGAGAGAAGGAAAGAAAGGCTAAAACCATGACGCAGAAGAGCAGGGCTTCTCTGAACACCATCCATCCCAGTGTGCCCAGCCGTCCTGTCTTTGGGCTGTATATCAAGCCATTGTCCTTCCAGAACACTGCTAAGAAACATTGTTAAGCCCTGTACACACGATCGGTCCATGCGATGAAAACGGTCTGATGGACCGTCCTCATCGGTTTAACCGATCGTGTGTACGCGGCCTAAGAGTTAAAGTGATTGTATAGGCAGAAGGTTTTTTACCCATAATGCATTCTCTGTATTAAGGTAAACAAAAACTTCTGTGATCAGCCCCCCCTCCCAAGCCTCACCAAAATACTTACCCGAAGCCTCATCTCAATCCAGCACTGTCCCGAAAGCATACATAGTTACATAGTTAGTCAGGTTGAAAAAAGACACAAGTCCATCCAGTTCAACCATAAAAAAAATTGTACAATCCCATATACCCAATTCTATACCCACAGTTGATCCAGAGCAGAGGCTCTCTCCTTCCACATTGGACATGGAGGCAGCTGTAGCAGCCATTGGCTGTCAATCAAAGCCAGTGAGCGAGCAGAGAGTGAGGGGGCGAGGCCTTGTCACACTGTGTGTGCCTATGATGGACACACAATGGAGACAAAGAAGAATGGCAGCACATCCGGAAGTAAAATCAAAAGAATTGATTGAAAGTCCATAAAATCAAGCGAACATAACAAACATCAATACAAAAATGGTGCTCAGTGGACGCTTTTCACACAGACGTGCTTACTCATCACTTGGACACCTATGCAGGGCGCTGGATCAAGCCCACACGACACGAGTGCCCCCGTCGGTAAGGGGTTGGAGACAGGAGCACCGGCATGGGACCCAAAAAGACCTGTAATGACAGTATTAGGCATATGAAGTCCCTTTTTTTGTTCACAAATTATTATTACTGTATATTTTTCTCCACTAATACATGCAGATCAAGCTGTCAAGCAAAAGTGACAGTTACAGGGGTTGGGACAAACATATAACACTGCTGGGGTTGCTTACAATTGTCAACTTTTGTAGTAAGTAAAGTCAAAAATACTTTCCAAAGGTCCGACCTCTGCAAGGTCCCTCACTGATGCCACCATTTTTTCCCTGTCTTCTTCTAGGTAGCAGTCTTTGACCATCTTGATTGGCCTGCGGGGAATGAGGTCCCTCATATGTGCAGGTGTCACTCATCCCAGCACAGTGGGATCGAGTATTAATGCACAGCTCAGTTTACATTCTGCAAGAGAGTGCAAAGAGGCAGGTAAGTTTGATTTATTGCAGAGTTTCATTTACATTGCATGTCTCTTCTGCACTAAACAGCCTGTCTGTTGCATTTTTTTGTCACAGGGGGATAGGTGTCTAATGTTGCTGGTGAGGGGTCTATAGTTACTGGCTGTTGCAGGGTCTATTGATGCTGATTCCTGGGAGATCTATTGCTGCTGGTGGGGGCCTACCATTGCTGGGTTGGTCTATTGTTTCTGGGGGGAATTTTGTTGCCAGGGGTCTATTGTTGCTGGGCGATCTATTGTTGCTGGGGGGGGTCTTAATGTTGCTGGGGGGTCTATTGTTGCTGGCCGTAAGGAATCTATTTTACTGCTATTTTGTTATCATTTAAAAAAATCCATAAATGACTAAGCACCACAAAATGATACTTGGTTCTGTATTCTCTTAAAGGAACGGTACTGCAAGGTGGGTAGGGGGTGGAACCAAGGGAGGGTGCTCAGAGGTGGGTAGGGGTTGAAGTCAAGGGGTGACTTGGAAGAAGGGAGTACCTGCACCTATTCACTGAAAAAAGCCTTGGTTTTGATATTAGTATTTACAGGGGAAATCTGGATCCAAGGGGGTTTAAGATCATTTTAGAAATTGGAGATGATCATATGGTTCAAGCCTTTTTTACAAAATAAAAAAAGCCATAACTGCTTTAAAAGTGTTAGGCCTATTGCATAAGGGGGTGTCTAGCTGGTGTGTGTCCCTCCCAGGTTTTATTTAATCCGGGGAGGGACAGGTGTAGCATCCAACCTTGATTACCAGAGTCTGTCAAAGTCTGTGGCAGGCTGTTGCTGAACGGGGCCGAACACTGCTCCAAGTAGTACTCACATTTAGGGCTCTATGCATTCAGGGACAATTGCCACCCGGTACAGTATTCAGCCCCGCCAGCTGCAGGCTGCCATGGGCTTTGGCAGACTGTAGGCAGCGGGACTGGATACTGCACCTGTCCCTCCAAGGTGCACTACAATACTGGGAAGAACACACGGCAGGTAGAAGTGCAAGTGGCCTTATCTGAAACTAGGCTTTATTTGTTTATCACTTACCTAAAATGTATTTAAAACTCAATACCCATCTTATGTTGGCCACAAACAGCTTGAATTTGAGCGAACTATGGCCCTGCAAGCACCACATAGAAAATTATCAGACAAACAATCACTGCATCCTATCATATGTTACCCATGCAATGGGGATCCCCCCCATACTGCAATGGTTAATTGTTGTGTTTATCTAGAGCAGTGGTCTCCAAACTGTGATGTGGCCCTTTGCTTGCCTTTATCAGGCCCTTGAGGCACTATTCCTCCCACTGATTCAAGACACTATTCTGCCAACAATGGGGCACTATTCCTCATACTGATACAACAACCACTATTCTTCCTCCTCACACCAAATGTGACAATGTTTACTGCCACTGATGCCCTCCTAAAGTCTAAACGACAGTAAACTGGTCCTTTGTTTAAAAGGTTTGGAGACCCCTGATCTAGAGGGACAACGCAGGCTTTTGCTGAAGCGCACAAACTGCTTTTCTTGGCAACTCCATTGGTCACATTGACCTCATCACACACACTGTGAGGACAGTAAGAGAGCAGAAGCTGCTGGGAAAGAGAGGCATACGGTAAGTAAACATATAACAAAAATAGTTAGATTGGCACTGTTCATAGATCCTATGAAATTTGCACTTTATTGGGACAACTGTAAAAGATGTTGCTTTTACAGTTGCCCCAAGTTTTACATTTTAAATTCCTTGTTCCGCTTTCTGAATTCCATATTCCTAATTTTGAATTCCAAGTTCCAAATTCCGAGTTTTGAATTCGAAATTCCGAGTTCTGAATTATGAAATTCCGAGTTCTGAATTCAAAATTCCGAGTTCTGAATTCAAAATTTCCAAGTTGCAAATTCAAAATTCTGGGTTTTGAATTCAAAATTCCATATTTCGATATCTTAATTCCAAAGTTCTGAATTCCAAGTTCTGAGTTCCAAATTTCAGATTCTGAATTTCAAATCCAGAGTTCTAAGTTCCGAGTTTAAAATTCTGAATTCCAAATTTGAATTCCAAATTCTGAATAATAGATTCTGAATTCCAAATTCTGAGTTCCGAATTTCTAATTCCAAGTTTTAAACTCCAAATACTGAATAATAGATTCTGAATTCTTAATTCCAAATTTTGTTGTTCCACATACCAAATTCTGAGTTCCAAATTCCTAATTCAGAGATTCGAATTCCAAATTCCGAGTTCTGAATTCCAAATGTCAAATTCTAAAATTCCAAGGTAGAGAGATATTATGATGCTTTTACAGTTACCTCATATACTGAATTCCAAATCCAAGTTCCCTATTTTCAAATTCTGAGATTCAAGTTCCAAATTCCGAGTTTTGAATTCCAAATTTCGTGTTTCGAATTCCAAATTCTGAGTTTCAAGTTCCAAGCTCCAAATTGCAAATTCTAATTTCTGAATTTCAAATTCTGAATTCCCAATGCCAAATTCCAGGTTCCAAATGTATAAATCCCAAGTTCTAAATTCCAAATCCTAAATTGCAAAGTCCGAGGTCAGAATTCTAAATTTTGAGTTCCTAATTCCAAATTCCAAGTTCTGAGCTCTAAACCCCAATTTCCGAGTTCTAAATTCCAAGCTCTGAATTTTAAATTCCGAAATCCAATTTCTGAGTTTCACAAATGTTCGCTGTGAGAACAAACTTTCCGGCAACAAAAGTCCTACGTTGGGTAATCCTATTGTGTGTACACAAGTCCCTCTTACTAAAGTCTAAAGTACAAACATGCATGCTTAGAACCAATTCTAAAGATCGGACAACAATAGCAAAAGTTGCCCACAGGGTGGCGGTAAAGAGCAGAAAAAACCTGTGATTTGGTGAAAGTTGGCTGAAAAAGTCCTGACTGTCATGTTGATTCTCTTCTTTACATACTTAAAGTGGTTGTAAACCCTTTACAACTACTTTTACCTACAGGTAAGCCTAGATTAAGGCTTACTTGTAGGTGCTCGAAATATCTGCTATCACAAATATCACACTCCCTGCTTTACTGCTTTTCACTGAACTGTCAGACTAAAGCCTCATACACACAATCGGATTTTCATCGGACAAAGCGTAGGACTTTTGTCCGAAGGGCGTTGGCCAGAAACTTGTATTACATACAAACGGCAAAGAATTGTCGCCCAAGAAACACGAAACTAATGTGTTTTTTCAGCTCTTAAGCACCACCCCTTGGGCAACCCCTGCTAATGTTGTTTATGGTAAGCATTGCTTCTGAGCATGCATGTTTGTACTATGGAGTTTTGTCCGACGGACTTGTGTACACACGATCGGAAAATCCCACAACACATATTTGTTGGCGGACCATTTTAAAGCATGCTATCCATCATTTGTCCGCGGGAAATCCGACCACAATTGTCCGGTGGAGTGTACAAACGGTCGAATTTTCCGACAACAGCCTGTCATCACACAATTCCTGTCGGATAATCCGATCGTGTGTACGATGCTTTACACTGTAAGTAACACGGCGGCGGGGACAGCTTTCCCTTCCTTTGCTCTCCATGGGCATTGGCGACTTCTGTTTCCTCCCTCCTCCTCGTTGACCATTCGGGAGTCTTCTCTTTTCGGCCAATCAGAAAAACGGGTCCCAGACCTGCTTCTGATTGGCCGGATTAAGAATCCGTGTTACAACAGCAAATATTCAGTAATGCTCTGCGCTCCGAGCCCACTTTATTTTGAAGCCTACTAGAGCCTCTGGCTTTAATCAGGTGCGTCAACAAAACACCCCCACCGCTGTAATTCATGCGAACGGGGTCCTGAAAGGCGGTGGCCGTGGATAGATTCATGCTATGTATGAGTCTATCCATTATTCATATAGGGGGTGGTGTGGATAGAGTGGGCGGCGCTCAGGCGCCCCTAATGGATGGGCCGCCACTGCTATTACCCCTTTGTTGTTCAGTCACAGGATGGGGTATTCCAGTCCAGGGCTATATCTTAGTGTAATAGACCCCCCTCCTCACCTCCCAAATCTTCAACTCAAAGTCATTTTCTTCTAGCGACACCGAATACTAATTACTTTCCTAGCAATTGGCCTCAATCTACATATACATTAGTTAATAATTGCTACTGCTACATGCATATATTGTATCATTTATTATGAGTATGGTGATGGATGATTCACGCACAACATCCCTTTTAGATAAATTAAAGGTACGTTTATGTGATTGGGCGAGACACGAGGCATTACACCATTATGCTCTGACTCTATTTATGATAACTTTAGGATTTGATTTGATTTAAATGTAACCATTGTTTGTGTATGAAATATTGTATCTAAATAAAAATTAGGATTTTAAAAGACCTACATGTATGCTATTTCTCTCTGAGAGTAAGCAACAGATAAAAGTCCCATGCCTCTTTCACATTCTGTCTACCGTCCTTGAAAATATCAGCCAGACAGTGCTGGGCCCTATGTGCATCTGGGCACCATAGCATTCGCATTGGCTTTAGTTACACCCTTGGAGCAGTCCAGTAGCTGGCAGTACAGTGTGGCAATGTTGAGCGCATCACGCTACTGGCTGAACAGAACTACAAATGCTTTTGGAGGCATTCCAATTCAATCTGTTCACTTGCCTACTGGCCACTTTTACCCTCTTCCTTCCCAGGCCAATTTTCAGCTCTCAGTGCTGTCACACTTTGAATGGCAATTGCGTGGTCATGCAACACTGTACCCATATGAATTTTTTATAATTTTGTTCCTGCAAATAGAGCTTTCTTTTGGTGGTATTTACCACTGGGTTTTCTATTCATTGCTAAACAAAAAAAATTAATGAAAAATGTTTTCCTTCACTGATGTGCGCTGATGAGGCTGCACTGATGAGGTGGCACTGATGAGCACTGATAAGGCTGCACTGATAGGCATCACTAAAGGGCGCTGATGGGCACTGATAGGTGGCACTGACAGGTGACACTGATGAGGAGGCACTCTATGGGCACTGATTGGCAGCACTAGTGTGCACTGATTGGCAGCACTGGTGGGCACTTTTGGGACTGCACTGATAATCATGACACTGATAATCACTGCCCTGGTTATCAGTGCTGATGTCCCTTTAACACAAGACAGTTATCGTCTCTCTTCTTCTCTCCTCACGCTGTCAGCAGGAGGAAAGAAAAGCTGTTAACCAGCTTGTGTTTACATCTGTAATCAGCTGTTATTGGACACAGCTGATCACATGGTAAAGGACTGCTGTGATTGGCCCCTTACCCAAATCTGTGATCAGCTGAGTCCAAAGGACTCAGCGATCACAGAGCACGCCACCTGCATGCCGCCATCACCGGCTCTCTGCTCTGCCCCTTCAATGCTCACTGGAGTGCCAGACTGCAGGGTGGGGAGCAGCTAGCTTGAGCTATCAGTGACGTGCTGAGAGGCTGAGCCAGCTGTCAGTCAGGTAACTGGACAGATTCTGACATTATTGTCAGGATCCTTGCAGAGCCTGGATCAGCTCTGTGACATCAACTGACAGCAGTTGAATCTGGGACACTGAAGTGCAGAACTAAGTGATCCCCAGGAGAAGTACGGCAATAAAGGCATTGGCCACACTTCTCCTTTAAACTGTTGTTTAGATATTTGCTTAGGGCTCAGCTTCAGGCTGCCAAGGGATACTATTATGTAATTGTAACGCCTGGTTACTTTACAGTACTGGTGCTAGTTAAATTTAGAGGGAGATTAGAGTGTAGTTAAACTCTGATCCAAATTTGTTGTGTGTTAAACAGGGTCTCTGTCTCAGCTTGGCTGTGCTGTGGGCTTATTCTGCTGTGCTGGGGTGTTCTTCCAACCCTGGTGCTGTAGGTGGCAGCAGTGGAGTCAATATGTGGGTGCTCTTTCCCAGCAGCCAATCAGGAGGGTTTGACCTTGCTGTGCATGCTGGGGAGAGGTATTTATGGGGCAGACGCCATTGGCTCTGGGTCTTCTTTTTTGAGTGTGGCACCCACCTTTAGGGTGACCACATCACGGCGCCCCGTCGTTATGGCCTACCTGTCCGGGGCGTGCGTGCTACGCGGTGTTCCTGGTTCCGGGACCACGATGGCCTGGAGCATCTGAACAGCGACGGGGACCCAGTGAGCGACTGGGTTCCCACCTTTGAGGATCCGAAGCTGTATTGCTGTTCGGTGGGGAGTCCGTCTGAGGAGCGCCATTGAGAGGCTGGCGGTCCAAAAGGGCCTTGACAAACCACCGGGGATCAAGGTAGCCGGACACTGAAGGATTGATCACCTGTCAGTCGGTACCCGGACGACAAGTTGAAGGAGATCCAAGCGTAATTCAGCTAAGGAGGATTTCCTCCGCAACTACGAATCAGAGAGGCCCTGTGGCAGAGGTATCTCCCTGACGTTCACCAAGGAGGGTCTGTGGCAGAGACTTTATCCTACAATTGTCCGGGTGATACTCCGGCTGCCAGGTCAGTGAGTGAGTGAGTGAGTAAGTAACTTGTATAGCGCAACAAATGCGAACTTAATCGCCTCAAGGCGCTTAGCATCCAGTGTTGTACAGGTCCTTCAGAAGAGGTGGGTCTTTAGTTTTTTCCTAAAAGCCCAATGGTTTTCTTCCAAGCAGATGGTAGTGGGTAGAGCATTCCAGAGCCGTGGTCCTTGGACTGCAAATCTACGTTCTCCCTTAGATTTGTAGCGGGATTTAGGGAGAGAGGCCTGTCCGGGTACGCTAACCCCACTCAGGCAGGAGTGGCTCATAGAAGTGTTACGCTTGGGAGCAGGACTGTTTCCCTATAATCACGCCTGAATTTGCTATTCTCCTTTCTTCCTCAACTTTACTTTCCTCACCACAAGTTTTATTGTTTTTACCCGGCTGGGTAATAAAGAGCACAGCAAAGAGCACCTGTTGCCGACATTCCTTTACTTCTACCAAATGCAATACGCATCATTCACCCCTAGGAATTCAGGGGAGCCATGAGGTTAATGTGCCAGTGCCACCCAAAACAACCAGCAGCTCCTCCGGGGGTAGTGCTACATAATCATAATGTAAACTTCCATTTAAAGCGGTAGTTCACCCTCCTTAAGAACAATGCAGCATAAAATCCGGCATAGTAGCGCGAGCTACACTATGCCGGTCTTAATTTTTTTATCCCGGTACTCACGGTTATATCGTGCATTGACGATTCCGTCTGCCGCGGGGAATGGGCGTTCCTAGCAAGAGGGAGGGTGATTGACGGCCGGCTCTGGCACGTCACGCTCCCCGAAGACAGCCGGAGTAGGTCTCGGCTCTTCACGGCGCCTGCGCACAGGCTATGCGCAGGCGCCGTGAAGAGCCAAGCCTATTTCGGCTATTTCCGGAGAAGCGTGACGTGCCACGGCCGGCCGTCAATCACCTTCCCTGTCCATAGGAACGCCCATTCCCCGGAATCTTCTATGTAGGATATAACGGTGAGTACGGGGAAAAAAAAATTAAGACCGGCATAGTGTAGCTCCCGCTTTTTTTTTTTTATATAGGGTGAACCCCCGCTTTAACCACTTAACCACCAGCCGCCGTCATATAACGGCGGCAAGGTGGTTGCTTAACTGGGGGTTGCCGTTAATTAACGGCGCCCTGCAGAAGCAGCAATGCGCGCCGCCTCGGGAGCGCACACAGAAGATTCTGTGCGCGCCGGGTCTATGAGACCCGGCGCTACACAGATCAGGGAAATTGACCAGTAACAGTGGTCTTTTTCCATGTGATCGCGCCGTCCAATGACGGCGCGATCACAATGTAAACACAGCAAGGTCAGGGAAAGTTTATCTCCTCTCCTCTCCTCACACAGTATCAGCGAGAGAGAAGAGGAGATAAACTGTGAGTTTTGCCATCCATACCAGTGCCCCATAGTGCCCATCTGTGCCCATATTGCCCCATAGTGCCAAATCTGTGCCCATATTGCCACATCAGTGCCAAATCTGTGCCCATAGTGCCACATCAGTGCCACATCTGTGCCTAAAGTGCCACATCAGTGCCACATCTGTGTCCATAGTGCCACATCTGTGCCCAGTAGTGCCACATCTGTGCCACCTGTGCCACACCAGAGCCGCACCAGTGTCACCGGAGCCGCACCAGTGTCACCAGAGCCGCACCAGTGCCACCAGAGCCACAACAGTCCTATACCAGTGCCAAAACAGTGCCGTACCAGTGCCACCTGTGCCCACCAGTGCCGCCTGTGCCCACCAGTGCCGCCTGCGCCCACCAGTGCCGCCTGTGCCCACCAGTGCCGCCTGTGCCCACCAGTGCCGCCTGTGCCCACCAGTGCTGCCTGTGCCCACCAGAGCCACCTGTGCCCACCAGAGCCACACCCGTGCCACTACAGTGCACATAAGTGCCGCCTTCTGCTAATCAGTCCACACCAGAGCCACCAGAGCCACCTGTGCCCACCAGAGCCACCTGTGCCCACCAGAGCCACCTGTGCCCACCAGAGCCACCCGTGCCACTAAAGTGCACATAAGTGCCGCCTTCTGCTAATCAGTGCACACCAGAGCCACCTGTGCCCACCAGAGCCACCTGTGCCCACCAGAGCCACCTGTGCCCACCAGAGCCACACCCGTGCCACTACAGTGCACATAAGTGCCGCCTTCTGCTAATCAGTGCACACCAGAGCCCCACCAGAGCCACCAGAGCCACCTGTGCCCACCAGAGCCACCAGAGCCACCTGTGCCCACCAGAGCCACCTGTGCCCACCAGAGCCACACCCGTGCCACTACAGTGCACATAAGTGCCCACCTGTGTCCATCAGTGCCACCACAGTGCTCTGCAGTACAGCCTCACCAGCCACCAGTATGGCAAAAAAATTCTTTACCGGTGAGCAGGCCGTACATCTTCTACTTGCCATGAGCGATGAGAGCAGCGAGGAGTCTCTGTCCGATTCGGATTCGGCCTATGAACCAGTTATAGACAGTGGGTCGGATTCAGAATCTGAAGAGGAACGTGGGCCCAGGAAAAGAAGGGGTGCTGGCGTGGAGAAGCGGCCTACTCCCAGACGCGCAGGGCCGTCCACCTCAAGCGATGTGCCGTCCGCCTCAAGCGATGTGCCGTCCGCCTCAAGCGCTGTGCCGTCCGCCTCAAGCGCTGTGCCGTCCGCCTCAAGCGCTGTGCCGTCCGCCTCAAGCGCTGTGCCGTCCGCCTCAAGCGCTGTGCCACTGCAACAAAGGGGCCATGCCAGCCTTCCCTATGGCCTTCAAAACCCCCTGTGGCTTCCCCCTAATTCCGGAGCAGCAAATATCCCCCCTTTCACTGCCCAGCCAGGTGTCCAGGTGAACACCGAAAACTTTTCAATGCTTAATTTTTTTAATTTACTTTTCACTGAAGATTTGCTATCCTTCATTGTGGCCCAGTGCAATCTCTACGCACAACAGTACATAAGAAGTAACCCTGGTTCCAGATATGCCCGCCTCTTTGAGTGGAGAGAACTAACCGTGGACGAATTTAAAATGTTCTTAGGCCTAACCTTTACTATGGCACTTTAAAAAAAAAAACAATTGTACTCCTACTGGTCCACCAAACCCATTCACCACATGCCACTCTTCTCCTCCCTTATGCCAAGATCCCGATATTTAATAATTATGCGGTTCCTCCACTTTAACGATAACGCCCAGTGCCCTCCCCGAAATGACCCTGCTTTTGACAAGCTATATAAAATTAGGCCACTTCTAAATTTTTTCGCTCAACGATTTCCCCAATTATATACCCCTGAACAGAACATATCTGTGGACGAGTCCCTTGTCAAATTCTCAGGCAGGCTGGGCATCAAGCAGTTCATCCCCAGCAAAAGGGCCCGATATGGGGTCAAAATGTACAAGCTTTGCGACAGAGCCACAGGGTACCTCTACTCATTCATGGTGTATGAAGGGAAGGACTCCCAACTGCATCCCCCTGAATGTCCAGAGTATATGGGAGTCAGCGGAAAAGTGGTCTGGAATCTGATGTATCCACTCTTTGGAAAGGGATACCACCTTTATGTGGATAATTTCTACACCAGCTTGCCCCTGTTTCGCTGTCTTTACCTCCGGAATACCCCAGCATGTGGCACAATAAGACCCAACAGGAAAGGCTTCCCGCAAAAACTGGTGGATCAAAAGCTCAGACGAGGGGAGTCTGCAGCATTGAGGAACCAGGAGATATTGGCTGTCAGGTGGAGGGACAAACGGAACGTCCACATGCTTACATCAATCCACGACGACACCTGCGTGGAAGTCCCCCAAAGAACCGGCCCAATCCAAAAACCAAAGTGCATCTATGACTATAATTTGTTCATGGGGGGAGTGGACTTCAATGACCAGATGATAGAACCCTACCTGCCCACAAGAAAATCCCGCCACTGGTACAAGAAAGTGTCCATTTATTTTTTTAGTTTGGCCTTTTATAACTCCTATGTAATCTACAAAAAGTCATCAGAGAACCCCGTATCATATCTGGACTATCAAGAAGAAGTCATCACCGCCCTTTTGTACCCTGAAAACCCACCGGAAAATATTCGCTCTGATTCTGTGAGCAGACTCCACGAGCGTCACTTTCCTGAGAAAACCCCCTCCCCTGAAACAGGCCACAGAAATCAGAAGAGGTGCCGGGTGTGCTCCAGAAGAGGAATTCGAAAAGACACTGTGTATTACTGTCCCGATTGTCCTTCCCAACCAGGCCTCTGTATTGGAACATGTTTCCGCCGTTACCATACGTTTCTTCATTATTAGGGACGTATGGTAAACGCAATTCTAATTTCCTGTAATTTCCCCCCACACCCCTTATGCCACTGCACTCATACCTCTGCCTTCTCCGGAATCGACCATGGCCTGTTATACGACCACTCTTTTGCCTAACCCTAAACATACCTCTGCCTTCTCTGGAACTGACCCTGGCTTGTTATACGACCACTCTTTTGCCTAACCCTAAACTGTACCTACATCTGCCTGCTCTGGAACTGACCCTGGACTGTTTGACCACATTTTTTGCCTGCCCCTTGGATTGATCTTTTACCCTGCTATACTAGTGGGAACACAGGGGTCTCACATATGTGAGGGGCTCCAGAATTGTTTTTCTGGATGAAAAAACTAATTTTTTAGTTTTCTCATTCCCGGATTAGGGTCTGGTTGCCCGGAGGCTTCAAAGAGATTTGGGTGGGAGAAGCCTCTACCCCTGTCCCCATTCCCCTACCCATGGCCCGCTACTTGGACCATGTTCCTACCAGGACGAATATTTTGCCTGACTATGGACAATATTCCTGCCTGCTGCCTGCTGCCTGGACAATTCCATTCACTGTCGCTGACCAGTGACCACGTCCCTGCCTGCTGCCTGGATCGGGGCTCTCCTTCTGTGGACAATTGCACTACTAAAACCACAGGTAATCTTCTTTTTTTTTTACCCATTACTCAGCAGAATGTATTTTAGGGTGTAATTCTTGGTATGTACATGCTGTGTTAGAAATATGAAGGCCCTTCAAAAATGTGATAGATTGTAAGGAAATTGGATGTGTAATTTATGTCCCTAGAACACCTGATGGTGCTTCTTGGATGTTGGGCCTCTGTATGTGGCCACGCTGTGTAAAAGTCTCACACATGTGGTATCGCCATACTCAGGAGGAGCAGCAGAATATATTTTGGGGTGTAATTTTTTCTATGTACATGCTATGTGTTGGAAATATCCTATAAATGGACAACTTTCTGTAAAAAAAATGCGTTTTTATTTTTTTCCACATTTTCCAAGAACATCTGGAAAAAAATGAACTGTTCAAAAGACTCATTATGCCTCATAGATTATACGTTGGGGTGTTAGCTTTCCAAAATTGGGTCACTTTGTGGGCGTTTCTATTGTCCTGGTGCTCCAGGGCCTTCAAAAGTGTAATAGGTGGTTGAGAGATTAGATGTGTAATTTATGCTCCTAGAATGCTTGAAGTTGCTACTTCGGTGTTGGGCCTCTGTATGTGGCCACGCTGTGTAAAAGTCTCACACATGTGGTATCGCCATACTCAGGAGGAGCAGCAGAATATATTTTGGGGTGTCATTTGTGGAATATACATGCCATGTGAGAGAAATAACCTGTTATAATGACAATATTGGTATGAAAAAAAAATAAAAATAATCTTAATTTTGCAAAGAATTGTGGGAACAAATGACAACTTCAAAAAACTAACTATGACTCTTACTAACTACCTTGGAATGTCTACTTTCCAAAAAGGGGTCATTTGGGGGGTATTTGTACTTTATTGGCTTGTTAGGGTCTCAAGAAATGAGAGAAGCTGTCAGTACTTCAGGTGTGATCAAATTGTTCAATTTTCAGAAATTGGTACCATAGCTTGTAGACCCTATAACTTTCACCCAGACTAAATAATATCCAAATATTTTTTTTTTTTTACCAAAAATATGTAGCAGTATGCATTTTAGGCCAAATGTATGAGGAAAAATTACTTTTTTACAAAATGATATGATAGAAATGAAGAAAAATTCATTTTTTTACAAAATTTTCGTTCTTTTTTCATTAATAGCGAAAAAAAAAAAAAACGCAGAGGTGATCAAATACCACCAAAATAAAGCTCTATTTGTGGGAAAAAAAGGACAAAAATTTCATTTGGTTACAATGTTGTATGACTGAGTTATTGTCATTCAAAACGTGAGAGCACCAAAAGCTGAAAATTGGTCTGGTTATTAAGGGTGTTTAAGTGCCCAGTTGTCAAGTGGTTAAAGAGGACAATGGGTATCAAGGATAGGTTTCATGCAGAAAACCCAATACGCCGAGGCCTCTGGACCAAAGTGGCGACTTGAGCATTCCCCTTATATTTCCTTTCTTGATGATGCATGTTACTACAGTGGCTTTCTGAGGGTGAACAGGTGACAGGTCTACTTTTTTAACTCTTCCTAACCCAGTGCTTCTCAATTATTTTCTGTCATGCCCCCCCTAGGAAGAAGAAAACATTTCGCGCCCCCCCGCGCGACTGTAAATAGTATCATTTGTCTATAAAATTGTTATAAGTACACCTCTGCATAACACTGTATCCACATATCCCCCCACACAGTATTGCCCTTCTTCACATATCCCCCCACACACAGTATTGCCCTTCTTCACATATCCCCCCACACACAGTATTGCCCTTCTTCACATATCCCCCCCACACAGTATTGCCCTTCTTCACATAACCCCCACACACAGTATTGCCCTTCTTCACATATCCCCCCCACACAGTATTGCCCTTCTTCACATATCCCCCCACACAGTATTGCCCTTCTTCACATATCCCCCCACACACAGTATTGCCCTTCTTCACATATCCCCCCACACAGTATTGCCCTTCTTCACATATCCCCCCACACACAGTATTGCCCTTCTTCACATATCCCCCCACTCACAGTATTGCCCCATCACATATCCCCCCCACACAGTATTGCCCCATCACATATCCCCCCACACAGTATTGCTCCCTTTACATTACCCCATCACATACCCCCCCCACAAAGTATTGCCCCCTTTACATGACCCCCATCACATATCCTGCACACAGTTTCCCCCATCACATAACCCCCCTTTTCCCCCCACAGCACAGCCCCCACTCCTCGTCCTTAACATTTCCATATATTTTTCCTCCCTTCCTCCCTCTCCACTCCTACCTGTAACTTTTCAGTGCGGAGAGCAGGAGGCGGGACATTCGTCAAGTGAAGCCGCAGCAGCACTGGGCGGGGAGACTTTTGGGCGAACTGGTGATTGGCTGCTAGGACCGCCTCCTAGCAGCCAATCACCTGCTGTCCAACATGACAGGCTGCTACCTCTCTGGTCCCGTCCCCCAGTTCAAAAATGTCCCACCTCCCGCCGTCCGATCCTCTAACTAGCGGAGGAGGCTGGGGACAGAAGCGGATACTAAATGGCGCGATCGCCGTGGTCCGGAACGAGCCCCCCTTTATGGAACCTCGGGCCCCCCCTGGGGGGCGCGCCCCACTATTTGAGAAGCACTGTCCTAACCCAACATTCCACAAGATAGGTATATACTTCTGTACCAGGCAGGCCATGAGATTGTGTGAAGAGGAAGAAAAAAAAACCTCTTTAGATTGCAGGTTTACAGACTCATAGGATGCTTATCAGCTGACAAGACTCCACATCCTGGAGCATCCTAAAAAATCAATGCGTTCAGGAGACAGGCAACTGTCATTGCGAGGGCATTCCAAAAACTGCCAATACTTATAAGCCTATTAACAAACATCGGTGTGAAGGGGCTTGGAGTGAGCTTCTTGACATAACTGAGATAGACTTGTTTCAAAGCCAGACGCTGCCGTCCGGACCGGAATTTAACCCTGAAGGAAGCCTTGGTGAAGTTTCTTCCAGATTCCCACCAGTGGCAGACAAAGTCAGACAGATACACAGAGCAGAAATACTGTAGAAAAAGCCAGCACTCCAAAGCCTTAATGGAACTTCAGAAAATCATCAAACTTGTACTTTTTTCTATATAATAGATTATCACGGTACCGTTGGCCATGAACGTGTTTGATGTCATTGGTGTAATAGGAATCAGTGCATCACGAACCGTTTCCAGGTACAATTCACCGGCAGCCACATTTTCATGGAATACATTGCTTGGAAAAGAGTGCTTGGGCAAGCAGGAGTTTACTGAATAAAGTATCTTTTTTTCTACTTATCTCTTGGTGTCCGGATTGATGTTACAACATATTACCCATAGGTGTGTGCAGCCTATTGCATTAGGGTGTGCACCCCAAAGCTCAAATATATTTGCATGTGTATATTCAGTATACTGATGGTGTCAGCAAAGCGGTGGACGGTGTCAGTAGGGCAGAGATTGGTGTCAGTAGGTAAGTGGACGGTGTCAGTAGGTCAGTGGACAGTGGCCCAGATTCAGGTACGATTTGCCCCTTTTTTACGGAGGCACAGGGCAACGTTTTTGCCCTGCGCCCCCGCAAATTATCTGCGCTGCGCGTGATTCACGGAGCAGTAGCTCCGTAAATTGCGTGTGCGCTCTTTAAAATTGCCCTGCGTAAGGGCACCTAATGTAAATGATCCCGTAGGGGGCGGGAATCATTTAAATTAGGCGCGCTCCAGCACCGAGCGTAGAGCGCATGCTCTGTCGGGAAACTTTCCCGACATGCATTGCGGCAAATGACGTCGCAAGGACGTCATTTGCTTCAAAGTGAACGTGAATGGCGTCCAGCGCCATTCACGAATCACTTACGCAAATCACGTAAATTTCGAACGTCGCGACGCGGGAACGACAGGTATCCTATAGCATTGCCTGTGCCTGCTATTAGGATGTGCAACCTTACGCGAAACCCGACGTACGCAAACTACGTAATTTGCGTACGCAGGGCTCGCGCAACGTTGTGAATCGGCGTAAGTATGCAATTTGCATACTATACGCTGACCACAATAGGAACGTCCCCTAGCGGTCATCGCAAGAATGCAGCCTAAAATCTGCGTGGCATAAGAGCCTTATGCCACGCAGATTTTAGGCTGCAGTCGGCGTAACGAGTTCTCTGAATCAGGAGAACTCGTTACGCCGGCGCAAGTCAGCAATTGCGCTGCGTAACTATGGTTACGCATGCGCAATTGCTTACTGAATCTGGGCCAGAGTCAGTAGATTTTTTTTTATTATTATATATTTATTTTATTTTAGGAGCCCCATTAGGGAGCTTTGGTGAAATATCAGGGGTCCATTTTTGTGCGTTACTGCACGCTTAACGCAGTATATTTCTGTGCATTACTGCATGTTTAACGCAGTATATTCCAGTGTGTTACTGCACGTTTAATGCAGCATATTTCTGTGCATTAGTGCACGTTTAACGTTGTCTATTTCGGTGTGTTATGTGCCGTTTAATGCTGTATTTTTCTGTGCGTTAGTGCATGTTTAACGCAGTATATTTCGGTGCAATCTGCACAACACGGGGTGATTAGGGTGTGCCCAGGCACACCTGGCGCACCGTGTGCGCACGCCTATGATATTACCAAATTATGGGACAAGGCAAGATCTCCTGCAGCTTTCTGCTATTTAGCCAGAAATGTAAAGAGTCAGTCCATCCAAAAGTGAAATATTTTAGTTAGCGGCATAAATACAGAACATGGGACCCCTTGGCGACCTCTCTACTGCCATTCATTTAAAGCCCAACTCCGGACAAAAAAAAGTTCAACTGCTTGTTTTAACTCGGGGTGGGGAGAAAGATTGTACTCCCCCGATCCTTTGACCCACCGGAAAATGGTGCTCTCCCACTCTACAGTGGTCGACTCTTCCTGCTCTATTGAGCCTACTCTGGGCTTGATGACATAAGGAACAGTCCACAATTCAAGACTGCTGGAGCGTGGGGGAGCCGGACCGGTCTTGTGTTGAGAGGATCGGAGGTTTGAGTAAGTAAATCTCTTTTCTCCTCCCCCTGGACAAAAACGAGCAGCTAACCCATGCAATGCGGGCACAGCCCCACTGTATGGGAAAACATTTTTTTTTTGTTTTGAGATGGGCTTTAACCACTTGCCTACTGGGTGTTTTTACCCCCTTCCGGCCCAGGCCAATTTTCAGCTTTCAGTGCTGTCACACTTTGAATGACAATTGCGCAGTCATGCAATGCTGTGCCCAAATGAAATTTTTATAATTTTTGTCACACAAATAGAGCGTTCTTTTGGTGGTATTTAATCACCACTGGGTTTTATTTTTGCAAGATAAAAAACATTTTGCAAACAGGTAATTTTTCTCCTTCACTGATGTGCATTGATGAGGCTGCATTCATGGGCACTGATATGTGGCACTGATGAGGCGGCTCTGATGGTCATTGAGGGGCACTGATAGGCTGTACTGAGGGGCACTGATGAGGCAGCACTGATGAAGCTGCACTGATAGGCAGCACTGATGGGTGGCACTGTTGAGCACTGATAGGTGGCACTGATAAGTGGCACTAATAGGCAGCACTGATGGGTGGCAATGTTGAGCAATGATAGGTGCCACTGATAAGTAGCACTGATAATGGTCAACGCTGAGGACAAGGGGGCACTCTTTACGTCTAGAGGAAAAGAGATTTCATCTCCAAATACGGAAAGGTTTCTTCACAGTAAGAGCTGTAAAAATGTGGAACAGACTCCCTCCAGAGGTGGTTCTGGCCAGCTCAGTAGATTGCTTTAAGAAAGGCCTGGATTATTTCCTAAATGTACAGAATATAACTGAGTACTAAGATTTGTAGGTAAAGTTGATCCAGGGTAAATCCGATTGCCTCTCGGGGGATCAGGAAGGAATTTTTTTCCCCTGCTGTAGCAAATTGGATCTCATGCTTTGTTGGGGTTTTTGCCTTCCTCTGGATCAACTGTGGGTATGGAGTTGGGTGTATGGGATTGTATTGTGTTTTTTATTTTTGTTTTTTTATTTTTTTTGTGGTTGAACTGGATGGACTTGTGTCTTTTTTTAACCTGACTAACTATGTAACTATGATAAGTAGCACTGATAAGTAGCACTGATAGGCGCAACTGATGATAACTGATTGACAGCACTGGTGGGCACTGTTGGGACTGTACTGATAATCACTGTACATGTCCATTTTACAAAAATGCACGGTTTTCTTGTCGGAATTTCTGATCATGTGTACGCGGCATCAGTTTCCTGTTCTTAGCTGACAGAAGTGGTACCTGGTGTGGTCTTCTGCTGCTGTAGCCCATCTGCTTCAAGGTTTGATGTGTTGTGCATTCAGAGATACTATTCCGCATAACTTGGTTGTAACAAGTATCAACAAGGTATTTTCATCCATATAACTGCCACTCACTGGTTATTTTCTCTTTTTTTGGACCATTCTCTGTAAACCCGAGAGATAGTTGTGTGTAAAAATCCCAATAGATCAGCAGTTTTTGAAATACTCAGAGCAGCCCATCTGGCACCAACAACCATGCCACGTTCAAATCCCCTTTCTTCCCCATTCTGATGCTCGGTTTGAACTTCAGCAAGCCGTCTTCAACCGTCTAGATGCCTAAATGCATTGAGTTGCTGCCATGTGATTGGCTGATTAGGAATTTGTGTTACCAAGCAATTCAACAGGTGTACCTAATAAAGTGTCCGGTGGCCGCTTTTTGCGATTCGGCACTACGTCGCTTTAACTGACAATTGCGCGGTCGTGCGACGTGGCTCCCAAACAAAATTGACATCCTTTTTTTCCCACAAATAGAGCTTTCTTTTGGTGGTATTTGATCAAGGGCAAGGGGGTAAATACCATAGTATATATACAGTACAGCAGTACCTTTTCAAGTCTGCTCTTAAGCCTCGTACACACGATTGGACTTCCATCGGACAAATCCGTGGATTGTTGTCCGTGAACTTGATATGCATACACACGGCAGAACATTTTCAGCCAACAAACACTGACGTAGTGACGTACTAGACATACTACATGTTTTCTCAGCTCTTTAGCGCCGCCCTTTGGGCAACTTCTGCTAATGTTGTCTAATGCCGCATACACACGATCGGTTCGTCAGATGAAAACGGTCCGATGGACCATTTTCATCAGACGAACTGATCGTGTGTGAGCCCCATTAGTTTTTTTCCCTTCGGTGAAAAAACGTAGAACCTGTTTTAAAATGATCTGATGGTTAAAAAAACGATAGAAAAAAACGATCGTCTGTGGGCAAGTCCATCGTTTAAAAATCCACGCATGCTCAGATTCAAGTCGACGCATGCTCGGAAGCATTGAACTTAATTTTTCTCAGCACGTCGTTGTGTTTTACGTCACCGCGTTCTGACACGATCGTTTTTTTAACTGATGGTGTGTAGGTAAGACTGATGAAAGTCAGCTTCATCGGATATCTGATGAAAAAATCCATCAGACCGTTTTCATCGGATGAACCGATCGTGTGTACAGGGCATTATGGTTAGCATTGCTTCTGAGCATGCGTGTTTGTACTTTAGATTTTAGTCCGACGGATTTGTGTACACACGATCAGATAATACGATGGAACACATTTGTTGTCGGACAATTTGGGAGCATGCACAGCCAACATTTGTTGTCGGAAATTCCAACAACAATTGTCCGATGGAGCATACAGACGGTTGGTGCTAGTTCACACTAGTGGAGCTTTGGACAGCATTTGACAGGCTGTTACGAGACATTATATCGCCTACCTCACCGTCTGCTTTAACCCTTGATTGCCACACTAGCGCACCACAACTGTTTTTTTTAACAAAAACATGTAGCAGAATACATATTGGCCTAAACTGATCAAGAAATTCGATTTTTTTTTTTTATTGGATTTGTTTGATAGCAGAAAGCAGGGCTGGCCTGGGACTAAAATGTGGCCCTGGACTTCATCCAGACCTGTCCACTTTAATTTTGCAAACACACAAAAACAGTATATAAACTATGAGCAATTGCGCAAGTAAGAACATTCCACTATTGGACATAAGACAGGGCATAGCCACACCAGTGCCCATTAATGCAGCCTGAACAGTGCCCATTATTGCAGCCACACCAGTGCCCATTAATGCAGCCTGATCAGTGCCTGTCGGTGCAGCCACATCAGTGCCCATTAATGCATTAATGGGCACTGGTGTGACTGCACTGATGGGCACTGGTGTGGCTGCATTAATAGGCACTGGTGTGGCTGGGCTGACGGGCACTGATCAGGCTCAGTGCCTGTCAGCCCAGCCACACCAGTGCCTATTAATGCGGGCACTGGTGTGGCTGCATTAATAGGCACTGGTGTGGCTGGGCTGACAGGCACTGAGCCTGATCAGTGCCCGTCAGCCCAGCCACACCAGTGCCCATCAGTGCAGTCACACCAGTGCCCATTAATGTAGCCTCACCAGTGCCCATTAATGCAGTCTGATCAGTGCCCATCAGCGTAGCCACACCAGTGCCTATTAATGCAGAAACACAAGTGCCCATTATTGCAGCCTGATCAGTGCCCATCAATGTTGGTCCCCCCAGTACCTGGTCTGCACAGCTTTTTCTACCTAGGTCCCGGGTGCAGTGCTTGTCCTGCAGGTGGTTCCTCTGGAGCTGGGAGCCTGGGACCAGCTGTGCACTGCTGGTACATCTGGCCCTCTCTCTTCCTCCTGGGCACCACAGAGCTGGGTAACTAGGGCTGGAGGAAATGTGGTGAGCAGGCTGAACTCCCAAATCTTATCAACCAATCAGCTAATCTTTTGGCTTTAGGCGTATTAATTCACAGTAGTGTTCCCAGTAGGCACCAGTGTACTGCTATAGCACAGACCGTCCTTCAACTGTGTAGTGTGCTGCTGCGAACTAACCCGCCCATAGCCGAAAGTGATGAAATAGTCCGCTTTCTGTTCCCCCGGCCCCCACTGAACACAGGGGGCCGGAGAAGTTTTTACTGAAACAGCTTCACAGCGGGAGAATATCTTATTGGTGGACAGGGTTTGGGAGTCCCTGCCTGCTCTACCTCCGCTGTCACTGAAACCAGCCCACTAAGCTATCGGCCCACCAGGAAACTCCCGGTAGTCCCGATGGCAAGTACATGCCTGGCAGAAAGTAAAAAAAATATATATTTTATTGACGGTCGTTCTTTGTTTATAGCACAAAAAATTAAAAAAAACGCAGAGGTGATTAAATGCCACTAATAGAAATCTCTGTTTGTGGAAAGAAAGGACATACATTTTATTTGAGTACAGCGTCGCATGACTGCGCAATTGTCAGTGAAAAAAATAACGCAGTGCCATATCGCAAAAAATGGCCTGGTCATAAATGTGGGTACATTTTCTGGAAGCCAAGTGGTTAAAGTGGTTGTAAACCCACTTTTGTCATTTACACCTACAGGTAAGTCTACATTAAGGCTTACCTGTAGGTGTTAGCAATATCTCCTAAACCTGCATGGTTTAGGAGATATTCGCCAAAGACAGACACCGCTGTCTACGGCGCAACGGCGCGCAGGCGCACTAACAATAGCCGTCCTAAAAACGGCAATGCCGCGTTTGATGGCTCCCGCACGCATGCATGGGAATGACGTCATCGCAGCTCAGGCCAATCACAGCGCTGGAGCGGCGATTACAGGAAGAAGATCGCCGGAGACATGGCGATGGCTGCGGAGTGCACGGAGGAAAACTTTGGGGGCTTCGTTCTCAGATAAATCGATCATAATGAGCTAGTATGCTGTGCATACAAGCTCATTATGACTTTATCTTGCAGAATTTCTTTTTAACCACTTAACCCCCGGACCATATTGCTGCCCAAAGACCAGAGCACTTTTTGCGATTCGGGACTGCGCCGCTTTAACTGACAATTGCGCGGTCGTGCGACGTGGCTCCCAAACAAAATTGGCGTCCTTTTTTTCCCACAAATAGAGCTTTCTTTTGGTGGTATTTGATCACCTCTGCGGTTTTTATTTTTTGCGCTATAAACAAAAATAGAGCAACAATTTTGAAAAAAAATAATATTTTTTACTTTTTGCTATAATAAATATCCCCCAAAAATATATAATTTTTTTTTTTTTCCAGTTTAGGCCGATACGTATTCTTCTACATATTTTTCGTAAACAAAAATCGCAATAAGCGTTTATTGATTGGTTTGCACAAAAGTTATAGCGTTTACAAAATAGGGGGTATTTTTATGGCATTTTTATTAATATATTTTTTTACTAGTAATGGCGGCGATCAGCGATTTTTTTTTCGGTACTGCGACATTATGGCGGACACTTCGGACACTTTTGACACATTTTTGGGACCATTGGCATTTTTATAGCGATCAGTGCTATAAAAATGCATTGTATTACTATAAAAATGCCACTGGCACTGAAGGGGTTAACACTAGGGGGCGGGGAAGGGGTTAAGTATGTCCCTGTGTGTGTTCTAACTGTAGGGGGGGTGGCCTCACTAGGGGAAACACTGATCCTCTGTTCATACATTGTATGAACCGAAGATCAGCATTTCCCCTGCTGACAGGAACGAGAGCTGTGTGTGTACACACACAGCTCCCGTTCCTCGCTCTGTACCGAGCGATCGCGTGTGCCCGGCGGCGATCGAGCCCGCCGGGCACACGCACGGGAGTCGGGGGCGAGCGGGGGGCGCGCGCGCGCGCCCCCTAGTATAGCTACGGGCTCTCGCCCAGGAGAGCCGACCTGCCGCCGTATAATGACGGTGCGTGGTCGGCTAGTGGTTAAAAAACAACAAGGGTTTACTTCCTCTTTAAAGGGTGCCTTGACTGAAAAAAGGTGTAGAAAAACTAAGGGAATGGAACTGTTAGTACATAATTATTATGGGTAATATTGCATGGTATTGTGTGTGCACAACACATTCCAACACGCATATTACAAGCACCATTACATGTACCCGCTGGTGTAAATGACCCCTAAGCTTTACAATAGGGATTGTAGCTTTAAAAAAAGTCAGCGACAAGCGTACAGTAACCCTGGGCAACCAAGCCGTTTATCATTCATCGTCCTGACTGCCCTAGACAGGTAAGGTGAACTCGGATGGCTCGCTGTATCGCGGCGTTCTCCGAACGTTGCTGGTGCCCTGTGCACTCTTACTAAATAAACCCCACAGACGAGACAGACAGTCAAATAGAAAATAATGACAACCTTAAAGTACAGCTAATAAAAACAAATTGCTCAGTGCTTTATTAATGAACGGCCCTATTGATTAGCAGCGACGCAGCTAATTCAATCTCTATGATAAACAACTTTGTATTTTAGAAACAAATATATATGCGTATTATTGGCTTTATAATAAAAGTTATTTCTATGGTCGTTTATTTCATTTGCTTTGCATTGGATAAGAGTTATTACGCTGTGTATTATTTATTACACCGTATTTAATATATTAGGGCTGACTTATAGAAATGGCGTCTTGACCTGTAGCAACCAATGAGCTGTTTACTGTTCAATTTTTACTGTAAACTGATATAGGGAACGTATTTGTAGAACTACCCCAGAGGAGCCATTTGATAGATGGATCCTTCTCTACTCTGCCCAGTGTTGACCCGCCATGAACTGACCCGGAACGCTCCGACACATTGGTCAGCTTTATTCAAAGGCAAATCCCTGTATAGTATTGATTTAATACAGAGCAACAACGACAAGGTAATACTCGGAAACAATTACAACCCCAATTTCAAAAAAGGTTAGGACGGTGTGTAAAATCTACATAAAAAAAGAGGGCCAGATCCACATACAATTAGATGGGCGCAGCCTATCTGTAATACGCTACGCCGATGTAACTTACTTTTTAATTCTTTGAATCCAGAAAGAATTTGCGCCGTAAGTTACGGCGGCGTAGTGTATCTCTCGGCACATAATTCAAATCGGCGAGTAGGGGGCGTGTTTCATTTAAATGAAGCGCGTCCCCGCGCCGAATGAACTGCGCATGCGCCGTCCCTAAATTTCCCGCCGTGCATTGTGCTAAATGACGTCGCAACAACGTCATTTTTTAAACTTAGACGTGAATTACGTCCATCCCTATTCACGGACGACTTACGCAAAAAAAAAAATTCAAATTTTGACGCGGGAACGACGGCCATACTTAACATGGCAAGTCTAACTATACGCCGCAAAATACCAGCTTTAACTATACGCCGGAAAAAGCAGACTAGAGACGACGTAAGAGAATGCGATGGCCGCGCGTACGTTTGCGGATCGTCGGAAATAGCTAATTTGCATACCCGACGCGGAAAACGACACAAACTCCATCCAGCGGACGCCGAAGTATTGCATCTACGATCCGAAGGCGTACGAAGCCGTACGCCTGTCGGATCTAACTCAGATGCCGTCGTATCTTGGTTTGAGGATTCAAACTAAAGATATGATGCAGGAAATTTGAAAGTACGCCGGCGTATCAGTAGATAGGCCGGCGTACTCTCTCTGTGGATCTGGCCCAGAGTGCAGTAATTTACACATCTCAAAAACCCATATTTTATTCACAATAGAAAATGGAAAACACACACAAGACGAGCTCTGATCTAAATGTGCGCCCGATGTATACAAGAAACTCTCCAACGTGGAAGCATCTCGATGTTGTACAGATCTAAATTGTCTAAATTGTCGTATCGGATTGCATGGGAAACTAACCTGAACATAGCCCCTGAGCCGGAGGATTGGCGGGCCTGGAACATTCGTTAAACAAGGGTGTTATGACTATCGCCTTGGTGGAAGCAGGGTACATAGCAGTGGTGGCCCCGCCTTAGGGGCGGATGGGCGCCGCCCCCTTAATCTATGCGTCCGCCCCCTAATCTACAGGCAGGGAGCAGAACGCAAGGATTTCAATGGATTTTTTTTTCTTAGAAGCACGTGATTAGAGCCCGAGGCTCTAATTTGCTTCAAAAAGAGTGGGCTCAGGGCGCAGAGCAGTGTGCCCTGAGCTCACCCTGTTGTGTGGCATTACCAAATTAATATTTGCTAATGTCTTAATGTTTCTCCTCCCAATCAGGAAGTGGGTCTTAAGACCACATTTGCCGGGAGTCCGAAGACCCCATTGGCCGGGAGGAGAAGTGACGGCTGGGACACAGAGGAGACGGAGTGGGGAAGCTGCTGCCGCAGCCGTGACCTGCATTGGGTAAGTGAGCAGCTGACAGGGGGCCTGGCGGTCCTCTGTCCTCTGCTCAGCTACCACTCCCAGACAGCTCTCTTCATTCTCTGCCCTTTCCACTGCCCTTCTCACAGTCCTTTCTCCACTGGTTCTGCACCCATCTCTCAAACTGCAATCTCACAGTTCTCTCAGGTGTGCTTCCCCAGTCCTCCCAACTATGTTCACTCATCAGCCCTCTTGGCTGCGACCAGTAGTCCTCCATGGAGACTCTTAGAAGTGTTCTCTCCCACTGTCCTCTACTTGTTCTCTCATGTGCTTCTCCTTACAGGATCTTGACACTCCTCCCGGATACACCCGAGCCCAGCCCAGGGTCACCCCCCCCTTCCAGGCTGGGGAGCTCCCTTGGGCCCCAACAGCCTCCACACCTCTCTCACGCCATCTCTTCCACCCGACAACTACTCCCCAGCTGGGCTGACCACAGGCACTTAAGGAGGTTTACACTCTGTCAATCCGATTTGGGGATTGGTCAGAGCTCCTCAAGATACCACAGGCAAGTCCACCTTTGTTCCCCTCCCCTCCTTCTAGAAAATTCCAGAAGGAAGAGGGAGGTAACTGAGAAGTTACACTGCCCGTGAGTCATCAGTTGCTGCCCTGAGCCCCTCCCAGCCCAGAATGAAAATCAAACAGGCCTAGCAGCCAGCTAGGCCTACCTAAATTTGCCTACACTGCCAGAGAAAAAGAGGTTTAAATCAGGTGTGTGGAGGCAACACTGCGCCTGGTGATCTTTGACTTCTCCCATGTTGTTCAGGTAGCCTATTCACCTCTTTAAGGTTGCCTACTCTTGCTTTAATTCGTTGACTTTCAGTTCTTTCAGTCAGGCTCAGCATCACACGTGGGGCATTACTTAAAGCGGGGGTTCACCCCAAAAAAAATGTTTTAACATTACATTCAGGCGACTTATGATAATGACATTACGCTGTTTTTTTTAAAAATCCCTGCTGTACATACCGTTTTATATATATATGTTCACCGTGGCTTCCGGGTATAATCTGCGGGACTGGGCGTTCCTAATTGATTGACATGCTTCCGACCGGCGCATACAGCGCGTCACGAGTTGCCGAAAGAAGCCGAACATCGGTGCGCAGGCGCCGTATAGAGCCGACTCGCAGTCCAGCTTCTTTCGGCAACTCGTGAAGCGCTGTATGCGCCGGTCGGAAGCATGTCAATCAATTAGGAACGCCCAGTCCCACAGATTATACCCGGAAGCCGCGGTGAACATATATATATATAAAACGGTATGTACGGCAAGGATTTAAAAAAAACAGCGTAATGTCATTATCATAACTCGCCTGAATGTAATGTTAAAAATGTTTTTTTGGGTGAACCCCTGCTTTAAACTGATCTGCATTCAAATACAGCCTGCCAAAAAATGCCCACTCCTCCAGACAGATATAAGCCCATCAAAGCATTTTGATATTTGCATAACTCCCCTGAAAAGGCAGCCCGCAGGATAGGGGCTCTGGAGAGAAGTACTGGAGCAGGGTTCTGTAATGTTTTCAGGAAGCAATGTGTAGCAACCTGCTGGCCCCTCCCATACCTCCCAACTTTTTGAGATTGGAATGAGGGACACCTATCAGCAAAAGTATACAGGCATGGGACACACCCCTGGCCACACCCCCTTAAAGGAGAATTGTACACAAAAAACAAGATTGGTTAAACCCACGTGATTGACTGTCATCGTTGCTATGCAAATCTGATTGTCGAATAATGCATATTTTGTAATGCTGTTTTGTTAATAAAAACCTCTTTCTGTTAAAAAAAAACCCACGTGATTTTTTTTACCACTACTATTCCTTTATATTGGCTTTTGGAATTGACAAATGCAGGAATTTAGAAATCAGACGAAAGGTTTAGTGCTGTAAAACACTTTTTTGAGAGATAAAAAGTGCATTTTATATACATCTATGAGTGACAAATGACAAAATGAGTGACAAATGAGGAAGAATGAGGGACAGAGGGACATTGCTGCAAATCAGGGACAGTCCCTCGAAATCAGGGACAGTTGGGACCTATGCCCTCCTTATCAGCCATGATCTACCTGCATTTCATAGAGATGCACAGAAGCCTTGTGATGGTATCACTGTCTAAAATACAGTATGGTATGAAAACAGAAAGATTTTATTCCAACATTTTAGCATTTTTAATGGGGGGGGGGGGGGGGGGGCTAGAGAAGACAAAATATAAACAGTTTAGGCTTCTGCTTTACGAACACCATACTCTGATTTGCACTTGTTTAGTGGGGTTATTTTTATTTTCTTCACTTTACTAATCTGTCAGATTATATTTTATTTTATAAATAACTACAAGCAGATGGTAAGATGATATTTAGAACTGAGCGGTTTCCGCTGGATCCATTTGTCACTCGGAATAAATGCAAGTCATTTGCAGAGCTTCATTTCTGCACATAACTATAGATGGGGCTCATGTCCTATAGAAGTGGCACTGCATTGTACAGAGGTCTGCAGCACACCACTAAGCTTCTTATCGCTGGCTGATCTAGATTAGAAAGGTTACCTATTTGTATGCAGTGCGCACGGTGCAGATAAACCGCCAACTCTTGTTTTATAGATAATTTAAGGTGCCTGTGTAATTTGCAGGAATTCTCCACACCTTTCCTAATATCCCACTGTGGATGATTTAAGGGAGACTTCCACCCACAACTGCTCATTTTTATCTGGGTGAAGGAAGATGGAGTGTTTGCTGTGTGTAAATGAAGCTCTAAATAAAACTTTGAAGTGAAAATAGTATTTTAACCTCTACCTGAATTGTAAATTCGAAATAAAACTTTTTTTTATTATTTTACTTTAAGCGTTCCTGCGTAGACATTTAAAATAACAAAAAGAACCAAAATCCCACTTCTGTATAGAGAATATAATGTACTCTTAGGCCTCGTACACGCGACCGAACATGTCTGCTGAAACTGGTCCGTCGGACCAGTTTCCGCGGACATGTTCGGTCGTGTGTACGGCCGAGCGGACAATTTTCCGGCGGATCGGACAGGATTCCAGCGGACAAATGTTTCTTAGCATGCTAAGAAACATGTCCGCTGGAAGCCTGTCCGTCGGACATGTTTGGTCGTCTGTACAGACTCACCGGACATGTCCGCTCGGCCGAAAGCCCTCGCATGCGTCGAAGTGATTCGACGCATGCGTGGAAGCATTGACCTTCCAGGGTCGCCGCGTCATCGTCGCGGCGATGGCGCGGCCACGTCACCGCGGTCGCTGTCCGCGGGAAATTTGGTCTGATGGTGTGTACAGCCATCAGACCAAAATCCGCCAGCGGACATGTCCCGTCGTGTGTACGAGGCCATACAGAGAACTGGTTATCTTCCCTGAGTGATTATATTTTTTGCAGTGTGAAATAAATGCAGTACAGTAAAACCTTGGTGTGAGAGTAACTTGGTTTGAGAGCGTTTTGCAAGACAAGCTAAAGGTTTTAATAAATTTTGCCTTGATATACAAGAGATGTCTTGATATAAGAGTAGCGTCATGTCACAACTGAGTATAAAAAGGAGAGAGAAGCCTCTAAGTGTATCAATATGGTTACATTTAATGAAGGTACAACATTTAGCAACTTATTGCTACACTTAGAGGTGCCTCTCTTCTCTTTTATACCCTGTAAAAAAAATGCTTTGATATACAAGTGCTTTGGATTACAAGCATGTTTCTGGAACGAATTATGTTCTCAAACCAAGGTTAACTGCATTAACCACTTAATGCTGGTAAAGGACCCGGCCAGCTTTTGCGATTCGGCACTGCATCGCTTTAACTGACAATTGCGCGGTCGTGCGACGTGGCTCCCAAACAAAATTGGCGTCCTTTTTTTCCCACAAATAGAGCTTTCTTTTGGTGGTATTTGATCACCTCTGCGGTTTTTATTTTTTGCGCTATAAACAAAAATAGAGCGACAATTTTGAAAAAAAAAACAATATTTTTTCCTTTTTGCTATAATAAATATCCCCCAAAAATATATAAAAAAACATATTTTTTCCTCAGTTTAGGCTGATATGTATTGTTCTACATATTTTTGGTAAAAAAAAATCGCAATAAGCGTTTATCGATTGGTTTGCGCAAAATGTATAGTGTTTACAAAATAGGGGATAGTTTTATTGCATTTTTATAAAAAAAAAAATGTTTACTACCAATAGCAGCGATCAGTGATTTTTTTCATGAGCGCGACATTATGACGGTCACATCGGACAATTTTGACACATTTTTGGGACCATTGTCATTTTCACAGCAAAAAATGCTATAAAATGCATTTTTTACTGTGAAAATCACAATTGAAGTTTGGGAGTTAACCACTAGGGGGCGCTGAAGGGGTTAAGTGTGACCTCATATGAGTTTCTAACTGGACATGTGACATCATTGATCGTGTTTCCCTATATCAGGGAAAACACGATCAATGACGGCACCACAGTGAAGAATGGGGAAGCTGTGTTTACACACAGCTCTCCTCGTTCTTCAGCTCCGGGGACCGATCGTGGGACTCCAGCGGCGATCGGGTCCGCGGAGCTTCGGACCGGGTCGCGGGCGCGCACCCGCGAACCACGGCTGGGCACTTAAAGAGGACGCACAGGTACGTGCTTGTGCCCAGCCGTGCCATTCTGCCAACGTATATGTGCAGGAGGCAGTCCTTAAGTGGTTAAATACAATATAAAAAAACAGCAATAAGGTGAGTATGCCATTAGTAAACAGGATATTACAGCTGAACTCCAGGATACACAAATATTATCTAAGTAAAAGAGCCATGTGTGTTCTTCCTTGAATCTCACAGTGCTTTGTGTATTTCTTCCAGATCTGTGCCGTAATCATAGGCGTGCGCACAGGGTGAGCCAGGTGTGCCTAGGCACACCCAAATCACCCCGGCCGTGTGGTGCAGATTTCCCCTGTTTAGACCCCTGATATTTCACTAAAGCCCCTAAATGCCGGTTCACACTACAGCGACTTGGGATCCGACTTGTGTCACCCCAAGTCACGCGACATGAGAAATTCCATTGAAGTGAATGAGAGCCGTCTTAACCCATTAAGACCCGGACCAATATGCAGGTTAAGGACCTGGCCCCTTTTTGCGATTTGGCACTGCATCGCTTTACTGGCTCCCAAACAAAATTGATGTCCTTTTTTTCCCCACAAATAGAGCTTTTTTTTTGTGGTATTTGATCACCTCTGCAGTTTTTATTTTTTGTGCTATAAACAAAAATAGAGCGACAATTTAAAAAAAAAATGCAATATTTTTTACTTTTTGCTATAATAAATATCCCCCCAAAATATATATATAAAAAAAAAGTTTTTTCCTCAGTTTAGGCCGATACGTATTCTTCTACATATTTTTGGTAAAAAAATCGCAATAAGCGTTTATTGATTGGTTTGCGCACAAGTTATAGCGTTTACAAAATAGGGGATCGTTTTATGACATTTTTATTAATATTTTTTTTTTTACTAGTAATGGTGGCGATCAGCGATTTTTTTCATGACTGCGACATTATGGCGGACACTTCGGACACTTTTGACACATTTTTGGGACCATTGTCATTTTCACAGCGAAAAGTGCTATAAAAATGCACCGATTACTGTGAAAATGACAATGGCAGTGAAGGGGTTAACCACTAGGGCACGCTAAGGGGTTAAGTGTGCCCTAAGGGAGTGATTTTTACTGTAGGGGGCGTGGCTGTAGGTGTGACATCACTGATTGTCGTTCTTTTACCTTAATGCAGTGCTGTTTTCATGTCCTCATTGTTCGTTTTTGCTCTCAAGTTGCTGTAATTCTTCTCTGATCTCCACACTTCCTGGTTGTCTGTTTTCTGATAACCACAGTACTGGAAGCTTTCTCTCTGTGGTCACTAATCAAGGAGGTGTGATTACTGTGTGACTAAAACCCCACAGCACCACTCAGTTTCGTTTTCCAAACCATCACTGCCCTGTATTGGCTCTGTGGCTCTGTACATCACAGAAGCAGGAAACAACATGCAAAAACGAAACTAGAAACTACAGGTACATTATATGATTGATTTTTATCTATTTCTAATCATTTTTAAAAGGAATCAGTTAACTATTATGTCTCTATACCCTGTAAACAGTCATTTCAGCAAAACATTTTTTTTCCTTTACAACTCCTTTAAGCCTGTATTGATTTAGTCCATTATGAATATGTTACATATACAGGCAAACACAACTGCCAGATGTTCTTAATCACTTAAGAACCGGAAGGATTTACCCCCTGAATGACCAGGCCATTTTTTTGCGATACGGCGACACTGTACCCAAATAAAATTAATGTCCTTTTTTCCCACAAATAGAGCTTTGTTTTGGTGGTATTTGATCACCTCTGCTTTTTTTTTTTTTTTTTTGGGCTATAAACAAAAAAAGATTGACAATTTTGAAAAAAAAAAAAACAATATTTTTTACTTTTTGTTATAATACATATCCAATAAAAAAAAGTAAAAAAATGAATTTATTCATCAATTTAGGCCAATATATATTCTTCTATACGTTTTTGGTAAAAAAAATACTGGATAGATTTATGGCATTTTTATTATTATTATTTGTTTACTAGTAATGGCGGTGATCAGCGATTTTTTGCGGGGCTGCGACATTGTGGTGGACACATCGCACACTTTTGACACTTTTTGAGACCAGTGACATTATTACAGCGATCAGAACTAAAAATAGCCACTAATTACTGTATAAATGACACTGGCAGGGAAGGGGTTAACACTAGGGGGTGATCAAGGGGTTAAGTGATCTCTTGGGTGGTGTTTCTAACTGTGGGGGGAGTGTACTGACTGGGAGTACAGAGAGATCGCTGTTCCTGATCACTAGAAACAGACAATCTCTCTCTACTCCCCGGTCAGAATGGGGATCTGTTTTGTTTACTTAAAGTAGAAATTATCAGGGGTGTTTTTTCAAAAACCACCAAAAGAAAGCTCTATTTGTGCGGGAAAAAAATGTGATATAAATTTCATTTGCATAAGTCTTGCCAGTTAAAGTAGCACAGTGCAGGATAGCAAAACATGGCCTGGTCAAAAAGGGTGTAAAACCTTCCGGAGGTCAAGTGGTTAAATGTCTGTGAATGTAAATACCAAAACATATTTCTGCGCTAAATTTAATTACAAAGGTAATACAAAAAAAACGATGGGACTTTTTTTTAGGTGCCATGGAACATTATGACATCAAAAACTAAGATGAGATTATATACATTTTATTATTGGGTATTAAAAAAAAAAAAAAAAAATTCTTAAAAAGTATGGGCCAGATTCACAGTTGTTAAACGCCGGCGTATCTACTGATACTCCGGCGTATTTTCAAATTTGCCGCGTCGTATCGTTGTTTTGAATCCTCAAAACAAGTTACGACGGCATTTGGCTAAGATCCGACAGGCTTACGGCTTCGTACGCCTTCGGATCTTAGGATGCAATACTTCGGCCGCCGCTGGGTGGAGTTCGCATCGTTTTCCAGCGTCGGGTATGCAAATTAGCTTTTACGGCGATCCACGAAGGTATGCGCGTTCGTTACATCGTCGCTAGTTGTTTTTTCCCGTCGCAAAGTTAGGCCTGCTTTTTCATGGCTTAATTTTAGACAGCCTATGTTAAAGTATGGCCGTCGTTCCCGCGTCAAATTTCACATTTTTTTTGCGTAAGACGTCCGGGAATACAAAAGTACGTTACGCACGTCGCCATTCCAAAACATTACGTCGGGCGACATCATTTCGCGCAATGCACGTCGGGAAATTTTCACACAGAATGTTTCGGCGCAGGAACACGCCTAATTTAAATGGTACACGCCCCATTTGAATTAGGCGGGCTTGCGTCGGACGGCTTTACGTTACACCGCCGTAAGTTTACACGCAAGTGCTTGGTGAATCAGGCACTTGCGCTGAAAACTTGCGGCGGTGTAACGTAAAGACGATACGTTACGCCGCCGCATTTGTACCTGAATCTGGCCCTATGTCTACAGTGCCTTGAAAAAGTATTCACACCCCTTGGAATTTTCCACATTTTGTCATCTTCCAACCAAAAACGTAAATGTATTTTATTGGGATTTTATGTGATAGTCTAGACCAGTGGTTCTCAACCAGGGGGTCGAATGACGATTTGCCAGGGGTCACTGAATCCTGGGCTGTTCCTGAAGTACGCACCACTCTCCCAGCCTTTTTGCGGCCGCCCAGCTGGGCTGTTCCTGGAGCACAAGGCCACCCACTCAGCCTCTTCACAGCCACCCATTCAGGTCACAGCATGGCTGGGGGACAGAGATTAGAGGTCAGCTGACTTGTGAGGAATGTGAAGTGGGAGGGGCTGGAGGAGACCCCATCTCCTGATTTCATCATAGGTGTCCCTGCTGCGAGACGCCACAGAGCTGGAGACACAGTGAGTAACACTATCCGTTTCCCATTCCCCCCACCCCCCCAGAAAGGAGTAAGAGAAGGGGGGGGAATAAGAATACATGAAAGGGAGGGGAAATAAGGGGGAGGAACAAAGAAAAAGGGAGAGAAGGAAAAAGAACAAGAAAGATGGCTAGAGAGAGGGATTGGGAGACGACGACAATAAATTAGTTTAGAGAGCCATAAAAGGGAAAGAAAAGAACAAAGAGAGAGTAGTACATCCTAAAATGTACCATAAGGGGTTTTAATACTGTGCATGTGGAAGGGACTCAGGGAGCGCTAAAAGTATGTGGGTTAGGGGCACAAATTACTTGCCTTGGGTGCTGACAACCCACGCTACGAAAATGTTACTGTTGGGGGTCCCCACAACTTGGAAAATTTTATTAAGGGGTCACGCCACTAGAAAGGTTGAGAACCACTGGTCTAGACCAACACAAAGTGGCACATAATTGGGAAGTGGAAGGAAAATGATAAATAGTTTTCAGATTTTTTTTACAAATAAATATGTGAAAAGTGTGGCGCGCATTTATATTCAGCCCCTTTACTCTGATACTCCTAAGGCTACTTTCACATTGAAAGCGCCGGCCGCTAGCGCTAAAGTGACACTCGCTTTAGCGCTGTTTAAGCGGTGCTTTTCAGCCGCTAGCGGGTTGCTTTTTACCCCCAAAAATTCATTCTAATGGGCAGGGCATTTTGGGAGCTGTAAATACAGCGCTCCCACCCTAAAGATGCTGCTTGCAGGACTTTTCGGAATGTCCTGCAAGCGTGTCGCCCCAGTGTGAAAATGAACGAGAGGCGGTTTTCAGACGTTTTGAAGAGGCTATTCCTAGCGCTAAAACGCCTGAAAATCGCCCCAATGTGAAAGGGGTCTAACTAAAATCTAGTGGAACCAATTGCTTTCAAAAGTCACCTAATTAATAGAGTCCACCTGTGTGTAATTGAATTTCAGTATAAATGCAGCTGTTCTGTGAAGCCCTCAGAGGTTTGTTAGAGAACCTTAGTGAACAAACAGCATCATGAAGGCCAAGGAACACACCAGACAGGTCAGGGATAAAGTTAAGGAGAAGTTTAAAGCAAGGTTAGGTTATAAAAAAATATCCCACAGAGCAATGTTCAATTCATCATCCGAAAAAGAATACGGCACTGCAATACACCATAATAAAATGAATGCGATCTTATATTAGTATTTGATGTCATAATGCGACATATTGATACTTAAAAAGTCCCATCATTATTTGTGTATTACTTTTAATTCTACTACGGATGTTGGTGCCTGATTATCCAGTTCCAGCGTAATCTAAATTTAATTACAGAAAAATTTAATGTG